>NC_084946.1:0-600000 GCF_949316205.1 Platichthys flesus
CAGCGCTTTTCTGCACCTTAGGCTGATCTGTGATGAAAACATGAAGATTTCAACCAAAGTTGCTAAAATAGGCTTCTCTCACCGTTTCCAGCGCTTTTCTGCACCTTAGGCTGATCTGTGATGAAAACATGAAGATGTCAACCAAAGTTGCTAAAATAGGCTTCTCTCACCGTTTCCAGCGCTTTTCTGCACCTTAGGCTGATCTGTGATGAAAACATGAAGATTTCAACCAAAGTTGCTAAAATAGGCTTCTCTCACCGTTTCCAGCGCCTTTTCTGCACCTTGTGCCATTTAGACTGAAAAAACTGTTCAGTTGCAACTTTTTCATTGGGGATTCCAAAACTTAAAATCATTTGTTTAAAGAATTCCTTTAGAGTTGAAACCAAGATTTCAAATTACCCTTTTTCATTATAAACATCCCACTGTAAGCATTATGAGTATCAAGCAATATGACTGCAGACCTTTTGAGAAAATACGTTGATGAGTGACCCTATTTCATTATGGCAGTCAAACAGCACTGATTTTCAGCTTTAGTCCATGAAACCTCCAAACATCAACCAAAGGTGCTAAAACAGGCTTCTCTCACCGTTTCCAGCGCTTTTCTGCACCTTAGGCTGATCTGTGATGAAAACATGAAGATTTCAACCAAAGTTGCTAAATAGGCTTCTCTCACCGTTTCCAGCGCTTTTCTGCACCTTAGGCTGACTCTGTGATGAAAACATGAAGATTTCAACCAAAGTTGCTAAAATAGGCTTCTCTCACCGTTTCCAGCGCTTTTCTGCACCTTAGGCTGATCTGTGATGAAAACATGAAGATTTCAACCAAAGTTGCTAAAATAGGCTTCTCTCACCGTTTCCAGGCGCTTTTCTGCACCTTAGGCTGATCTGTGATGAAAACATGAAGATTTCAACCAAAGTTGCTAAAATAGGCTTCTCTCACCGTTTCCAGCGCTTTTCTGCACCTTAGGCTGATCTGTGATGAAAACATGAAGATCTCAACCAAAGTTGCTAAAATAGGCTTCTCTCACCGTTTCCAGCGCTTTTCTGCACCTTAGGCTGATCTGTGATGAAAACATGAAGATTTCAACCAAAGTTGCTAAAATAGGCTTCTCTCACCGTTTCCAGCGCTTTTCTGCACCTTAGGCTGATCTGTGATGAAAACATGAAGATTTCAACCAAAGTTGCTAAAATAGGCTTCTCTCACCGTTTCCAGCGCTTTTCTGCACCTTAGGCTGATCTGTGATGAAAACATGAAGATTTCAACCAAAGTTGCTAAAATAGGCTTCTCTCACCGTTTCCAGCGCTTTTCTGCACCTTAGGTTGATCTGTGATGAAAACATGAAGATTTCAACCAAAGTTGCTAAAATAGGCTTCTCTCACCGTTCCAGCGCTTTTCTGCACCTTAGGCTGATCTGTGATGAAAAAATGAGATTTCAACCAAAGTTGCTAAATAGGCTTCTCTCACCGTTTCCAGCGCTTTTCTGCACCTTAGGCTGATCTGTGATGAAAAAAATGAAGATTTCAACCAAAGTTGCTAAAATAGGCTTCTCTCACCGTTTCCAGCGCTTTTCTGCACCTTAGGCTGATCTGTGATGAAAAAAATGAAGATTTCAACCAAAGTTGCTAAAATAGGCTTCTCTCACCGTTTCCAGCGCTTTTCTGCACCTTAGGCTGATCTGTGATGAAAAAAATGAAGATTTCAACCAAAGTTGCTAAAATAGGCTTCTCTCACCGTTTCCAGCGCTTTTCTGCACCTTAGGCTGATCTGTGATGAAAAAATGAGGATTTCAACCAAAGTTGCTAAAATAGGCTTCTCTCACCGTTTCCAGCGCTTTTCTGCACCTTAGGCTGATCTGTGATGAAAACATGAAGATTTCAACCAAAGTTGCTAAAATAGGCTTCTCTCACCGTTTCCAGCGCTTTTCTGCACCTTAGGCTGATCTGTGATGAAAAAATGAAGATTTCAACCGAAGTTGCTAAAATAGGCTTCTCTCACCGTTTCCAGCGCTTTTCTGCACCTTAGGCTGATCTGTGATGAAAACATGAAGATTTCAACCAAAGTTGCTAAAATAGGCTTCTCTCACCGTTTCCAGCGCTTTTCTGCACCTTAGGCTGATCTGTGATGAAAACATGAAGATTTCAACCAAAGTTGCTAAAATAGGCTTCTCTCACCGTTTCCAGCGCTTTTCTGCACCTTAGGCTGATCTGTGATGAAAACATGAAGATTTCAACCAAAGTTGCTAAAATAGGCTTCTCTCACCGTTTCCAGCGCTTTTCTGCACCTTAGGCTGATCTGTGATGAAAACATGAAGATTTCAACCAAAATTGCTAAAATAGGCTTCTCTCACCGTTTCCAGCGCTTTTCTGCACCTTAGGCTGATCTGTGATGAAAACATGAAGATTTCAACCAAAGTTGCTAAAATAGGCTTCTCTCACCGTTTCCAGCGCTTTTCTGCACCTTAGGCTGATCTGTGATGAAAACATGAAGATTTCAACCAAAGTTGCTAAAATAGGCTTCTCTCACCGTTTCCAGCGCTTTTCTGCACCTTAGGCTGATCTGTGATGAAAACATGAAGATTTAAACCAAAGTTGCTAAATAGGCTTCTCTCACCGTTTCCAGCGCTTTTCTGCACCTTAGGCTGATCTGTGATGAAAACATGAAGATTTCAACCAAAGTTGCTAAAATAGCTTCTCTCACCGTTCAGCGCTTTTCTGCACCTTAGGCTGATCTGTGATGAAAACATGAAGATTTCAACCAAAGTTGCTAAAATAGGCTTCTCTCACCGTTTCCAGCGCTTTTCTGCACCTTAGGCTGATCTGTGATGAAAACATGAAGATTTCAACCAAAGTTGCTAAAATAGCTTCTCTCACCGTTTCCAGCGCTTTTCTGCACCTTAGGCTGATCTGTGAAGAAAACATGAAGATTTCAACCAAGTTGCTAAAATAGGCTTCTCTCACCGTTTCCAGCGCTTTTCTGCACCTTAGGCTGATCTGTGATGAAAAAATGAAGATTTCAACCAAAGTTGCTAAAATAGGCTTCTCTCACCGTTTCCAGCGCTTTTCTGCACCTTAGGCTGATCTGTGATGAAAAAAATGAAGATTTCAACCAAAGTTGCTAAAATAGGCTTCTCTCACCGTTTCCAGCGCTTTTCTGCACCTTAGCTGATCTGTGATGAAAAAAATGAAGATTTCAACCAAAGTTGCTAAAATAGGCTTATCTCACCGTTTCCAGCGCTTTTCTGCACCTTAGGCTGATCTGTGATGAAAACATGAAGATTTCAACCAAAGTTGCTAAAATAGGCTTCTCTCACCGTTTCCAGCGCTTTTGTGCACCTTGGGCTTATCTGTGATGAAAAAATGAAGATTTCAACCAAAGTTGCTAAAACAGGCTTATCTCACCGTTTCCAGCGCTTTTCTGCACCTTGTGCCATTTAGACTGAAAAATCCGTTCAGTTACAACTTTTTCATTGGGGATTCCAAAACTTAAAATCATTTGTTTAAAGAATTCCTTTAGAGTTGAAACCAAGATTTCAAATTACCCTTTTTCATTATAAACATCCACTGTAAGCAAGTTAAATATCAAGTAATTTGACTGCAGACCTTTTGAGAAAATACGTTGATGAGTGACCCTATTTTATTATGGCAGTCAAACCGCACTGATTTTCAGCTTTAGTCCATGAAACCTCCAAACATTAACCAAAGTTGCAAAAATAGGCTTATCTCACCGTTTCCAGCGCTTTTTGTGCACCTTAGGCTCATCTGTGATGAAAAAATGAAGATTTTAACCAAAGTTGCTAAAATAGGCTTATCTCACCGTTTCCAGCGCTTTTCTGCACCTTGTGCCATTTAGACTGAAAAAACCGTTCAGTTGCAACTTTTTCATTGGGGATTCCAAAACTTAAAATCATTTGTTTGAAGAATTCCTTTAGAGTTGAAACCAAGATTTCAAATTACCCCTTTTCATTTTAAACATCCACTGTAAGCAAGTTAAGTATCAAGTAATTTGACTGCAGACCTTTTGAGAAAATACGTTGATGAGTGACCCTATTTTATCATGGCAGTCAGAAAGCACAGATTTTTAGCTTTAGTCCATGAAACCTCGGAACATTAAACAAAGTTGCAAAAATAGGCTTATCTCACCGTTTCCAGCGCTTTTTGTGCACCTTAGGCTTGTGTGTGATGAAAAAATGAAGATTACAACCAAGGTTGCTAAAACAGGCTTATCTCAATGTTTCCAGCGCTTTCATGCACCTTCTGCCATTTAGACTGAAAAAACAGTTCAGTTGCAACCTTTTCATTGGGTATTCCAAAACTTAAAATTATTTGTTTAAAGAATTCCTTTAGAGTTGAAACCAAGATTTCAAATTACCCTTTTTCATTATAAACATCTACTGTAATCATATTAAGTATAAAATAATTTGATTGAAGACATTTTGAGAAAATACATTGATGAGTGACCCTATTTCATTATGACAGTCAAATAGCACTGATTTTCAGCTTTAGTCCATGAAACCTTCAAACATTAACCAAAGTTGCAAAAATAGGCTTATCTCACCGTTTCCAGCGCTTTTTGTGCATCTTAGGCTTATCTGTGATGAAAAAATGAAGATTTCAACCAAAGTTGCTAAAACAGGCTTATCTCACCGTTTCCAGCGCTTTTGTGCACCTTGGGCTTATCTGTGATGAAAAAATGAAGATTTCAACCAAAGTTGCTAAAACAGGCTTATCTCACCGTTTCCAGCGCTTTTCTGCACCTTGTGCCATTTAGACTGAAAAAACCGTTCAGTTGCAACTTTTTCATTGGGGATTCCAAAACTTAAAATCATTTGTTTAAAGAATTCCTTTAGAGTTGAAACCAAGATTTCAAATTACCCTTTTTCATTATAAACATTCACTGTAAGCAAGTTAAGTATCAAGCAATAAGACTGCAGACCTTTTGAGAAAATACGTTGATGAGTGACCCTATTTTATTATGGCAGTCAAACAGCACTGATTTTCAGCTTTAGTCCATGAAACCTTCAAACATTAACCAAAGTTGCAAAAATAGGCTTATCTCACCGTTTCCAGCGCTTTTTGTGCATCTTAGGCTTATCTGTGATGAAAAAATGAAGATTTCAACCAAAGTTGCTAAAACAGGCTTATCTCACCGTTTCCAGCGCTTTTGTGCACCTTGGGCTTATCTGTGATGAAAAAATGAAGATTTCAACCAAAGTTGCTAAAACAGGCTTATCTCACCGTTTCCAGCGCTTTTCTGCACCTTGTGCCATTTAGACTGAAAAAACCGTTCAGTTGCAACTTTTTCATTGGGGATTCCAAAACTTAAAATCATTTGTTTAAAGAATTCCTTTAGAGTTGAAACCAAGATTTCAAATTACCCTTTTTCATTATAAACATCCACTGTAAGCAAGTTAAGTATCAAGTAATTTGACTGCAGACCTTTTGAGAAAATACGTTGATGAGTGACCCTATTTTATTATGGCAGTCAAACCGCACTGATTTTCAGCTTTAGTCCATGAAACCTCCAAACATTAACCAAAGTTGCAAAAATAGGCTTATCTCACCGTTTCCAGCGCTTTTTGTGCATCTTAGGCTTATCTGTGATGAAAAAATGAAGATTTCAACCAAAGTTGCTAAAACAGGCTTATCTCACCGTTTCCAGCGCTTTTGTGCACCTTGGGCTTATCTGTGATGAAAAAATGAAGATTTCAACCAAAGTTGCTAAAACAGGCTTATCTCACCGTTTCCAGCGCTTTTCTGCACCTTGTGCCATTTAGACTGAAAAAACCGTTCAGTTGCAACTTTTTCATTGGGGATTCCAAAACTTAAAATCATTTGTTTAAAGAATTCCTTTAGAGTTGAAACCAAGATTTCAAATTACCCTTTTTCATTATAAACATCCACTGTAAGCAAGTTAAGTATCAAGTAATTTGACTGCAGACCTTTTGAGAAAATACGTTGATGAGTGAACCTATTTTATTATGGCAGTCAAACCGCACTGATTTTCAGCTTTAGTCCATGAAACCTCCAAACATTAACCAAAGTTGCAAAAATAGGCTTATCTCACCGTTTCCAGCGCTTTTTGTGCACCTTAGGCTCATCTGTGATGAAAAAATGAAGATTTCAACCAAAGTTGCTAAAATAGGCTTATCTCTCTGTTTCCAGCGCTTTTCTGCACCTTGTGCCATTTAGACTGAAAAACCGTTCAGTTGCAACTTTTTCATTGGGGATTACAAAACTTAAAATCATTTGTTTGAATAATTCCTTTAGAGTTGAAACCAAGATTTCAAATTACCCTTTTTCATTTTAAACATCCACTGTAAGCAAGTTAAGTATCAAGTAATTTGACTGCAGACCTTTTGGGGAAATTCGTTGATGAGTGACCCTATTTTATCATGGCAGTCAAAAAGCACACATTTTTAGCTTTAGTCAATGAAACCTCGGAACATTAAACAAAGTTGCAAAAATAGGCTTATCTCACCGTTTCCAGCGCTTTTTGTGCACCTTAGGCTTGTGTGTGATGAAAAAATTGAAGATTACAACCAAGGTTGCTAAAACAGGCTTATCTCAATGTTTCCAGCGCTTTCATGCACCTTCTGCCATTTAGACTGAAAAAACAGTTCAGTTGCAACCTTTTCATTGGGTATTCCAAAACTTAAAATTATTTGTTTAAAGAATTCCTTTAGAGTTGAAACCAAGATTTCAAATTACCCTTTTTCATTATAAACATCCACTGTTATCATATTAAGTATAAAATAATTTGATTGAAGACCTTTTGAGAAAATACGTTGATGAGTGACCCTATTTCATTATGACAGTCAAATAGCACTGATTTTCAGCTTTAGTCCATGAAACCTCCAAACAGTAACCAAAGTTGCAAAAATAGGCTTATCTCACCGTTTCCAGCGCTTTTGTGCACTATCGGCTTATCTGTGATGAAAAAATGAAGATTTCAACCAAAGTTGCAAAAATAGGCTTATCTCACCGTTTCCAGCGCTTTTGTGCACCTTGGGCTTATCTGTGATGAAAAAATGAAGATTTCAACCAAAGTTGCTAAAACAGGCTTATCTCACCGTTTCCAGCGCTTTTGTGCACCTTGTGCCATTTAGACTGAAAAAAACGTTCAGTTGCAACTTTTTCATTGGGGATTCCAAAACTTAAAATCATTTGTTTAAAGAATTCCTTTAGAGTTGAAACCAAGATTTCAAATTACCCTTTTTCATTATAAACATTCACTGTAAGCAAGTTAAGTATCAAGCAATAAGACTGCAGACCTTTTGAGAAAATACGTTGATGAGTGACCCTATTTTATTATGGCAGTCAAACAGCACTGATTTTCAGCTTTAGTCCATGAAACCTTCAAACATTAACCAAAGTTGCAAAAATAGGCTTATCTCACCGTTTCCAGCGCTTTTTGTGCATCTTAGGCTTATCTGTGATGAAAAAATGAAGATTTCAACCAAAGTTGCTAAAACAGGCTTATCTCACCGTTTCCAGCGCTTTTGTGCACCTTGGGCTTATCTGTGATGAAAAAATGAAGATTTCAACCAAAGTTGCTAAAACAGGCTTATCTCACCGTTTCCAGCGCTTTTCTGCACCTTGTGCCATTTAGACTGAAAAAACCGTTCAGTTGCAACTTTTTCATTGGGGATTCCAAAACTTAAAATCATTTGTTTGAAGAATTCCTTTAGAGTTGAAACCAAGATTTCAAATTACCCTTTTTCATTTTAAACATCCACTGTAAGCAAGTTAAGTATCAAGTAATTTGACTGCAGACCTTTTGAGAAAATACGTTGATGAGTGACCCTATTTTATCATGGCAGTCAAAAAGCACAGATTTTTAGCTTTAGTCCATGAAACCTCGGAACATTAAACAAAGTTGCAAAAATAGGCTTATCTCACTGTTTCCAGTGCTTTTTGTGCACCTTAGGCTTGTGTGTGATGAAAAAATGAAGATTACAACCAAGGTTGCTAAAGCAGGCTTATCTCAATGTTTCCAGCGCTTTCATGCACCTTCTGCCATTTAGACTGAAAAAACAGTTCAGTTGCAACCTTTTCATTGGGTTTTCCAAAACTTAAAATTATTTGTTTAAAGAATTCCTTTAGAGTTGAAACCAAGATTTCAAATTACCCTTTTTCATTATAAACATCCACTGTAATCATATTAAGTATAAAATAATTTGATTGAAGACCTTTTGAGAAAATACGTTGATGAGTGACCCTATTTCATTATGACAGTCAAATAGCACTGATTTTCAGCTTTAGTCCATGAAACCTCCAAACAGTAACCAAAGTTGCAAAAATAGGCTTATCTCACCGTTTCCAGCGCTTTTGTGCACTATAGGCTTATCTGTGATGAAAAAATGAAGATTTCAACCAAAGTTGCAAAAATAGGCTTATCAGAATCAGAATCAGAATCAGAATCAGAATTCTTTTTATTGCCTTGTATATTTTCACATACAGGAAATTGCCTTGGTGTGGTTGGTGCACTTTACAAACAACAATATAAAAACAACAATATAGAGCAATATAAACATCAATATAAAAAACAACAATATCGAAAAAATAATATATACAGTAAATGTGTTGTGTGCGGTTTTAAGGTGCAAAGATTGGTGGTAGTGCCAATAATGTAGTGTTATAAATTATGTGCGAGGGTGGGGGGGGGGGGTCAGCAGAGTCACTGATTTTCAGCTTTAGTCCATGAAACCTCCAAACAGTAACCAAAGTTGCAAAAATAGGCTTATCTCACCGTTTCCAGCGCTTTTGTGCACCTTAGGCTTATCTGTGATGAAAAAATGAAGATTTCAACCAAAGTTGCACAAATAGGCTTATCTCGCCGTTTCCAGCGCTTTCGTGCACCTTAGGCTTATCTGTGATGAAAAAATGAAGATTTCAACCAAAGTTGCTAAAACAGGCTTATCTCACCGTTTCCAGCGCTTTTGTGCACCTTGGGCTTATCTGTGATGAAAAAATGAAGATTTCAACCAAAGTTGCTAAAACAGGCTTATCTCACCGTTTCCAGCGCTTTTCTGCACCTTGTGCCATTTAGACTGAAAAAACCGTTCAGTTGCAACTTTTTCATTGGGGATTCCAAAACTTAAAATCATTTGTTTGAAGAATTCCTTTAGAGTTGAAACCAAGATTTCAAATTACCCTTTTTCATTTTAAACATCCACTGTAAGCAAGTTAAGTATCAAGTAATTTGACTGCAGACCTTTTGAGAAAATACGTTGATGAGTGACCCTATTTTATCATGGCAGTCAAAAAGCACAGATTTTTAGCTTTAGTCCATGAAACCTCGGAACATTAAACAAAGTTGCAAAAATAGGCTTATCTCACTGTTTCCAGCGCTTTTTGTGCACCTTAGGCTTGTGTGTGATGAAAAAATGAAGATTACAACCAAGGTTGCTAAAGCAGGCTTATCTCAATGTTTCCAGCGCTTTCATGCACCTTCTGCCATTTAGACTGAAAAAACAGTTCAGTTGCAACCTTTTCATTGGGTTTTCCAAAACTTAAAATTATTTGTTTAAAGAATTCCTTTAGAGTTGAAACCAAGATTTCAAATTACCCTTTTTCATTATAAACATCCACTGTAATCATATTAAGTATAAAATAATTTGATTGAAGACCTTTTGAGAAAATACGTTGATGAGTGACCCTATTTCATTATGACAGTCAAATAGCACTGATTTTCAGCTTTAGTCCATGAAACCTCCAAACAGTAACCAAAGTTGCAAAAATAGGCTTATCTCACCGTTTCCAGCGCTTTTGTGCACTATAGGCTTATCTGTGATGAAAAAATGAAGATTTCAACCAAAGTTGCAAAAATAGGCTTATCTCACCGTTTCCAGCGCTTTTGTGCACCTTAGGCTTATCTGTGATGAAAAAATGAAGATTTCAACCAAAGTTGCACAAATAGGCTTATCTCGCCGTTTCCAGCGCTTTCGTGCACCTTAGGCTTATCTGTGATGAAAAAATGAAGATTTCAACCAAAGCTGCAAAAATAGGCTTATCTCGCCGTTTCCAGCGCTTTTGTGCACCTTAGGCTTATCTGTGATGAAAAAATGAAGATTTTAACCACAGTTGCAAAAATAGGCTTATCTCACCGTTTCCAGCGCTTTTGTGCACCTTGTGCCATTTAGACTGAAAAAACCGTTCAGTTGCAACTTTTTCATTGGGGATTCCAAAACTTAAAATCATTTTGTACTCGAGCCTGTTCTTGCTCTGTGATGAGAAGAAAAAGAAGAAGAAGAAGAAGAAGAAGAAGAAGAAGAAGAAGAAGAAGAAGAAGAAGAAGAAGAAGAAGAAGAAGAAGAATGAAGAGATGGAGAAAAAGAAGATTTGTGCAGTAATAATAATAAAAAAGAAACTAATTTGTATTATTTCTCTTACAGCTGTACGACACATGCAAAGACATAGGGCCGGTGTAATCTCAGCATGCCAGGCTCCAAGTTGCGCGCCGGTGTGACCCATGGGATGCCTGCGTTTGGGAGTCTCTTCGGCGTGGGTCTCTGAAACCCGAAGGCTCGCGCCGAGAGGCTTGCTTGGCTGATCGCGTTGAGTGCCGTCTCTCCCATCGGCGTCCCTGTGACCCTGAGACTTGCAAAGCCGTGCCTGTCCGGCTCCCCTTGTCGTGTACTCGAGCCTGTTCTTGCTCGGTGATGAGAAGAAGAAGATGAAGAATGAGGAGAAGGAGAAGAAAAGAAGACTCGCGAGGCCGTGCCTGTGCGGCTCCCCTTGTCGTGTACTCGAGCCTGTTCTTGCTTGGTGATGAGAAGAAGGAGAAGTAGAAGGAGGAGAAGGAGAAAAAGAAGACTTGTGCAGTAATAATAATGAAATAGAAACAAATGTGTATTATTTCTCTTACAGCTGAACGACACGTGCAAAGACGTAGGGTCGGTATAATCTCAGCACCACAGGCTCCAAGTTACGTGCCGGTGTGACCTAGGACCCATGGGATGCCCGCGTTGGCGAGTCTCTACGGGTCCTGGGTCTCTGAAACCCAAGGGCCCGGACCGAGAGGCTTGCTTGGTTGCTGGCGTTGAGGGCTGAGTACACGACGAGGGGAGCCAGACAGGCACGGCTTCGCGAGTCTCAGGATCACAGGGACGCCGATGGGAGAAACATCCCTGTGACCCTGAGACACTCGGAGCCGAGTCTGTTTGGCTCCCCGCGTCGTGTCCTCGAGCCTGTTGTTGCTCGGTGATGAGAAAAAGAAGATGAAGAATGAGGGGAAGGCGAAAAAGAAGACTCGCGAAGCCGTACCTGTGCGGCTCCCCTTGTCGTGTACTCGAGCCTGTTCTTGCTCGGTGATGAGAAGAAGAAGAAGTAGAAGGAGGGGAAGGCGAAAAAGAAGACTCGCGAAGCCGTGCCTGTGCGGCTCCCCTTGACGTGTACTCGAGCCTGTTCTTGCTCGGTGATGAAAAAAAGAAGATGAAAAATGAGGAGAAGGCGAAAAAGAAGACTCGCGAAGCTGTGCCTGTGCGGCTCCCCTTGTCGTGTACTCGAGCCTGTTCTTGCTCGGTGATGAGAAGAAGAAGAAGTAGAAGGAAGGGAAGGCGAAAAAGAAGACTCGCGAGGCCGTGTCTGTGCGGCTCCCCTTGTCGTGTACTCGAGCCTGTTCTTGCTTGGTGATGAGAAGAAGAAGAAGTAGAAGGAGGAGAAGGAGAAAAAGAAGACTCGTGCAGTAATAATAATGAAATAGAAACAAATGTGTATTATTTCTCTTACAGCTGAACGACACGTGCAAAGACGTTGGGTCGGTGTAATCTCAGCACCCAGGCTCCAAGTTGCGTGCCTGTTTGACCTAGGACCCATGGGATGCCCGCGTTGGCGAGTCTCTACGGGCTGGGTGTCTGAAACCCAGGGCCTGTGCCGAGAGGCTTGCTTGGTTGCTGGCGTTGAGGGCTGAGTACACAACGAGGGGAGCCGGACAGGCACGGCTTCGCGAGTCTCAGGGTCACAGGGACGGCGATAGGAGAAACATCCCTGTGACCCTGAGACACTCGGAGCCGAGCCTGTTTGGCTCCCCGCGTCTTGTCCTCGAGCCTGTTCTTGCTCGGTGATGAGAAAAAGAAGATGAAGAATGAGGGGAAGGCGAAAAAGAAGACTTGCGAGGCCGTGCCTGTGCGGCTCCCCTTGTCGTGTACTCGAGCCTGTTCTTGCTTGGTGATGAGAAGAAGAAGAAGTAGAAGGAGGAGAAGGAGAAAAAGAAGACTTGTGCAGTAATAATAATGAAATAGAAACAAATGTGTATTATTTCTCTTACAGCTGAACGACACGTGCAAAGACGTAGGGTCGGTGTAATCTCAGCACCCCAGGCTCCAAGTTGCGTGCCGGTGTGACCTCGGACCCATGGGATGCCCGCGTTGGCGAGTCTCTACGGGCTGGGTGTCTGAAACCCAGGGGCCCACGCCGAGAGGCTTGCTTGGTTGCTGGCGTTGAGGGCTGAGTACATGACGAGGGGGAGCCGGACAGGCACGGCTTTGCGAGTCTCAGGGTCACAGGGACGGCGATGGGAGAAACATCACTGTGACCCTGAGACACGTGGAGCCGAGCCTGTTTGGCTCCCCGCGTTGTGTCCTCGAGCCTGTTCTTGCTCGGTGATGAGAAAAAGAAGATGAAGAATGAGGAGAAGGCGAAAAAGAAGACTCGCTTAGCCGTGCCTGTCCGGCTCCCCCTCGTCATGTACTTGTGTAGGCTTGTGTGTGATGAAAAAATGAAGATTACAACCAAGGTTGCTAAAGCAGGCTTATCTCAATGTTTCCAGCGCTTTCATGCACCTTCTGCCATTTAGACTGAAAAAACAGTTCAGTTGCAACCTTTTCATTGGGTTTTCCAAAACTTAAAATTATTTGTTTAAAGAATTCCTTTAGAGTTGAAACCAAGATTTCAAATTACCCTTTTTCATTATAAACATCCACTGTAATCATATTAAGTATAAAATAATTTGATTGAAGACCTTTTGAGAAAATACGTTGATGAGTGACCCTATTTCATTATGACAGTCAAATAGCACTGATTTTCAGCTTTAGTCCATGAAACCTCCAAACAGTAACCAAAGTTGCAAAAATAGGCTTATCTCACCGTTTCCAGCGCTTTTGTGCACTATAGGCTTATCTGTGATGAAAAAATGAAGATTTCAACCAAAGTTGCAAAAATAGGCTTATCTCACCGTTTCCAGCGCTTTTGTGCACCTTAGGCTTATCTGTGATGAAAAAATGAAGATTTCAACCAAAGTTGCACAAATAGGCTTATCTCGCCGTTTCCAGCGCTTTCGTGCACCTTAGGCTTATCTGTGATGAAAAAATGAAGATTTCAACCAAAGCTGCAAAAATAGGCTTATCTCGCCGTTTCCAGCGCTTTTGTGCACCTTAGGCTTATCTGTGATGAAAAAATGAAGATTTTAACCACAGTTGCAAAAATAGGCTTATCTCACCGTTTCCAGCGCTTTTGTGCACCTTGTGCCATTTAGACTGAAAAAACCGTTCAGTTGCAACTTTTTCATTGGGGATTCCAAAACTTAAAATCATTTTGTACTCGAGCCTGTTCTTGCTCTGTGATGAGAAGAAAAAGAAGAAGAAGAAGAAGAAGAAGAAGAAGAAGAAGAAGAAGAAGAAGAAGAAGAAGAAGAATGAAGAGATGGAGAAAAAGAAGATTTGTGCAGTAATAATAATAAAAAAGAAACTAATTTGTATTATTTCTCTTACAGCTGTACGACACATGCAAAGACATAGGGCCGGTGTAATCTCAGCATGCCAGGCTCCAAGTTGCGCGCCGGTGTGACCCATGGGATGCCTGCGTTTGGGAGTCTCTTCGGCGTGGGTCTCTGAAACCCGAAGGCTCGCGCCGAGAGGCTTGCTTGGCTGATCGCGTTGAGTGCCGTCTCTCCCATCGGCGTCCCTGTGACCCTGAGACTTGCAAAGCCGTGCCTGTCCGGCTCCCCTTGTCGTGTACTCGAGCCTGTTCTTGCTCGGTGATGAGAAGAAGAAGATGAAGAATGAGGAGAAGGAGAAGAAAAGAAGACTCGCGAGGCCGTGCCTGTGCGGCTCCCCTTGTCGTGTACTCGAGCCTGTTCTTGCTTGGTGATGAGAAGAAGGAGAAGTAGAAGGAGGAGAAGGAGAAAAAGAAGACTTGTGCAGTAATAATAATGAAATAGAAACAAATGTGTATTATTTCTCTTACAGCTGAACGACACGTGCAAAGACGTAGGGTCGGTATAATCTCAGCACCACAGGCTCCAAGTTACGTGCCGGTGTGACCTAGGACCCATGGGATGCCCGCGTTGGCGAGTCTCTACGGGTCCTGGGTCTCTGAAACCCAAGGGCCCGGACCGAGAGGCTTGCTTGGTTGCTGGCGTTGAGGGCTGAGTACACGACGAGGGGAGCCAGACAGGCACGGCTTCGCGAGTCTCAGGATCACAGGGACGCCGATGGGAGAAACATCCCTGTGACCCTGAGACACTCGGAGCCGAGTCTGTTTGGCTCCCCGCGTCGTGTCCTCGAGCCTGTTGTTGCTCGGTGATGAGAAAAAGAAGATGAAGAATGAGGGGAAGGCGAAAAAGAAGACTCGCGAAGCCGTACCTGTGCGGCTCCCCTTGTCGTGTACTCGAGCCTGTTCTTGCTCGGTGATGAGAAGAAGAAGAAGTAGAAGGAGGGGAAGGCGAAAAAGAAGACTCGCGAAGCCGTGCCTGTGCGGCTCCCCTTGACGTGTACTCGAGCCTGTTCTTGCTCGGTGATGAAAAAAAGAAGATGAAAAATGAGGAGAAGGCGAAAAAGAAGACTCGCGAAGCTGTGCCTGTGCGGCTCCCCTTGTCGTGTACTCGAGCCTGTTCTTGCTCGGTGATGAGAAGAAGAAGAAGTAGAAGGAAGGGAAGGCGAAAAAGAAGACTCGCGAGGCCGTGTCTGTGCGGCTCCCCTTGTCGTGTACTCGAGCCTGTTCTTGCTTGGTGATGAGAAGAAGAAGAAGTAGAAGGAGGAGAAGGAGAAAAAGAAGACTCGTGCAGTAATAATAATGAAATAGAAACAAATGTGTATTATTTCTCTTACAGCTGAACGACACGTGCAAAGACGTTGGGTCGGTGTAATCTCAGCACCCAGGCTCCAAGTTGCGTGCCTGTTTGACCTAGGACCCATGGGATGCCCGCGTTGGCGAGTCTCTACGGGCTGGGTGTCTGAAACCCAGGGCCTGTGCCGAGAGGCTTGCTTGGTTGCTGGCGTTGAGGGCTGAGTACACAACGAGGGGAGCCGGACAGGCACGGCTTCGCGAGTCTCAGGGTCACAGGGACGGCGATAGGAGAAACATCCCTGTGACCCTGAGACACTCGGAGCCGAGCCTGTTTGGCTCCCCGCGTCTTGTCCTCGAGCCTGTTCTTGCTCGGTGATGAGAAAAAGAAGATGAAGAATGAGGGGAAGGCGAAAAAGAAGACTTGCGAGGCCGTGCCTGTGCGGCTCCCCTTGTCGTGTACTCGAGCCTGTTCTTGCTTGGTGATGAGAAGAAGAAGAAGTAGAAGGAGGAGAAGGAGAAAAAGAAGACTTGTGCAGTAATAATAATGAAATAGAAACAAATGTGTATTATTTCTCTTACAGCTGAACGACACGTGCAAAGACGTAGGGTCGGTGTAATCTCAGCACCCCAGGCTCCAAGTTGCGTGCCGGTGTGACCTCGGACCCATGGGATGCCCGCGTTGGCGAGTCTCTACGGGCTGGGTGTCTGAAACCCAGGGGCCCACGCCGAGAGGCTTGCTTGGTTGCTGGCGTTGAGGGCTGAGTACATGACGAGGGGGAGCCGGACAGGCACGGCTTTGCGAGTCTCAGGGTCACAGGGACGGCGATGGGAGAAACATCACTGTGACCCTGAGACACGTGGAGCCGAGCCTGTTTGGCTCCCCGCGTTGTGTCCTCGAGCCTGTTCTTGCTCGGTGATGAGAAAAAGAAGATGAAGAATGAGGAGAAGGCGAAAAAGAAGACTCGCTTAGCCGTGCCTGTCCGGCTCCTCTTGTCTTATACTCGAGCCTGTTCTTGCTCGGTGATGAGAAAAAGAAGATGAAGAATGAGGAGAAGGCGAAAAAGAAGACTCGCTTAGCCGTGCCTGTCCGGCTCCTCTTGTCTTGTACTCGAGCCTGTTCTTGCTCGGTGATGAGAAAAAGAAGATGAAGAATGAGGAGAAGGCGAAAAAAAAGACTCGCTTAGCCGTGCCGGGCTTCCCTTGTCGTGCCTGTTCTTGCTCGGTGATGAGAAGAAGAAGAAGAAGAAGAAGGTGAAGGAGGAGCAGGAGAAGAAAAGAAGACTCTCTGCGAGACTCTCTGCGAGCCTTCGGGTCCCAGAGAGTCTTCTTCATCCAGGCACGGACAAAGCACACGGATTACAGATTACAAAGCTCAAACCAGCAGTGCTGATGTAGTGTCTGCATGTCTCCCAGAGGACGACGGCCAGGCAGCGACTCTTCTTCCTCCACATGCTGCCGAGGCTCCACGTGGACTCCAGGATTCTCCAGGCAACTTACACTTACAGGTGCACCAAAGAGAGTATCCAGACTGGCTGCATCACCGACCGGTGCGGCAGTTGCACCGCCCTGAGCCGTAAGGCTCTACAGGGGGTGATGAAGTCCGCCCAGCACATCACCCCCTGTACGGTGCCACCATCCATAGAGGACTTCTAGAGACAGACCCCTTTCACCCCAGCCGTAGACATTTTTGCTTGCTGCCATCTGGCCGACGGTACCGCAGCATCAGGGCCCGCACCACCAGGCTCAGAGACAGTTTCATTCCCCAGGCCATGAGATTTTTAAACTCCTCTGAACTGCAATGACTCCCGAAAAACCAGCACTGTGACATATTTGCATATTTGCATCATCGCACAAACTTACCACTGTTGATGTTTTATTTTCTCTTCAGCTGTTAACAATATATATTATATATATATATATATATATATATATATATATATATATATACTTTATTTTCTATTTTAAATTTTGATTTTCTATTTCATTCTATTTCAAAATATTTGTATTTTATATTTTAGGTTGTAATTACGTGAGCATTGCTAGAAGAGAGCCTGTGACTCAAGCATTTCACTGCCAGCGACTGCGACAATGTGATTGTTGTACATTTGACAATACAAAATGTTGAATGTTGAATGTTGAACACACACGCTATGTATCATCTTTTCAACCTAACCCATAAACTGCTGGAGGACCTGCCTTTCTTTTGGTGCAGGTACATCCTTATGAGTTCCTTATGAGTTATGGGGACTCTGACTTACAAGCGACCGGCATCATGTCACACCGGCCTACGTCTTTACATGTGTCGTGCAGCTGTTGGAGAAATAATTAAAATTTGCTTATTTTTTTTATTATTACTGCCCAAGGGTCTTCTTCTTCTTCTTCTTCTTCTTCTTCTTCTTCTTCTTCTTCTTCTTCTTCGTTGGTGGAGGTGTAGTTGTGAAGAGAGGAGGTGAAGGAAAGCGCGTTCAAACTTTTTCAGGTTTATATATGTTTATTGTATGATCATTGTTTTGTAGTGTTTGTGTACGTGTAGTGTAGTTTTCTGTGTGTTGTGCGTGTCTCGTGGCGGGGATGGCGTCCGCAGGGACGCCGCCGATGTCCCTGAGACATGGCGTCAGGCTGGTGCCTCAGCTCAGCTCCACAGTGGAGCAGGTGCTGTTGGCCGTGGGGGAGCAGGTGGGTCACGGGAACATCACCTACGCTTCCAGGATGAACAAGGCGCTGGTGATCTTCTTTAAGGATCCAGACTCGGTCACTAAGCTCATTGAAAGCGGGGTTACAGTAGAGGAGGAGTTCATTCAGGTGTCCCCGTTAGCGGTAGCTTCCACCCGGATCACCGTGTCAGGTGTCCCTCCGTTCATCCCCAATGAGGCGCTGGAGCGAGAGCTGCGGCGCTTCGGGAAGTTCGCGAGTGGGTTCCGCGCGGTGGGTCTGGGCTGCAAAGACCTGAAGCTGAAGCACGTCCAGTCTCTGCGGAGGCAAGCTTTCATGTTTTTAGATAATGAGTCCCACACACTAGACGTGTCTTTCCGGGTTCGATATGAAGAACAGTTCTATATGGTGTACGCGAGCTCGGGAAGCATGAAGTGTTTTCAGTGTGGAGAAGTGGGACACAAGAAAGTGACGTGCCCGCACGGGAGACGGGCGGCGGGGTCCGCTGGAGCGGAGGGAGGGGAGGGCAGCGCCGGGGGGACTAAGTCTGCGTGGGGACGGTCGGCCGGTGCTGCTGCGTCCTCTGAGGCTGCTGGTTCTGATGCAGCGGTTCCGGCGGCGGTGGTGCCGGTGGCGGCAGTGGTTCTGGTGGATTCCGGGCCGGGTGCGGTCGGTCCGGTGGGTCCCGGGCCGGCACCGGCTGCTGAAGGTCCAGCTGTAGTGAGGGGCGCAGAGGTTCCCTCTGCTGCGCCTGTTTCTGAGTCGTTGGCGAGGCAAGAGAAGTTAAGTGAGGAACAGGTCGTAATAGGAAAGGTGTTGGTTGCCAACCCGGAGCAGGGGATGCAGTGTGGTCCTGCTCAGCAGACAGAACTGATACAGCCTGATATGGACAGCAGTCAGGTTAGTGAGATGGACGTGGAGGAGGACTATGAATCGGACAATGTGTCTCTAGCTGACAGCGTCACAATTAGCACAGATTTATATTCATTAAAAGAGGTCAACGAATTTCTGGATGAATCCTTTGGCAAAGCAGTGGAGGTGGCAGAGTATTTCCCAGACATTAAGAAGTTCATCCAGACAGTCAGTACCCTCCAGAAAGAGGTAGGGACGGATGTCCTGGATGAGAAACGCAGGTATAGGCTCAGGAAACATGTGACTGCAGCACGAAAAGGTCTTCCTTGTAAGATACGGTCCAAGAGAAGGAAAAACTGTAAATAAAATTGACCATGACCATTCATCACTGGGTGTTTTCATTCTGCTGTGTTTACCTGTTTGTCCTTTTACGCTCTATTTTTTATCCTCTCATGGCATTAAAGGTAGCCTCATTAAACATGAACGGGGGTAGAAGTGCCAATAAAAGGTTTTTAGTATCAGAACTTTTTAAAGTAAAAAAGCTGGATGTCCTCTTTTTACAGGAGACTCACAGTGATTCACTGAATGAAACAGACTGGGGAGTATGGTGGGGGGGGCAGCACATACTCAGCCATGGCTCTAACCTGAGCGCTGGAGTCGCTGTTTTATTTTCTCCCTCAGTAAACCTGACTTCTCTATCCAGCACAGAGATCGTGGCAGGCAGGGCTCTGACTATAAGAGCGGAAATACACGGTATTATTTTTAATCTAATCAATGTGTATGCACCAAACCACGGTCCTGAGCGTGTTACTCTTTTTAAATTATTAAAAAACAAGTTGGACAGTGTGGGTCAAGGGGAGTGTATAATAATGGGGGGGGATTGGAACTGCTGCACAGACGTCACTTTAGACCGGACAGGACAGGAGCTCCATCCTCAGTCCTCCTCGTTTCTGGGCCAGACAGTCATGGAGGCGGATCTAGTGGACGTGTGGAGGAGGAAACATCCTTCCACCAGGCAGTATACCTGGATAAAAATAACAGATGGCAGGGTCAGTGGGGCCCGGCTGGACAGATTTTACATATCAGCTCCTTTTATCACGCGTGTGACCAACTGTCAAATCCACCCGGTTGGGTTCACAGACCATCATTTGGTTTTAGTAGAGCTATTTTTATCTCCTGCTAGAAAGCCTGGATCCTTCTGGCATTTTAATGTTAAGCTTTTAAATGATTTAAATTTCTGTGAGAATTTTAAACTGTTCTGGGCCAACTGGTGTTCCAGGAAAGACTCGTTTCCCTCCCTGGGTCAGTGGTGGGAGGTTGGCAAGGGTCAAATAAAGGTCTTCTGCCAGCAGTACACTGCATACTGGACAAGGAACATTAAAAGAGCGATGGAGCAGTTGGAGGAAGACATTAAGGAGCTGGAGAGCGTACCTGCCAACACAGAGAAATTAAAAGGTAAAAGGCAGCAACTGAACTCCTTTCTCCAGAAGAAGGCCAAAGGAGCTCTGGTCCGAGCTCGGTTCCAGGAATTAAAAGATATAGATGGCCCTACCACGTTCTTTTTTAACCTGGAGAGATCCGTGGCCCAGGGGAAGCAGATGGTGGGTCTCCGGCTGCCGGATGGGAAGATTACATCTGAACCAGTGGAGATGAGGAGACACGCGGTGGACTTTTATACCGACCTGTTTGGGGCAGAGGAGTGTGACGGGGAAGCTGTGGCCGAGCTCCTGCAGGACCTCCCACAGCTGAGTCCAGGTGAGCGAGACATCCTGAGCGCCGACATCACGCTGGAGGAGCTGACCACTGCTATATCTCAGATGGCTGCAGGCAAGTCACCAGGGCTGGATGGATTACCGGCAGATTTTTTAAAACATTTCTGGAAAAGTATGGGACACGATCTGCTGGATGTCTTGAAGGAGGCATTTGCTAAAGGGCTTCTTCCGGCCTCCTGCAGACGGGCAGTAATATCACTGCTACAGAAGAAAGGAGATCTGACCCTACTGAAGAACTGGAGACCCGTCTCTCTTTTATGCAGTGACTATAAGGTTTTATCTAAGGTTTTAGCAAATAGACTCAAGGTTTTTATGGAAGTATTTATTTGTGCTGACCAATCTTATTGTGTACCAGGAAGGTCAATCCAGGACAATTTGTTTTTAATGAGAGACATTTTTGATTTATGTACAACAGATAATATTAATATTGGCATTATTTCCATCGACCAAGAAAAAGCCTTTGATCGTGTCGATCGGTCCTTCCTGTTTGCCACACTGCAGGCTTTTGGTGTCGGGGAGCACTTTCTGTCCTGGTTGAAGTTATTATATAATGATACATGTTGTGTGGTGAAGGTGGGGGGAGGGCTGAGCAGGCAGGTACCAGTCAAAAGAGGGATCAGGCAGGGCTGTCCAATATCAGGCCAGCTCTACAGCGTGGCCATCGAACCTCTCCTGTGTCGCCTCAGAACTCGGCTGAAAGGCCTGCGTCTGCCAGAGCTGCCTCAAAGTCCCCCTATAATAATATCAGCTTATGCTGATGATGTAAACATTCTTGTCCGGGATCAGGGGGACATACAGGAATTAGAGGGCAGTCTGGCATTGTACGCAAAGGCTACGACCGCCAAGGTAAACTGGGAAAAGAGCGAGGCATGTGTGATTGGTCAGTGGGACGCAGGGAGAGTACCCCGTCTCCCTGGGAACCTGACATGGGGAGTTAAAGGGTTAAAAGTCCTCGGTTTGTTTTTAGGCAGTGAAGAGCTAGAGAGGCAGAACTGGGAGGGAGTGCTGGGGAAGGTGCAGCTCAAGTTGTCTAAATGGAAATGGAGACTCCTCCACCGGGACTCCTGCAACAACTTCAGAGGCTGCTGGTGGACTTCTTCTGGTCGGGCCATCACTGGGTGCGGGCGTCCGTGCTGTACCTCCCTGTGGCAGAGGGGGGCCATGGACTGATAGACATCATCTCCAGGACGGCTGCTTTCAGACTGCAGGCCGCCCAGAGGCTGCTGTACGGCTCCACACGGTGCTGGACGGCTGTGGCCCGCCTGCTGCTCTGGAGAGCCGGGGGCCTCGGGTACGACAAACAGCTGTTCCTGTTAAACTCTCCACTACACAGACTGACTGGGCTCAGTCATTTTTATACCTCTGTGATAGATGCCTGGAGGACTCTCACCATCACGAGGCCTCCTGACCCCACGCCTGGGATGTGGCTCTTTGAGGAGCCACTGTTCAACAATGGTTTCCTGGTCCTAACATCCACATCCTCATCAACAACAATACAGAACAAGTTCAGGGAGGCAGGGATAGGGAAGCTGGGCCACCTGACACGGACATCACTGGAGAGGCTGGCGGAGGTGACAGGGATAAGATCTACCAGGATGCTGCGGAGCCTCGTGGACGAGGTGTGGCAGTCACTGCCCCAGCCTCTTCGGACCTTCGCCCAGAGCCAAAGCCATGCTGACCAGTGGACAAAAACAGAAGACTACCAGTTTCCTGTCCTGAATGTGAGTCCTGCAGTGGGGGAGTGGAGAGAAGAGAGCGGCCGACTGCTAACCCTCAGGACTCCAGCACTGGGCCCTTTCAACACCTCTGCAGGGAAACAGCTCTACTGCAGCTGTGTGAAGGTCCTGAACTGTCGCTCTCTTGAAGGAGTCAGGGAGTCGAAATGGACGGAGGTTTTTGGCTCAGATTATTCCCCTAGTGGCAGCTGGCGGGTCCTGTATAAACCTCCTGTGGAGAAACGGATGGCAGACATCCAGTGGAGAATTATACACGGAGCTCTAGCTACAAACAGATACAGAGCTCACCTGGACCCAAGCACTGAGGGGGGGTGTCCTTTCTGCTCGCTGCCAGAGACCCTGGAGCACTTAGTAGTGTTGTGTCCCAGGTTAGCTGACACTTTTAAACAGCTACAGGAGTGGGTGGGGGGTTTAGGAGAGGCCTTCTCGCTACCACTCTTTGTTTTTGGACCCAAGTACTTGGCAAGAAAAAAGAACTCTATGGTTTTAATGAATTTTATTTTTGCTAATGCCAAGATAGCAATCTGGATCAGTCGAAAAAACAAAATGGCGGGGGGAGGCTGGACAGATCCACTACTCTGCCTGAGGGGTTTGGTGGCAGCTAGGCTCAGAGTGAGACATTTCTAGAAATTTTTCAGCACTCAATGTTGGGCTTAAGAGTGGGTCATCGGGCTTGGCTGGTGCTGGAGATTTTTTTCTCCCATGTATTTCATTTTTCCCTAACAAAACATTTGGGACATTTCTAGGCATTCTAGCTATAATTAAAGTGCCTACAAGTGTCCCATGTAATTGTTTTACCTAACACAAAGAGTGAGACATTTCTAGGCATTTCTCAGCACTCGGGGTGGGGCTTTACAGTGGGTCCCTGGGCGTGACTAGTGCTGGAGAATTTTTTCTCCCATGTATTTCAATTTTCCCTAACAAAACATTTAGGACATCTCTAGCCATTCTTGATATAATTTAAAGTGCCTACAAGTTACCCATGTCATTTCTTTACCTAACACAAAGAGTGAGAGATTTTTAGGCATTTCTCAGCACTCAAGATGGGGCTTTAGAGTGGTCCCTGGGCGTGGCTAGTGCTGGAGATTTTTTTCTCCCATTTATAATGAAATACATGGGAGAAAAAATTCTCCAGCACCAGTCACGCCCAGGGACCCACTGTAAAGCCCCACCCCGAGTGCTGAGAAATGCCTAGAAATGTCTCACTCTTTGTGTTAGGTAAAACAATTACATGGGACACTTGTAGGCACTTTAATTATAGCTAGAATGCCTAGAAATGTCCCAAATGTTTTGTTAGGGAAAAATACAAAACATGGTAGAAAAAAATCTCCAGCACCAGCCAAGGATGGGGAGCCATTCTAAAGCCCAACATTGAGTGCTGAAAAATGCCTAGAAATGTGTCACTCTTTGTTTTAGGTAAAAAAATGACATGGGACACTAGTAGGCACTTTACGTTATAGCAAGAATGCCTAGAAATGTCCCAAATGTTTTGTTAGGGAAAAATTAAATACATGGGAAAAAAAATTCTCCAGGACCAGCCACGCCCAGGGACCCACTCTAAAGCCCCACCTTGAGTGCTGAAAATGCCTAGAAATGTCTCACTTTATGTGTTAGCTAAAAAAAATAAAAATACATGGGACACTTGCAGGCACTTTACATTATAGCAAGAATGCCTAGAAATGTCCCAAATGTTTTGTTAGGGAAAAATACAAAACATGGTAGAAAAAAATCTCCAGCACCAGCCAAGCCCAGGGACCCACTCTAAAGCCCCACATTGAGTGCTGAAAAATGCCTAGAAATGTCTCACTTTATGTGTTAGCTAAATAAAATAAAAATACATGGGACACTTGTAGGCACTGTACATTATAACAAGAATACCTAGAAATGTCCGAAATGTTTTGCTAGGGAAAAATGAAATACATGGGAGAAAAAAATCTCAAGCACCAGCCAAGCCTGAGGAGCCACTCTAAAGCCCAACCCTGAGTGCTGAGAAATGCCTAGAAATGTCTCACTCTTTGTGTTAGGTAAACAAATTACATGGGACACTTGTCGGCACTTTACATTATAGCAAGAATGCCTAGAAATGTCCCAAATGTTTTGTTAGGGAAAAATACAATACATGGTAGAAAACATTCTCCAGCACCACCCAAGCCCGGGGACCCACTCTAAAGCCCCACCCTGAGTTCTGAAAAATGCCTAGAAATGTCTCACTCTTTGTGTTAGGTAAAAACAAAAAATAACATGGGACACTAGCAGGCACTTTGCATTATGGCAAGAATGCCTAGAAATGTCCCAAATGTTTTGTTAGGGAAAAATACAATACATGGTAGAAAAAATTCTCCAACACCAGCCAAGCCCGGGGACCCACTCTAAAGCCCCACCTTGAGTGCTGAAAAATGCCTAGAA
Organism: Platichthys flesus; assembly: GCF_949316205.1. Lineage (NCBI taxonomy): Eukaryota > Metazoa > Chordata > Actinopteri > Pleuronectiformes > Pleuronectidae > Platichthys > Platichthys flesus. The sequence continues at coordinate 24,424 of NC_084946.1, forward strand.
ATGTGTCACTCTTTTTGTTGGATAAAAAAAAAAAAAAAAAATACATAGGACACTTGTAGCACTTTACATTATAGCAAGAATGCCTAGAAATGTCCGAAATGTTTTGTTAGGGAAAAATGAAATACATGGGAGAAAACATTCTCCAGCACCAGCCAAGCCCAGAGAGCCACTCTAAAGCACCACCTTGAGTGCTGACAAATGCCTAGAAATGTCTCACTCTTTGTGCTAGATAAAAATATATATATATGGGACACTTGTAGGCACTTTACATTGTAGCAAGAATGCCTAGAAATGTCCCAAATGTTTTGTTAGGGAAAAATACAATACATGGTAGAAAAAATTCTCCAACAACAGCCAAGCCCGGGGACCAACCCTAAAGCCCAACCTTGAATGCTGAAAAATGCCTAGAAATGTCTCACTCTTTGTGTTAGGTAAAAACAAAACAAAAAATGACATGAGACACTTGTAGGCACATTGCATTATAGCAAGAATGCCTAGAAATGTCCCAAATGTTTGTTAGGGAAAAATGAAATACATGGGAGAAAAAATCTCCAGCTCCAGCCAAGCCAAGGGACCCACTCTAAAGCCCCACCTTGAATGCTGAAACAGATGTGCACCCAGTTCCTGACCCACATGTCTCGCTCAACAACCTGGACCCAAGTCTCACCTACTTCAGAGTAGTAGATCTGGCAAATGCCTTTTTCAGCATTCCTGTTCACCCGACCTGTCAGCAGTTCTTTGCATTCACATACAACAACCAACAGTACACTTACAGCTGCCTGCCTCAACGCTACAGATGCTCCATGTTCGGTGACATGTGTTGCACTGTCATCCCCAACAACACTGCTCCTGACGGCTCCGTTTCTCGTGCCCTTGCCAGCCTCCGTGCCCTTTCGGTCGAAATGAAAGAGGCCTCTGGTGTAGATACCTCCTTCAATGATTGGATGGACAACGTGTTTGGCAAATGGAAAACGCTTATTATGTCAGGGGCAGTGTCTTTGGCTGTATTTATCGCCATACTTGTCACGTGTGGCTGTTGCTGTATTCCCTGCATGCGCACCCTAGTCAATCGTCTCATCACCACTGGCTTAACCAAAGAGATTGGCCCTACCCCATATGCTCAGTTCCCCACATTCCCCTTTACCATTGACCAAGACGATGACGCGGAGGTGTGTCCCTTGCTAGACTCTGCCCCTGCTGCCTCCACCACAATTGATCTGTAATGCCATTCCCCCCCCCAAAAAAAAGATAAATAAATAAATAAAAAGAATGAACTGTTTTGAGTTTTTGATTGCTGTGACTCCTTTAATCAAAGCCATGTTTAGACAATTTTATGAATATAATTGTCAGTTATGAATTTTAGATTGATTGCTGTGATTCTTTTGATCACAGCTACGTTTACACATTTTTATATCTGAAATTGTTAGTTTTGGAATCATTTAATTTGGTTGCTGTGTTTCTTTTGATCACAGCTATGTTTTGACATTTTATATCGTTATGTGTCATTTTTATAATCATTTGATTTGAGTGCTGTGCTTCTTTTAATCACAGCTATATTTTGATGCTTTTATATTAATAGAATTGTTTGTTTTTACATTTTTGTTTTGCTGGCTATGATTCATTTAATGACAACTATGTTTTGGCATTAAGCGCTCCAGTTCCCCAAGCAAGCACACAGAACTTGGGACACACTATACTGATACAGCCTGAAGTGCTAGCAACCTCTCAGAGCTACACCACACCCCCTCTCACACACTGATAAAGATCCTCTCGGCGGGACCTGTGAACCGACGCCGGAGTTTTAACTTTTCCTTATGTTTTCTATTTTCCTATTCATTTTGAGCATTTAACAGAGTCCACAGTGTTTAGAGGTTAATTTTGCTTCTTGTGTTACATTTTCTCTCTAAATCCACAGTATCATGCATGTGTTTCAATTAAATAAGATATGATTGCTGTGATTCCTTTAAATCACAGCTATGTTTTGACAATTACATACCTATAATTGTCAGTTTTGCATTTTGATTGATTACTGTGATTCTTTTAATGACAGCGATGTTTAGACAATTATTTATCCATAATTGTCAGTTTTGAATTTTTGATTGATTGCTGTGATTCTTTTAATCACAGCTATGTTTAGACAATTATTTATCTATAATTGTCAGCTTTGAATTTTTGATTGATTGCTGTGATTCTTTTAATCACAGCTATGTCTTAACAATTTTATAAATGCAATTGTTAGTTTAGTCGTTTTTGGTTATAGTAGCTGTGATTCTCATATCACAGCAATAAGTTGACGTTTTATTTTTTGTATAATTCCCCTTTTCCTGCCCTTTGCCTTCACTGTGATGTCCACACCTATCAGGTGTGGAAAGGGGGATTTATTGATATACACCACATACAGAACACATACACAACCCACCTCCCTGTTTCAGTTCGCACAGAGATAGTGAGTCTGACATACACCACGTACATAACACATACACATATTGACATATTCGCACACATTCCTTATACACATATTGACATATTCACACACATTCCTTATACCTTTTACTCATAGTCAACACTTTATATCACACATCTCAGCTCCCTGATTCAGTTCGCACAGAGATAGTGAGTAGACCTTGGCCCACAATATCTCCCAGACAGCACACTAACGCAGCTGCACTGATACAGCAACATTATCACCTCTGGTAACCACGACAACGGAGTGCACGTACGACATCTTCATCACGCGACATTCCGAGAGGATGAGGCACTGTCCTGTCTAGATGCAGCAGCCGCCATCTAGTTTCGACCAATCCAAGAAGAACCCCAGTCACGCCCAATATATCAATATATAATCTATGTGCGCACTCTGTTTAAGCGTCTTTTCCTGTGTAGCCTTCTGTATAGAACTAGAGACCCATGCATGTTCAATTGCTGGACACCGCGTTTTCCTGACCTGTGACCTCTGAATAAACTTGCTTAATTTCAACTTGAGAACAACGACTCCTCTCCTTTGATTTCCACACGCAACACTTCACTACGGTTTGACCGTGGTGTGGCGTCACATTTTGATGATTCGCCAAAAATTAGGGATTTATTACAACTCCTGTGTGCATTGTTCTTTCAGACTCAAACATCATACACACATTCACAGACCCGCTCTGATCAGATCCATATCAATATTGACTCATCATTACAGCGCCATCTGCTGGCTACTGGAAGTGACATGTTTAAAACTTTGATTAACTGCTTGACAATATACAGTTCAAATGAGCTGTTTATATAAAAGAACACTTCAAGGATTTATTAAGCAAAAAATTCTTATTTGTCAGTTTGCTTTAATGTCACAGTGTCAGTGATGTTAGAATCCTTGATGTCTTAGATGCAATGATGAAAGATTTATATGATCTGAAGAGAAAAAATAGTGTTTTTGACCTGAACAGATCTAAAATCAATCAATCAATCAATCAAATTTTATTTGTATAGCCCATATTCACAAATTACAATTCGTCTCATAGGGCTTTAACAGGGTGTGACATCCTCTGTCCTCAGCAAGAGTAAGGAAAAACTACTAAAAACCCTTTTAACAGGGTAAAAATACGTAGAAACCTCAGAGAGAGTCAGATGTGAGGGATCCCTCTCCCAGGACGGACAGAAGTGCAATAGATGCCACGTGTAGGAAAACATCATCAATAATCAAAGTCTCTAGCAGCATTTGATGAGGGTAGACATCCCGAAGGACAACCCCAACATGACATGCCAAGCAGTTCCGCTGCAATCATAGTCCATGGTCAGCAACCAGCAGGACCACGATCCACCATCCAGACCAGACGCCACTTCAGACCTCAGTCACCATCCACCGCCGGCCACCACGACCCATCACGAGCCACCATCACGATCCTGGTCCACCGCCCCTATATTACGCAAGTGGAAAAAAGCGGTCCTAGAAATTTTTTTTATGTGACTATTAAAGGAAAAATCTGGATCGAAGATCACTCCCAAGTTCCTGACTGTTTCATTGGAAGCAAGGGCAATGTCGTCTAGCGCAGCTATATTATTAGATAAGGTGTTTGGGGCCAAGTTTTATAACCTCTGTTTTGTCTGAGTTTAATAAGAGAAAATTGACGGTCATCCGGATTTTTATGACCTTGAGACATGTTCAAAGTTTAGTTAATTGATTACTCTGTTCAGGTTTTATTGACAAATATAACTGTGTGTTATCCGCATAGCAGTGGAAATTTACAGAGTGTGTCCTGATAATGTTTCCTAGTGCAAGCATATATAATGAGAATACAATTGGGCTGAGCACAGAGCCCTGTGGAACACCATGGTTAACTTTGGTTTTGCACGAATTGGGAGCGATCAGAAAAATACGATATAAACCAGTTAAAATGTGATGGTCAATTGTGTTGAATGCTGCACTGAGATCTAACAGAACGAGGACAGACACAATTCCCTGATCTGAGGCTATTAAAAGGTCATTAGTGACTTTTGCCAAGGCTGTCTCTGTACTGTGATTGGCTCTAAACCCTGACTGAAAGTCTTCATATATATTATTTTCCTGGAGAAACTCACACAGCTGACAGCTAGATGCCATCTCCCTCACCCTCCACACTGCACTCTCCCACCTGGACCAGAGTGACACATATGTGAGAATGCTGTTCATCGACTACAGTTCAGCATTCAACACCATTGTCACCAAGCTCAGAGACCTTGGGCTCAACATCACCCTCTGTGAGTGGATCCTGTACTTCCTGACCGGCAGATCATAGGCGGTGCAGATCGGCAGCACCACATCCTCCACCCTGACTCTCAACACAGGTGCCCCCCAGGGCTGCGTGCTCAGTCCTCTCCTGTACTCCCTGTTGACGCGTGACTGCGTGGCCATCCACAGCTCCAACACCATTGTCAAGTTTGCTGATGACACCACTGTCATCGGCCTGATCACCGGCGACAATGAGAAGGCCTACAGAGAGGAGGTTTGAGCCCTAACATCTAGGTGTCAGGACAACAACCTCCTTCTCAACGTCAGCAAAACGAAGGAGCTGATCGTGCACTACAGGAAGAGACAAGAAGTGGAACACGCCCCCCTCTTCATCAACGAGACCGCAGTGGAGCGAGTCAGCAGCTTCAAGTTTCTCGGGGTCCACATCAGTGAGGAACTGACCTGGAGCCACCACACAGACCACATCAGGAAGTCGGCCAGGCAGCGGCTCTTCTTCCTGCACAGGCTGCGGAAGCTCCACATGGACTCCAGGATTATCTGCAACTTCTACAGGTGCATCATAGAGAGGCGGTGGTCTAGTGGCAGAAACTTGGACTATTGGCAGAGAAGGTCTCTGGTTCGTCTCTGGTTCGACTCCACGGAGAGACAACAAAAGACGAACCTGGATTGATCTGTCCAAAAATACAAGAGTCTCCCTACCCTGTCTAGTGCCCCTGAGCAAGGCACCTTACTCCCCCAACATCTGCTCCCCGAGCGCCGTACATGGTCGCTCACTTCTCTGTGTGTCCTGCACCAGATGGATCAAAAGCAGAGATTCAATTTCCCTACCTGCATGAGTGTGCCTTTGCATGTCTTTGCATGTGTTTGGGACTAATAAATGCATCTTAATCTTAATCTTAATCTAGAGAGCATCCTGAATGGCTCTATCACCGCCTGGTATGGCAGCTGCACCCCCCCTGAACCATAAGGCTTTACAGAGGGTGGTGAAGTCCGCCCAGCACATCACCCCAGCCATAAACATTTTTGCCTGCTGCCATCTGGCCGACGGTAACGCAGCATCGGGGTCCGCACCACCAGGCTCAGAGACAGTTTCTTCCCCCAGGCCATAAGACTTCTAAACTCCTCTGAACTGCATATCTCCACCAAACCAGCACCGTGGCATATTTGCACTATTGCACAAATTGCACTATTGTTTTATTTTTTTCTTCATCTGTAAATATATATATTAAGATTCTATTTTATACTATTTCAATTTTTTTTATTTTTGGGGTTGTAATTACTTGAACATTGCTAGAAGAGAGCCTGTGACTCAAGCAATAGTAATCTTGAATCTTGAATCTGTTTGCCAAAAGGCATTATACCAAAGGATTATAGGTTAGCACTTTTAATCCAATCTCGACTATCAAAATGTATTTCATAAAATAACATTCTATGCAGTGTCAAATCACAAAACTTTAGCTAGACATGTTTTTTTTTGTGACATTTGGAATGATGGACCCATAATAAAATCATAAGGGAATATAATAAAATAGGGACATTATCTTTAAGTAAATTTCAAAATAAAGCAAAAATAACAAGATACTAGAGGATGAAAAACAGTAAGTTATTGCAAAATAATGTTGGACATAGGTCCCATACAACTGGTAGATACAATTTGATAGGGTTTTAATTTACAGTAGCTTTCAGGCAGCTTATTGCAACCCTAAAGGGTGCAAAATACAGTACATTGAAAAAAATGATATTCTTACTAGTTAACAACAAAATAATTGTTACCCCACACACACTCTTTCATTGCTGTAACATATTATTCTGCTCACACCATGGAGGAGCTGCTGGAAAAAAACTGCAAGAAAAAAAACATTTAATTATTTGTCAAATTTCAGCAGTGACCATGTGGTATTTCAAAAATGTTTAAGTTTTAATCTACTGAGGGAAGAACAAAACATACTGCACTGAGGTAAGGAATATTTACAGCTGACAGCACAAATCCTAACGCCATCGGGAAAAAGGACCTAAAGCGGGGAAACAAAATAGTGGGGCAGTGTTGATATCAAATAATAATGATATTCCTGAATCAAACTGGAAACATTTGTTATCAGCATCATCACGATCATCATTATTAGAGACAAAGATCGATTTGCAGGCTCGTTTTGTATTGGACAAAATTCCTACTGGGACTCACCTGAATAATAGCACAAAGCCATAACTCTCCACCAGCATTCCAATGATTGGCCAACGGCACAGCACCAGAGACACACCTCCTAGGAAGAAAAAAGAGCTTCGAAACTTGTGTCTTTGGCAGAAGAAGTGGGCCATCCTTCTAAAGCCAATGATGAATGTCAAGCCAGTCAGAAACAGGATCTAAAGGGAGTGTAGACACACAAAAAAGGAGAGGAAACATAAAAGACAATTCCACAGATTGTCTTAGTGGGAGAATATGCAAACACTCCTGTCTCTGAAAAAAACTTTTAACATATATGAGTCTAGCTTACTGTACTCTGCCCAAATAGTATGTACATTTAAAGAATTATTGGTCACAATTTTGCCCATTTGTTCTCTGATGGAGTCAGTCAGGTAAGAGCTGATGCAATATTTGATAAGATCGTCTCTTAGTAGAGTAAGTAAAAGAAGTAAGAAAGAAATCTCACCTAATCCTACCAGTATTGGACAACAAAATGAAAACGTGAGAATTGCAATGACTTGCATCAAATAAGCCTCTCCTAGAGTCAGAGACTGGCAGTGGCATGATATGGGTTTATTTGGAGAATTAGGATGTATGACAATTAACAAAATGGATCAATTAAAAATAAACTTAAGTGATAGTCATGAGATATGGATGTATTTATGTTTGGTCATTATAGACCTTGTTTAGTATGTGTGCTGGAGTAGAGCAAGGTCTCATGGGGAAGAGATTGGTGTGTCGTTTACTGGTTATATCATGAGCTAGTAGGTAGCCTCTAGTGAGCCATACCTAATTAAAACAAATATACTTAGTCTGTGATTTGTTCGTTTTGCCCTCCCACAACATGGGAAATTGGCGATGCAGATGTGAGAAGGTGAATTGAAGCAAGATTATTGATCCACTTCATTATAACAGTAAAACCAAGAGCGTTATTAATGCGTGTGCGAAATATCAATAATCAAATCAAGTCAAATTTTATTTGTATTGCCCATATTGACAAATCACAATTTGTCTCGTAGGGCTTTAACAAGGTTTGACATCCTCTGCCCTTAACCCTCAACAAGAGTAAGGAAAAGCTACTTCAAAGAATACAAATTTTAACAGGGTAAAAATGCCAACACGATCCGCCATTATGATCACGATCTGCCAGCACGATACAGGATCCGCCATAATGATCATGATCAGCCAGCAAAACACAGGTCCCGCCATTGTTATCACGATCAGCCAGCAAAATACAGGATCCGCCATTATTATCATGATCCGCCAATATGATCACAATCAGCCAGCATGATACAGGATCTGCCATTACGATCACGATCTCTGAATCACGCTCAAACATCATAATCCACAATGTGGACACAATCATAGCCCTGGTTCAGTGGACGATAAGGCATAGGGACTCCGGAGAAGGTCAAGTCACTAACGTGTATGACTGAGATTTTCATTTTGTCTGATGTGATAAGTACGGTGGCCCTGAGAGCTCAACAAACAGCAACTTAACCCTTGTATGGTATTCGTGTTTTGGTCACTCAGCCAATGTTCGTGGGTCTGGTGGACCCAATGCATTATTCGGTCTTTCAATCAATACAGCTACAAAAATTTTTGTAAAAATACTTAACAGATGTTTACTTTATCCCAATTACAAGCAATATAAACAGCATATATGGTTAATATTTGTTATTTACCCCTGTTAAATCACATTTATGAAAAAGAGTGCTTTTCGTTTTTTGTGAAAAAATGCAATAAAACAAAGAAACATCAATTACAATCAAGATATGATTGGAAAAAACGTTTTGCCTGGATTTGGGCCTGACTGCAGATGGATTTTTTTCATAGCTGGCTGATGGTCAATCTCATCCTCTTCTTCAAGCTCACTGTCAGAATCTGAATCTACAGAAACATGATCTTCATATTCTGAAAACTCTTCCCTTTCATTATCTGCCAAGGATGTTCTCTCTTCAAAAATCATTTCTAAGGCCCTCTGAGCAGGGAACCTTTTTGCCATCTTCAAGGATTGTGATAAGGAGCCCGATTGTCAAAGCTATTTATTTGTTGTATCCCGGCCCCAATTTGCATATCGGGGGCGGGATTTCCTGCAAGATCCTCTGTCTTGCATGAAACATCTATATTTTATATACAACAAGGGCGGGATACAACAAGCCTTAGAAATTATTTTTGAAGAGAGAAAATCTTTGGAAGTCAATGAAGGGAAGGGTAGAGAATATGAAGATCATGTTTCTGTCAATTCAGAGTCTGACAGTGAGTTTGAAGAAGAGGATGAGATTGACCATCAGCCAGCTACGTAAAAAGTGAATCTGTAGACAGTCCCAAATCCAGTCCAGGCCATCAGCAGCCAACATATGGATGTCAAAAAATTATGAAATTGAATGGTCTTTTTGCCCTTTAGCCACCCCGCATGGCTACCAATGTAATAAGGATGCAATCAGGGCAGACACGGATAGCAGTGACTCGTGTAGGACATCAACCCTTCTTACGAGCTTTTCATTACGAAAATCATTCTGGATTGCACTAATTTGGAGGGACAGCGTGTTTTCGTAAAAAGCTGGAATGAGATGGACGAAACCCATTTATTTCCATACTTTGAGGTTCTTATCCTTGCCGGAATTTTCAAGTCCAAAGGGGAATCAACAGAATCCCTGTGAGATGCAGGAACTGGCAGAGAACTTTAACATAAAATGTGCAGGAATGTGGGAGCAGAGGTGCTTGAAATGTACAATTTAACACTTTCTGTAGTCCTGGGTCCAGTGGACCCGAACACCTCATATGTAATGTAAATGTGTAGGGGGGGTGTGCAGTGTACAGTCACTGAAAATATGTTATTTTATATGTTCATCACAGAAAATGAGCCAAGGCCAATGAGTCTCAGGTTAAAAAAAATATTTATCGCATAATTTTTCTTTTAGCAAACATTGAAAACGGGTCCCACAGACCCGAACACCATACAAGGGTTAAGAAAACAAATGCTAGTTAAGAAAACACATGCAAGTTGACAAAACACAGGCAAAGTAAGAAAACATCTTCATCAAGTTCAAAAGACAACACATTACAAAAACGCGCAGCAAATAGACAAACGCGCTGCAGATAGACAAACGCGCTGCAAATAGTGAAACGCGCTGCAAATAGAGAAACCCGCTGCAAATAGAGAAGATACGACAACGGAAGTGTGTCAGAGGACAGCTAAAAGTGATGGACATTGCTGCCACAGCAGACACAAAAACGTCCTATACACCATACAAATTCGGTTCCACACAGGGGTCTGCCACCCGCGGTGGGCTCCAATGACTTGATAAGGTACTATCAACTCTTTAAGGTATAATGTTCACATATTATGTGACCAAACAGCCTTTTTACCTTAAAGAGCTGTTAGTACCTTATAAAACCCACTAGAGCACTTTGCTCCCAGAATTTAGGCCTACTTGTCGTCCCTAAAGTCTCTAAAAGTAGAGTAGGAGCCAGAGCTTTTAGCCATCAAGCCCCTCGGCTGTGGAATAATCCAGCACTTTCAGTTCGGGAGGCAGACACCATCTGTTCGTTTAAGAGTAGACTCAAAACCTTCCTTTTTGATAAAGCTTATAGTTAGAGCTAATTAGTGGTGCAGAACGTAACTTGTTCTATTTTATGATACATGACACACAGAGCTTCTCTTTGATTGGAAGTTTGTGGATCGCGCACTGGGGGTCGCGGTGTTGGATTCAGTGTGGCGGATTCTGAGTCATTTGGGCTGATCGTGGTGCTGGTGGCAGACCCTGTGTCGGGTTGGCATTGGGCACGGGCGGTGGACCAGGGCCGCGGTGGTGGCTCGTGATGGGTCCTGGTGGGTGTCGGTGGACGGTGACTGAGGACTGGAGTGGCGTTCTGGTCTGGATGGTGGATCGTGGTCTGGATGGTTGCTGATCATGGACTGTGATTGTAGCGGGACTGCTTGGCATGTCATGTAGGGGTTGTCCTTCGGGATGTCTACCCTCATCAAATGCTGCTAGAGACTTTGATTATTGATGATGTTCTCCTACACGTGGCATCTGTTGACTTGTGACCGTCCTGGGAGAGGGATCCCTCACATGTGGCTCTCTCTGAGCACAACCAAGAGATGTGCTCTTGGTCATTGATCGCTCTCTCCACCGACCTCTATATGCTTCAACGTGCCCGCAAGTGCTACAACGTAGCCCTAGTTGTTTTTATAATTTGCCAAAGTCAGCGTAAAAAAAGGGGCCAATATTAACCTTTTTTCTATTATAGGAAGCCAGGGGGAAGTCTCTTCAGCACGTTGTAAGATGTCGTTCTAAACTTAGAATCAACTTAGGTAACCCTGATGACCACCGGACGCGGTGGCTCTCCCTCCTTTTGGTTTAGCATACAGTGTGCGATGAGCCCTATCCAACCCGGGTTTAGCATCGAGGCCCAATAAGTCCTGCAAAAGTTACGCCACATATACCGTAGGTCGGGGACCCTCGCATCCTTCAGGCAGACCCACCATTCGATAGCTATTCCACCTGGAGCGTGCTTCCGAATCTTCACATTTCTTACTCAAAGACCCCACGTAGCAGAAGGCACAGTAGTAGCTTGTAGACTAGTTAGTTGGTTATCATGGACCTTAATGCAGCGTAGCATATCTTCGTTGGCATCCGGCTTCGCTGAGGACTCAGGCTCTTGGGACTCTCGTGGCTGCTTACTGCGACTAGACATGGCACACTCATTTTTCGCCCAGTGGACAGACATAAGAAGTTAATACAATTATGTCAACACATTCCTGCTGAGACACGTCCTACATCGTCCGTGCTCCGGAACGCCCCCAGAACGCACATATTGTACATCTTTCATTTTTATTTATTTTTTATTTTATATGCTTGTATTTCTTCTCCTGCCTGGAACTTTTGTAACAAACAGAATTTCCCCCTAGAATCATAAAGAATTTCTGATTCTGATAGTTTTTTTAAACTTAGTCTTTGAATGTTGGTATGAATCAGTGATTATGTGATGACTCTGAGAAGAGGTTTATTCCATGAAAGATTACTTACGTTCCCAAATGCCAGCAAGACCGAGTCGAAGTACAGCAGAACACCAAAGACCAGGAAAAATAAACCAAACCCGATCAGACCAATCCCAATTTCTGGAAGATACAGTTAAGATGTTTTTAAGAGGTAAGAAAATATCAACAATAAAATGTAGTTATAAAACAGTTGACAATTCCAGTTTAAACTTGAGGTGGATGTTTAACGGTTATCAGTCCTCAGTGGAATTGTTCTATTAGCTGCCCTCTCTAGAATTTCTCCAATATAACACATGGCATAAGTAAGTATATTAGAATGTATGTGTAGGCAGAACTGTGTCTTAATTAGACGGACATTGTTCTATAAGTTTCATATTTTTTCTCATTTGTTTTTATGTAACCAAAATAACAACGTGTATAACTAACTCAGTTGTACCTAACCCTAACCCTAATATTTCTACAAAGATGTGTATCTTAATGTCATGTGGCAGTTACACAGGCTCACTGTAAAAAATTATGGGAGTAACTTATCTGCAACTTTTTGGTGTTTGTCATTTTTGTTGTTTCTTAGCAATCTAGACTTTGAGTGCTGAGAAAATTATGATTCATTCATCATTCAATATACTTGTGGCAGTTGTGGCAACGAAGCAGTGTCATTCACAAAATCATAGTAAGGATTTTATTATTCTGATTGTTAATGATTCTCTCTTTTTAACTGTAGAAAATCCTATGAGGCTACACCCAAGAAAAAAAAAATATATAAACTGTATATATAATATATAAATGTTGTGTTTCTAGCTCATTCCAGCTCACAGGAATTTGAGCCAACAAACTGGAGCAAAAACAATAGGGTTCTTGCCATTTTGGGCTCAAACACTGACAAGAAAAAACTGTGGGAACACTTACTTTGGACCTCTGAGATGACCACCATGGTTATTCCTTAGGCTCCCTCTCAGAATTTGTATCGGTGTGACTTACTGAAAGGAGTGAGTATTCCCTATTCACAACTGTGACCTTTGTACATTGATGTTGTTAATGTATGAGGTGAACATTAACCAGACCAAGCACACATTGAGCCCCTGTATTGAACACTGGATATTCTTAGGTAAATGTTCAATGACCTGAGTGATGTCATTCAAAAATAAGATAAGTGTTTAAAGCTTTCATTCTTTTCTCCACAATTCTTTCTTAAAGTGATCGTTCACTCAAACACATGAAAATGCACTTGTTATCTACTCACCACTATGCCATTGAAAGCCCCGACATTCAAATTCGACTCAATTGTTATGATTTTGTAGAGTCGTCACCATTAACTTTAATTGTATAGGATTTTGCTGCAATGCTTGTTACACATGAATTTCCAAAAGTATGGTCTCAAACACTTCACCCACCCCACCAACGTCATTGTGGTGAGTATAAAATGAGTGAATTTAAATGTTTGGGTGAACAATCACTTTGTTCATCACTAGTTTCATTATATCATTTGCTTCCGCCTCACTATACTTTTAACTCTTCTGAGTTGGCTATATTACACACACACACACAAACACACCATACACCAACACACGCCTTGGGTCAGCCCTGCCCACAGTCACTCACACAGAGCAAAAACAGTCAGTGAAACAGCCTGAAGTAAAGTGATAACATTTTGGGTCAAAACTTGGACATTAGTGATGGGAAGTTCGGATCTTTTTATCGTATCGGTTCTTTGAATCTCGTTCAGTAAAATGAACGAATCTCTTTTTGAGTCATTCGTTCGTTTCAACTCCAGAGCACCCCGGTCACCTACATGCACATCTGCGAGACGGAGGTGTTCAGTTCCTGCTGGGGACCGGAGCCTCCATACCGCTGCACGTCCACCCGGACATGAACGGGAATCTACGGAGCTCCTGATCCCCACGCTGCCAGCACATCCAGCTGGCCCGCCGCATCCGCGGACACAGAGCTTAAACTGCTGCTGATACACTGACTATAACAACGGTGCATTCCTACACTTATAAAATGCAATGCAATGTGGAAGTAATCCAAGTATTCAGAATACGTTACTCAGATTAGCTAATGTAACTGAATACGTTACAGATTACATTTTTTGGCATGTATTCTGCATTCTGTAACAGAATACGTTTTGAAAGTATCCTTCCCAACACTGGAAATGTTAGACTTGAGAGTAGTAAGACACCTATATTTTAAAAAAAATTATTTATGAAATTACTTAAATGCACACCGATTTGTTATTCTTGTTTCTGTAATGAGAAGTTAAATAAAAATGTGGGAAAGAATATTGTGCAGTATCTAATATTGTGTTGGTCATATTTAAATCATTCATTACGTTTTTTTTTGGGGGGAAAGAGAGGATAAAATAAAAGAATCGCATATTAAATCTTAATCGCAATATTTGGGGGGGAGGGGGGGGGGAATCGCAATTAGATTATTTCCCCAAATCAGTGCAGTGTAATGATTTCCCGTGATAATTAAATGCCAGTATGACAATAAATGACAATTTAAAACCATACAAACTGTCATGTTTTACTGTATATGATAGAGGAGGTTTTCTTAAAAAAAATATGATCTGCCACACAAAAGCTGTCAGTCATGGCTGCTTTTTAACACGCGAAAGGGAATGAGGTAACTGTTTCCTCTTCTGAGCCTATGGAGGTCACGTGGAAAAGGATCCAAAGACTCGTATCCGGCAGATGAACGAATCGTTCACCTCACGACCGTGTCTTCAGATCAGTGTTTCGTTCTTCTGCCAACAGAGTCTTCGGATCAGTGATTCGTTCATCTGGCGGATACGAGTCTTTGGATCATTTTCCACGTGACCTGCAGCAGCCTATGCAACAGTCCCGATGCGCGGCCATGAGAAAATGAACGAATCACTCTTTGAGAGGACTTGTTACTCCCGAGTCCTTGTAACGATTCGTTAAAAACAAACGAATCGTTCACGAACGACACAACACTAATGGACATCTTATTTCCAGTTCCTATTTCCAGTCTGGAGCAGCAAGCAGAGAAGCCTTACACACTCAGAAGGAGAGGGGAAGGCTGAGACAGGCTATAACGTTTTGTACAGTACTATTTGGTAAAATCAGTCACACTTCAAAATTAAACTACAATTCGTTATAAAACTATGAATCTATAGTATTACAGATATATTGTTAAAAAAAATTCTTGAAACCGTTAAGAATAATTTAAAACGAGTTTGTAGCTGAAACGCAACAAGTCCTACCTGAGGTTTACCATGTCACAGGAATGCTTTAGTGGCCTTTCTGTGATTGGTAACAACAAGGCAAATGCTGGGCAGAATGATTCATGACTTTGCATCAAGAAAGGTCTGGATTTAACATTGTATTCTATTTGTGTTTTTGTGTGATACACACAAAGGATTTTAGCAATTTACTTTTATTTGTGTGTTATTTGATAGCAATATATTGTAATTTATAGTAATTTATTCTCTTAATCTTTGGTGTATATGATTATTATGACTGTATGAAGTTTTGATAGTAAATAATTTTATATTTCTATAATTTCATATTGGTGTAATTGTAACAAATGTCTTAGTGGGTTACGCCAGGGCCAGGCATAGGAAGTAACTTGCCAATAATGTATGTAATAAGTTATTACATTATTGGCAGGTTGTTACTAGAGATGAGCCGGATACTCGGCTGAAACAAGTATCCGGTACGGATAAAGCACTTTTAGTATTATACGAGTAATACGAGTCAATATCTGTGCTTTTTTTTTTTAAACAGTTTTTTTTTTTTACTTCACGCATTGAGTGTCTGACTACTCTCTAGCGTCTGGCTACTCTCTCTCTCTCTCTCTCTCTCTCTCTCTCTCTCTCTCTCTCTCTCTGCCGGCCGTTGTGTTTTTTTTTTTTTTTTTTAAACCGTCAGTTGGCTCTAACCAGTTTTATTTTACTGTGTCTGACACATTCTAGGTAGTAGTGGTATAAAAAATATTACAAATTAAGCTACACACACACACACACTCCCCCTCTCTCTCTCTGTCTCTCTCTGAATCACTCATACACACACTCACACACACACTCCCGGGTTAAATCACACACACTTCCGGGGTAGGCCCCGCCCACTCCGAGTACGGATACGGATACAGATAATTCATATGGTTAACAGATACAGATACAGATACAGATAATGCTGTACTCGCTCATCCCTAGTTGTTACATTAGTGGCCGGATTAAACAAATCCTAAAAGCCGATAATGTAATGATATATTATATCACAGTTTTGATTTCTTTGGGCTATAAAGTATCACACTTCCATGACACTTAACCTTACTATTTACTCTTTCAATTGCCAGCTTAAAGACCTGACCACACAATATCTCTCTCTCTCTCTCTCTCTCTCTCTCTCTCTCTCTCTCTCTCTCTCTCTCTCTCTCTCTCTCTCTCTCTCTCTCTCTCTCTCTCTCTCTCTCTCTCTCTCTCCCTCTCTCTCTCGATAAAGAGTGGGTTATTGTCCTATTTTTTTAAAGAACTAAACTCTCTAATACTGTTCAGTACATTTCACACAACAGAAAAGTAATTCCCTTTGTCCAGTTCTAAACTCTCAGCAAGTGTCTCTCTTATGTACAGGTTGGGATGAAATGGTGTTGAAAGTTCACGGAATAAGAATGACACTCACTTGAATGTCCCCAGCATTTAGATCTAGATTGAGACATATCTCAATAATTCTTGCTATTATTTCTAAGGGTAGACATTGAGCTCTAGGCTCATTGCCAGCATCTAAAACCATCTAAGCAAAAGGCTTCGCCAAAAGCCCAGGTCCAGGCTGAGACAGAGGGCCAGGTTCAGGGTCAACTGGAGAGCAAGGTTCAGGGACAACCGTAGGTTCAGGGACAACCGTAGGTCCAAGTTCAGGGTCAACTGGAGGGCCAGGTTCAGAGTCATGCGTAGGGCCAGAATTGGGGTCAATTCTAGTCTGTGTATTAAATGTTTTTTTGAGAGACTGAGTGGCCTGTAAATGAGGATGAATTGATCCATCTAAACTTACATATTGTTCCTGTGTCCCTGAGTTTAAACACCAGGTTCAGGTCCTCAGTCCTGTTATTCGTAATCATAAAGAGATGCCTTCTGTGGAACACCTCATGTTTTAGCAGAGGCGGATTGCATCCTGAGGACACTTTCTTAAGTTTAGACTATCTTTTTTTGTCTGGACAGATTCTCTGATCAACGTTTCGTCTCTAATGCACGGGGGAACTTTAAACAGAGTCACTTTAACCGCTGGTGTGGCGAGAGGCCGAACGGATACAAACGTATCGCTCACTGTTATCCCGCTAACCACCACCTTGTTTGCCATCTCTACGCCGTCTAGAAAATGGCAACCGCGTTGTTCATTCTAGCAGCGGACTTCACGCTGCTGTGCCCCACCACCCTCCCCATGGCTAGGTTACACTCCTCCAACGAGAACAGGATAGCCGGCGCGATCTTAATGCTGTGCTTCCGGGTTTACCTGGTGAGGTCCATGGCGTTTAGCACACCGACTTGCACACTCACCACCGAACACCTCCTCCGTGTACACTGCAACACCACAAACCCTATAACCAACAATACACTATATATATTATCAACAAATAAAACAAAAACGCACAAACCGCTCATCAACCGCAACCAGCTCTCAGCTCACATAAGAGGTTAGAGAGAGAGAGATAGATAATATATTTTGTTTGATTTTTCAAACCTCTTTTATTTGCTCAGTAAAGCTCCAAAAAACAAATACTAAAGCATATCAAAGACTCAAAAATATAATCAATTCAAAGTATAACCAAAAACTTGCTGATCTTTCTTCACAGAACATAAAACTTGTTTGAGGCACCACATCTTACCACACCCTAGAAAACAATGAAAATCTGTCTCCCTCTGTGTACAGAAGGGACAGGTAGCAGCAATGTCAGAATTAATAACAGAAACAAATGCGTTTACAGCAACAGCTCCGTGTAGAGCCCTCCACTGTAAGTCCCCAATATTAGAAATAACATCAACCATGTCCTGCCCTCAATTGGCACCAATACCCTACCAAGAACAGAAATCTCAGAAACGGCCGAGAGTCCTACCCATTATTTAGACAGCTTATCTCTAATCACCCGTGATCAGTTTACCAAAATAATCTCAGGTTGTAAACCAACAACCTGTATCTTGTATCCAATTCAGAAGAAATTCTGCCCCTAATTGATAGTTCGTTACTTAGCATAATTAATCTGTCATTATCGTCGGGATATGTACAATATCCCTTTAAAATAGCGGTAATCAATCAATCAATCAATCAATCAAATTTTATTTGTATAGCCCATATTCACAAATTACAATTCATCTCATAGGGCTTTAACAGGGTGTGACATCCTCTGTCCTTAACCCTCAGCAAGAGTAAGGAAAAACTACAAAAAAAACCTTTTAACAGGGTAAAAATATGTAGAAACCTCAGAGAGAGCCACATGTGAGGGATCCCTCTCCCAGGACGGACAGAAGTGCAATAGATGCCACGTGCAGGACAACATCATCAATAATTAAAGTCTCTAGCAGCATTGATGAGGGTAGACATCCCGAAGGACAACCCCAACATGACATGCCAAGCAGTCCCGCTGCAAGCACAGGCCATGCTCAGCAACCATCTAGACCACGATCCACCATCCAGACCAGACGCCACTCCAGTCCTCAGTCACCGTCCATCGCCGCCCACCAGGAGGACCCATCACAAGCCACCACCGCGGTCCTGGTCCACCGCCCGTGCCCAATGCCAACGCGACACAGGGTCCGCCACCAGCACCACGATCAGCCCACATGACTCAGAATCCGCCACACTGGATCCAACACCGCGACCCCCGGTGCGCGATCCACAAACCGTAATCCATGGTGCGGCCACAGAGGCCCTGGATCTGCGGGTGATAAAGCAAAGGGATTCCGGGGAAGGGGATAGGGATGGAGAAGAGGAAGGAGAAGCTGGAAAGAGAAGCTCCATGTGTCAATCAAACCCCTTTTATAAAAAAAAAACACACCCTAGACCCTGAGGTTTTAGCTAACTACAGACCAATATCTAATCTCCCCTTCCTGTCTACAATTTTAGAAAAAGTTGTAGCCAATCAGCTTTGTGAGTTTCTCCAGGAAAACAATATACAGTTAGGTCCATAAATATTTGGACATTGATACAATTTTCATAATTTTGGCTCTGTACACCACCACAATGGATTTTGAATGAACAATCAAGATGTACTTTAAGTGCAGACTTTCGGCTTTAATTTGAGGGTATTTACATCCAAATCAGGTGAACGGTCTAGGAATTACAACACATTTTATATGTGGCACCCCCCTTTTTAAGGGACCAAAAGTAATTGGACAATTGGCTGCCCAGCTGTTCCATGGTCAGGTGTGTGTTATTCCCTCGTAATTTCATTGACAATGAGCAGATAAAAGGTCCAGATTTCATTTCAAGTGAGGTATTTCTGTTTGGAATCTGTTGCTGTCAACTCTTAATATGAAGTCCAAAGAGCTGTCACTATCAATGAAGCAAGCCATCATTAGTCTGAAAAATTGAAACAAACGTAACAGAGAGATAGCAAAAATATTAGGTTTGGCCAAATCAACTGTTTGGTACATTCTTAAAAAGAAAGAACGCACTGGTGAGCTCAGCAACACCAAAAGACCCGGGAGACCACGGAAAACAACTGTGGTGGATGACAGAAGAATTATTTTCCTGGTGAAGAAAAAACCCTTCACAACAGTTGGCCAGATCAAGAACACTCCAGGAGGTAGGGGTATCTGTGTCAACAATCAAGAGAAGACCTCACCAGAGTAAATACAGAGGGTTCACCACAACATGTAAACCATTGGTGAGCCTCAAAAACAGGAAGACCAGATTAGAGTTTGCCAATATACATCTAAAAGAGCCTGTACAGTTCTGGAACAACATTCTATGGACAGAAGAGACAAAGATCAACTTGTACCAGAATGATGGGAAGAGAAGAGTATGTAGAAGGGAAGGAACTGCTCAGGATCCAAAGCATACCACCTCATCAGTGAAGCATGGTGGAGGTAGTGTTATGGCGTGGGCATGTATGGCTGCCAATGGAACTGGTTCCCTTGTATTTATTGATGATGTGACTGCCGACAAAAGCAGTAGGATGAATTCTGAAGTGTTTCGGGAAATTTTATCTGCTCATATTCAGCCAATTGAGCATTCATTTCACTTGCTGAAGACAAAACTGAAGGGAAATCGCCCCAAGAACAAGCAGGAACTGAAGAAAGTTGAAGTAGAGGCCTGGCAGAGTATCACCAGGGACGAAACCCAGCATCTGGTGATGTCTATGGGTTCCAGACTTCAGGCTGTCATTGACTGCAAAGGATTTGCAACCAAGTATTAAAAGTGACAATTACATTTATGATTATATTAGTTTGTCCAATTAATTTTGGTCCCTTAAAAAGGGGGGCCACATATAAAATGTGTTGTTATTCCTACACTGTTCACCTGATTTGGATGTTAATACCATAAAATTAAAGCTGAAAGTCTGCACTTAACGCATATCTTGATTGTTTCATTTCAAATCCATTGTGGTGGTGTACAGAGCCAAAATAATGAAAATTGTGTCAATGTCCACATATTTATGGACCTAACTGTATATGAAGACTTTCAGTCTGGGTTTAGAGCTAATCACATCACAGAGACAGCCTTGGCAAAAGTCACTAATGACCTTCTAATAGCTTCAGATCAGGGATTTGAGTCTATTCTCGTTCTGTTAGATCTCAGAGCAGCATTCAACACAATTGACCATCACATTTTATTACAGAGACTAGAACTGTCAATTAGCATTAAAGGAATCTCCCTAAACTGGTTTAATTTTTTGTGATCGCTTCCAATTTGTGCAAATTAATGATGAGTCATCTGTGCTGTAATGTAATGTAAACTGCTGCTTCATTTGGACTTTTATCTGCCTATGTAATACCTATATTCATATTATTTAATTTAATTTAAAGGGGACATATTATGCCCATTTCTCCACAGTTGATATGGTTCCTTGAGGTCTTAATGAAATGTCTGTAAAAAATGTTGGTAAAATTACCACACGGATAATTTAAAACAGCACATTTTTACCCTATCTAAAACAGACCTCCTCAGATTGACCTGTTTTGAGGGCCCCGCCCCCCTCTCAACCCGCCCACATTCTACCCCACCCCTCTCACCCCTCCCCCCTCTCATGGAGGTGTAGGACATAACGTTTTTACCTCCATTAATTAGCCTGTGTGTTTGACTGTGTTCTCACTATAGAATGCATTCAACATCTATAAGGCATTTTATGGGCCTTTATGTCTAAGAGGAATAGAGCAGTAAGTTTTTTTTAATGCTTGAGATATCAGTCATTTCTGCAATACCAATATGACTGAGGAATAAAATACATAAATTACTCTTCCCTCTGTATTACTTTGCTTACAGCTCATTTTACACGTGTCAATTGTTGACATGTTACATATCAAGCACTAAAAGCACACAACTGTTTGTATAAATTTTTATTGTCAGAAAGATTGCTAGAAAGAATGCCACAGAGTTTTTTAAACACTTATTAAATGTACTGACTGGGACAGATGTAATTAAATACAAAAAATACCAAGTATAATAAAAACATTGATTACAAAAATCAGTTTGTGCCATCAGTAGCCATACTGTAAACAGAGGAACAATTTATATTTGTGTGTCACCTTTTATTCTCTAAATATAATGTGAACTTTGCTCAGCCGTTACAGGTATTTGGCGTACAGAAGCTTTGTTAGCTGTTGTTGAGGCCCTCTGGGCCGGAGAATCAGGGTGGTCCTGCCCTGCTGCTCAGTTCTCCAGATACGCAGAGTGTTCCCTGATGCTCACATAGCTGGCTATAACTTCCTGCTTGTCCACGTAATCTGTAATACAAATTGGGAAAAGAAGTTGGACATTTTGCACTTTTTTGTATTTATTATTTTCTTTTTATAATTATTTTGTAATTATTCTATTTATCGTGAAGACGATAAATAAATGGTCTTTAAATGGTGAAGACCACTTAAAGACAGCAGTTAATTGATATGTTATTTATGTTTCACATACTGTTAGTACATTGTTTGGCTTTTAAATAAAGCCTGTGAGACTCACGGAAGGTTGCATCTGCTTTCACCGGCTTTGCTGTGCACTCGCCCTTCTTATATATTACATCTGTCCCCCGCCGACACACAGGACACACCTCAAGCAGCTCCAGGAGGTAGTTTTCATAGACAATATATGTGGGTGTCTTATGAACGACAAAGATTTCACCAAAAGGCTGCAACAGCTAAAAAAGTGTAGGATGGTAATCCATCTGATTATTGAAATGTTTAGATTAAATATTGAGTCACTCACGTCACATCTGCTTACTCAGTCAAGACTGTGATCGAGTCATCAGGATCATAGGTAGCATCCTGTGGCTCTCCGAAGTCCATACTTTAACAACTTGGGTTGTCCTCTCCCTCCTCCAAGCGAGGTCTCATACAGCTGAGGTCCCAACACAGACATCAGTGCAGCACAGTTTTCTGTGTGCCTATGATAAAACAGACATTCAGTATCCATGGAGTAACAACAAATGAGATGCTGTTACAACTTTAACATGGAGACACAATCAATGACATAACGAAGTAACTGAGGGTAAACAAACCTGTACTTTTGTAGTGAGGTCGCAGTGTTTTCATAGAAAGCTGCGTGCCATGTGTGCGCATCTGTGGTGGGTCACTGCGGTCAAGCCAGCCGACACTCGCGTGTCTTCGGTCAAATCAGCCGACACAGAAATTCTACTGCACCTATATACTGATATTTATGGTAAACGCATCCAAACCGCCCAGAACGGGAACGGGGATATTTCAAAGTACAATAAAAACAGTTTGTTCAATAATTCCAGAGTGAGACTGATATGGCTGTGTTCAGGACCTCTCTGACTACCCACACAATTAATATTAAAGAGATTTTTAAAGTAAAGTCCAACATTTCTACTGTGGAATAGATCATTTCTGGATATTTCAAAGTACTATAAAAATACTTTTCCCAATAATTCCAGAGTGAGACTGATATGGCTGTGTTCAGGACCTCTCTGACTACCCACACACTCAATATCAGACATTTTTACTGTATAGATTAAGAGATTTTTCAAAGTAAAGTGCAACATTTCTACTGTGGAATACATCATTTCTGGATATTTCAAAGTACAATAAAAACTGTTTGCTCAATCATTCCAATGTGAGACTGATATGGCTGTGTTCAGGACCTCTCAGGCTACCCACACAATTACTATTAGACATTTTTACTGTATAGATTAAGAGATTTTTCAAAGTAAAGTGCAACATTTCTACTGTGGAATACATCATTTATGGATATTTCAAAGTACAATAAAAACTGTTTGCTCAATAATTCCAAAGTGAGACTGATATGGCTGTGTTCAGGACCTCTCTGACTACCCACACAATTAATATTAGACATTTTTACTGTATAGATTAAGAGATTTTTCAAAGTAAAGTCCAACATTTCTACTGTGGAATACATAATTTCTGGATATTTCAAAGTACTATAAAAATACTTTTCCCAATAATTCCAGAGTGAGACTGATATGGCTGTGTTCAGGACCTCTCTGACTACCCACACAAATTAATATTAGACATTTTTACTGTATAGATTAAGAGATTTTTCAAAGTAAAGTCCAACATTTCTACTGTGGAATACATCATTTCTGGATATCTCAGAGTACTATAAAAATACTTTGCCCAATAATTCCAGAGTGAGACTGATATGGCTGTGTTCAGGACCTCTCTGACTACCCACACACTCAATATCAGACATTTTTACTGTATAGATTAAGAAATTTTTCAAAGTAAAGTGCAACATTTCTACTGTGGAATACATCATTTCTGGATATCTCAAAGTACTATAAAAATACTTTGCCCAATAATTCCACAGTGAGACTGATATGCTTGTATTCCCACTCCTATGACTAGTCCCTTTTCTTGGAATCTCTAACTGTCCTACCCTCTCTTTCAGCTGCACCCATATGTAAAAATCAATCTTGCCTTAGCGATGTCTTGATTTCAATTTCTTGATCGCAGCGTGAAAGACTCTCTTTGTATTTGTTAATTATGTTGAGCATTTTGTTTATTATCTTATCCTTTTATAGGGATAATGCTTAGGTTAGATTGGGGTACCCTTTTACACTACAAATAACATTTTTTTTCCTATGAATTATGCTCTGTTCAATTAGTAGTGTTGTATTTTTATAATATTTTTTGAATTGGCACCAACTGTGGCTCCTTTGCTCCATTTGAGCTTGATTATTTATCACCATTTCACTATTGCAAAACTTGTAAGTACAGGTAATATATAACAAAATAAATACATAACGCCAACAATGGAGGAAAAAAATAGTTTTATGAATAAAACACCGGAGTAGTTGTCAAAAGCTTTGTTCTTTATAACAAGGTAAAACATTTTTTTATGTCATTTTGTATAAAATGGGAACCTAAAACCTTTATGTAAAAACACAAAACATCACTCAACTGTGTTATTAAAACGAAAAATAAAATTATAAAAACCTAAACGGCCATGATGCTGAATTGTTTAAGGGGCGTAAAGTCCTGATCAACCCCTTCCTTTTAATTTCGTAATTCAGGTGCTATTGTTGGGCCACACCCATCTTCAAACGCGGCCTTCAGTTTGATAAAAAATAAACACCTGTAAAGTTTTGTGACTGCATCGTTCACGGTTGCTATCGGGATGAGAACATCTGTACACAGAGATAGCAATATAAACACCTGGGGACTTGCACACAGACTCACAAAGTGAAAACAATACCAGTGTTGCTTTTGCAGCTGGTAATACTATGAAAGGCAAAATATGTGTTTTAGGCGACTCTTTCATACACAGACGAAGAAAACAGTGAACATAAAAAAAAAAGAAGACATAGCACATACTGATTGTGGAATTATTTTTGACACAGACAGCAATTCCAGTCAGCGGTTTGCACATTTTGAATCTGGGCTGTGTCCATCTGGAGGCACTGGGCATGAAACCACCGGCTACATCTGTCACACTGAATCTGTAAAAAATTCAAATTTCCCACCTTTAATACAGACAGAGGTTCATTGCTTAGTAATCGTTTCAAATGTTTCACCAAACTAGCAGCCTTTATTCATGTGTACGAGCTTTACCATGCTTTAACCAAATGCTACATTGCTGTTGTTAACAGAAAATTATAAATGGAAAATACAAGGCTGACTTAGCCACCTTTTTATGAAGTCTATGAGAATGACTTCGGCCAGAGACCTTTGTATCATGTAATTCCCCATCTATCTTTACCCTCGTTTCCTGTCATCTCTAAAATGTACAAAATGCACAAACAAACAATGACAAGAGTAAAAAAAAAAGAAACATACCCAGTCAGTGAAGGAAGGCCCTGGACCTGGTGGTTTTGTCGCTGAGCACATGGCACAGTTGTTATCTATGTCAAACACTTAAATACAAATACACATTTTAGACATTGAGTAAAATATAAAATATCACAATATGACTAAAAACACTCCTCACCCACCTGAGGCTTTAAGTATTTGCAGAGCGTACGCTGATGTTCCATCTCTGTCTTTGTTGTACCAAATGCAATGTTTGGTATTTTCGGAAAGGCCTCCATGACTGCGTTTGCCATCTAAACAATGACACAATAAGTTATGTACTTTGGATAATGTTGAAAGTCTGCCAAATGTGGCGGTTGGAAATACTGTAAAACAGATTAAATCCTAAATGCAAAATTTATACAGTTCTTTTGGAAAATCTTAACATTTCAATAAATATTCATCTTACCATGATTACAAGTACCCCACAGCTATCTCCATGCTGCTGCAGTGGGTGTTGCAGAACACCCCCTTTGAATTTGATGTCCACCCAGTCAGTCTTGCTGTGGCAGGTCCTCCTCAGTTTGAAGTATTCACTGTGTGACAATAATTTATGAAAGTATTAATTTACTATATGTACAAACATACACATACAATGTATGTACAATATAAGAAAAAACTTCTCTCCCTCTCTCTCTCTCCCTCTCTCCCTCCCTCCCTCCCTCCTCCTGGTCAGCCTCGTTACAACATAACACCAAAGTGTATCTCCTTAAAGTTGCAACTCAAAGTTTTTTTGTCAATGCAACTGCTATCCAATTGATGGTTCCTAAAGATCCCTCCCAAGCCATGATGTTAGTGTTTTGGGTCCAATCATATATTCATGAGCTTAAATCTGTGAGGAGCCCACTGCAGCGCTCTCCAAGGTACTAATCTTGCAGCTGTTAGCAGCTTGGGAGGTATTTATAATCTTTGAACCAATAACTTCCTTGTCTAATAATTGACTTCACCTGTTTCCTAACATATGTATAAGCCCCATTACTGTTTTGTTTACTAAATCTTGTATATTACTTCATGGGAGTACCAGACAAATGCATCACTTACCTCTTTTCTCTTTTCACTTCTTTTTTTTTCTATATAATAGATTGAAGGTTGCCTCGTAACTTAGTTAGAAAGCCTTGTTGACTGTAGTGTTTTTTGTTTGTTTTTGCAATGACAATTAAACTCCTAACATGCTTCTTCAGCCTCCTGCCTCTTACTCAGTAACCGGGACATGATAAATTGAAGGTGACATGATACAGACCATTGTTATACTCATACCGTGAAAGACTTTTTCTAAACTTTTCAAGAAACCTCAAATGTCCGCAATGAATAATCAGCACTCAATGGTTTTTGCTCTCAAACTTTGCTTTCAGTAGGAATGTCTTCTGTTCACTCAGCATCAGTGATTACACATGAGTTTGAAAATGGATTTCACTGCTAAGACACCAATATAACACATTCTGATTTCTAATGTTAGACAAGATGACTTTAAAACAAAGCTTTTGCTGGCATTGCTAAACACGTGCCTGTTATTATTTTGAATGTACTGGTGAGCCAGCTGTTACGCTCTCATCAGAAAAGGATGTTGCTTCATACTGTAAGCCTGTTTCTGACCATTGCCTCCTTGATAACGTTCCTTTTACTACCTGTACCAGAATTGTGACATAAATTGACATAATTTATATAGATTGAATGGTTGAAATTGCGTAAGTACCATATTCTTTTTGCAGCATGGTCTGAGTCTGTCAGCTCTGTGGACCTGCGTGCTGGGTCAACCAAATACACGTTTTTTTCTGCTGCATTGATGTACTGGAAACACATTAAATATCATACAAAGATTATTCATGACATCCAGAAGAAAATGAAAGACAATCAAGATAAATATAAATATAATCATTACTAACCAGAAGCTTCCAGTGGGAATTGTGTATGTTCACAAAAGACACAATTGCTTTATAGTTGTCAAAGTTGATCTGTAACACATCCAAAAATGAACAACCTGATAAAAACATTTTATATTGAAGTGTTTGTAAATATCCTATAGTTACAACAGATGAATTGTATCTGCTTTATCATACTGTACACAAAGTCACACAAACATCCGCTAACATGTGACAGTTATTAAACTTCTGGATGTTTCCCCAAAACAAAAACAAGTCACCTTAGACAAAGTGTTCCTCCTGATCTGTTCTCTGTTCCCAAAGAGGATCACACCAGCCGTGTAATGATTTAGAATATAAATCATTCTCTCCAAATGGAGCTCATTAGAAAAGTGATGCAAAAGACACTCAATGACCTTAAGAGATTGTTGAGATACAGACAGATAGTCAATCAAACATCATAAATTGATTAATAATTATGACAATTAATGTGTGACTGTTTAAAAAAAAGACTTACATAATAATCAGGTCTACATAATACTTTGCAATCACATGCTTGACATTCAGAATCACAAATTCACACATTAGTACATTACTATGGAATTATGTTTTAACTGGGGATATATTTAAACACACATAATAGTCAGCAGCATGACATAGGTATTTGATGTATAGTGGAGAGATTTATTTGGGTAGTTTTTTATGGTAATTTGTTTTATTATATTAATAGGACTACTTACCTCGCCCGTAAGCCACTGGTGAGGTCTAAGTGTCCGTAGCTCACTGTGGTGGATTATGAAGCTGTTCCCTCTGATTTGAGAGGGGACCACAGACACAACCACTTCTGTGTCACTTCTTTTCCACAAATCCTTGAGCTGAGGGTCATAAAAATAATACAAGTTATTTGCTGGAGTAGATAAATAAATAATCTACAGATGATAAGTTAAACACATCCTGTATGAATACATGCACTTAATGAAATGTACAATTTACATCCCAGATACATTGATTGCATTGGATGTATTGATAACACTTGAACACTAAGTTCACCTGAGATGGAGCATCCACTGGACTTTGAACAATGCTTCCCTTTGTATCCTCCTCATGATGGCCTGTCATGTCTGATTGGATTTTGGTAGTGACCTTGTCTGTTGGTTTCTAGATATAGAAATTGTTACATATTATTGGAAGCTTTTCCTTATATGCTTTCATACCACCAACATGGTGAAATACGTTTCGGTAATTGCATGTCATGGCAATTCACTAAGTCACGGAAGTGTTTAAAGCACAAAATGCAACAATAAGCTTTTGATTTACAGCTGGGGTATTATTAAAAGGTACTCCGAAGCAGTACCTTTTAATAATACCCCAGTGAAAATATGGCATAATGACAAAATAAAATGTGCCTTGTAAGCAAGCAAGTCTTGTCCTGTTTTAAAATAAACAGAACATTTAAAAAAGTTGGCATTACTTTGTACTAAGAAAAGAATAAGGATGCACAAAAGTATTTGTACTGTGGTTATACAGTTTGTACATGAATGTTGATTGTCAAGAGGGAAGATGTAATGTCCTAGACAACCAATTATGAAACTGGTTGATAATGATATGATATACGATATGATGAAACGCAAGCAAGGCTGTTGTGAAGTGAGAATGTCTATCTCTCCTCCACCATTTAAGTCCCGGGGACAGCGCAGAGCCCCACTATAGTTTAAACGTATCTGTGTCCGTCAGGTAATTTTCAATTAAATCGTTGCGTACTTACCCTCGTCTTGCTGGCATTCTGGATTGAGGATCCGCTGACAAAGTTTCTCACCAGAAACGAAATTCGAAAATGAACAAGTTGCAAAGTTTGCAAAAGTTGTCGGACGAGTTGAAGGTCAGCACTGAAAACGTGTTCTACTATGTCGCATATATGATGACTAAGACAACGGCGGAAATGCGAGTTCGATATCAGGGTAAAGGTAAATAAAAAAATTACTTTTTTTATTTGTTAGATTTTTCCTTTTTTATTGAACGAGTCAACCCCGTAACTTATGTCTCAGTTGTCAAAGGAAGTGTCTTTTAATTAAATATCTAAGTGTATATGTATGGAATCTGCACTTTGCATTCGAACCTGGCTGTGACACCTCAGAAGTGAATTTAACCCCGCTCTCATCGGGAAGCAGACACAGATATCATCCTTGACTTTAGAAAACCGCTTTGGACCGTCGATTTAACTTCAAACTGTCCGTTAATTAAATTAGGAACCGACTGACTCACTGACTGCGGTTGGGCCGCAGATCAGCTCTCTGTCGGTTCTCTGTTGTTAACACTCGCTGTGTGTCCGCTATACGGCAGAGCTGCAGGGTTATCTCCAGCATTTCCTTCAATACTAGGATTATGTACTAAACACTTAGCCAATCAAATATCCAGAAATTATGTATTCCACAGTAGAAATGTTGCACTTTACTTTGAAAAATCTCTTAATCTATATAGTAAAAATGTCTAATATTAATTGTGTGGGTAGCCTGAGAGGTCCTGAACACAGCCATATCAGTCTCACTCTGGAATTATTGGGAAAAGTATTTTTATAGTACTTTGAAATATCCAGAAATGATGTATTCCACAGTAGAAATGTTGCACTTTACTTTGAAAAATCTCTTAATCTATATAGTAGAAATGTCTAATATTAATTGTGTGGGTAGCCTGAGAGGTCCTGAACACAGCCATATCAGTCTCACGCTGGAATTATTGGGAAAAGTATTTTTATAGTACTTTGAAATATCCAGAAATGATGTATTCCACAGTAGAAATGTTGCACTTTACTTTGAAAAATCTCTTAATCTATACAGTAAAAATGTCTAATATTAATTGTGTTAGAAGCCTGAGAGGTCCTGAACACAGCCATATCAGTCTCACGCTGGAATTATTGGGAAAAGAATTTTTATAGTACTTTGAAATATCCAGAAATGATCTATTACACAGTAGAAATGTTGCACTTTACTTTGAAAAATCTCTTAATCTATACAGTAAAAATGTCTAATATTAATTGTGTGGGTAGCCTGAGAGGTCCTGAACACAGCCATATCAGTCTCACTCTGGAATTATTGGGAAAAGTATTTTTATAGTACTTTGAAATATCCAGAAATGATGTATTCCACAGTAGAAATGTTGCACTTTACTTTGAAAAATCTCTTAATCTATATAGTAAAATGTCTAATATTAATTGTGTGGGTAGCCTGAGAGGTCCTGAACACAGCCATATCAGTCTCACGCTGGAATTATTGGGAAAAGTATTTTTATAGTACTTTGAAATATCCAGAAATGATGTATTCCACAGTAGAAATGTTGCACTTTACTTTGAAAAATCTCTTAATCTATACAGTAAAAATGTCTAATATTAATTGTGTGGGTAGTCAGAGAGGTCCTGAACACAGCCATATCAGTCTCACTCTGGAATTATTGAGCAAACAGTTTTTATTGTACTTTGAAATATCCAGAAATGATGTATTCCACAGTAGAAATGTTGGACTTTACTTTGAAAAATCTCTTAATCTATACAGTAAAAATGTCTAATATTAATTGTGTGGGTAGTCAGAGAGGTCCTCAACACAGCCATGTCAGTCTCACGCTGGAATTATTGGGAAAAGTATTTTTATAGTACTTTGAAATATCCAGAAATGATGTATTCCACAGTAGAAATGTTGCACTTTACTTTGAAAAATCTCTTAATCTATATAGTAAAAATGTCTAATATTAATTGTGTGGGTAGCCTGAGAGGTCCTGAACACAGCCATATCAGTCTCACTCTGGAATTATTGGGAAAAGTATTTTTATAGTACTTTGAAATATCCAGAAATGATCTATTCCACAGTAGAAATGTTGGACTTTACTTTGAAAAATCTCTTAATCAATATTGTAAAAATTTCTAATATTAATTGTGTGGGTAGCCTGAGAGGTCTTGAACACAGCCATATCAGTCTCACGCTGGAATTATTGGGAAAAGTATTTTTATAGTACTTTGAAATATCCAGAAATGATCTATTACACAGTAGAAATGTTGCACTTTACTTTGAAAAATCTCTTAATCTATATAGTAAAAATGTCTAATATTAATTGTGTGGGTAGCCTGAGAGGTCCTGAACACAGCCATATCAGTCTCACTCTGGAATTATTGAGCAAACAGTTTTTATTGTACTTTGAAATATCCAGAAATGATGTATTCCACAGTAGAAATGTTGGACTTTACTTTGAAAAATCTCTTAATCTATACAGTAAAAATGTCTAATATTAATTGTGTGGGTAGTCAGAGAGGTCCTCAACACAGCCATGTCAGTCTCACGCTGGAATTATTGGGAAAAGTATTTTTATAGTACTTTGAAATATCCAGAAATGATGTATTCCACAGTAGAAATGTTGCACTTTACTTTGAAAAATCTCTTAATCTATATAGTAAAAATGTCTAATATTAATTGTGTGGGTAGCCTGAGAGGTCCTGAACACAGCCATATCAGTCTTACTCTGGAATTATTGAGCAAACAGTTTTTATTGTACTTTGAAATATCCAGAAATGATGTATTCCACAGTAGAAATGTTGGACTTTACTTTGAAAAATCTCTTAATCTATACAGTAAAAATGTCTAATATTAATTGTGTGGGTAGCCTGAGAGGTCCTGAACACAGCCATATCAGTCTCACTCTGGAATTATTGGGAAAAGTATTTTTATAGTACTTTGAAATATCCAGAAATGATGTATTCCACAGTAGAAATGTTGCACTTTACTTTGAAAAATCTCTTAATCTATATAGTAAAAATGTCTAATATTAATTGTGTGGGTAGCCTGAGAGGTCCTGAACACAGCCATATCAGCCTCACGCTTGAATTATTGGGAAAAGTATTTTTATAGTACTTTGAAATATCCAGAAATGATGTATTCCACAGTAGAAATGTTGCACTTTACTTTGAAAAATCTCTTAATCTATATAGTAAAAATGTCTAATATTAATTGTGTGGGTAGCCTGAGAGGTCCTGAACACAGCCATATCAGTCTCACGCTGGAATTATTGGGAAAAGTATTTTTATAGTACTTTGAAATATCCAGAAATGATCTATTACACAGTAGAAATGTTGCACTTTACTTTGAAAAATCTCTTAATCTATATAGTAAAAATGTCTAATATTAATTGTGTGGGTAGCCTGAGAGGTCCTGAACACAGCCATATCAGTCTCACTCTGGAATTATTGGGAAAAGTATTTTTATAGTACTTTGAAATATCCAGAAATGATCTATTCCACAGTAGAAATGTTGCACTTTACTTTGAAAAATCTCTTAATCAATATTGTAAAAATTTCTAATATTAATTGTGTGGGTAGCCTGAGAGGTCTTGAACACAGCCATATCAGTCTCACGCTGGAATTATTGGGAAAAGTATTTTTATAGTACTTTGAAATATCCAGAAATGATCTATTACACAGTAGAAATGTTGCACTTTACTTTGAAAAATCTCTTAATCTATATAGTAAAAATGTCTAATATTAATTGTGTGGGTAGCCTGAGAGGTCCTGAACACAGCCATATCAGTCTCACTCTGGAATTATTTGGAAAAGTATTTTTATAGTACTTTGAAATATCCAGAAATGATGTATTCCACAGTAGAAATGTTGCACTTTACTTTGAAAAATCTCTTAATCAATATTGTAAAAATGTCTAATATTAATTGTGTGGGTAGCCTGAGAGGTCCTGAACACAGCCATATCAGTCTCACGCTGGAATTATTGGGAAAAGTATTTTTATAGTACTTTGAAATATCCAGAAATGATCTATTACACAGTAGAAATGTTGCACTTTACTTTGAAAAATCTCTTAATCTATATAGTAAAAATGTCTAATATTAATTGTGTGGGTAGCCTGAGAGGTCCTGAACACAGCCATATCAGTCTCACTCTGGAATTATTGGGAAAAGTATTTTTATAGTTCTTTGAAATATCCAGAAATGATCTATTCCACAGTAGAAATGTTGCACTTTACTTTGAAAAATCTCTTAATCTATATTGTAAAAATATTCTAATATTAATTGTGTGGGTAGTCAGAGAGGTCCTGAACACAGCCATATCAGTCTCACTCTGGAATTATTGAGCAAACAGTTTTTATTGTACTTTGAAATATCCAGAAATGATGTATTCCACAGTAGAAATGTTGGACTTTACTTTGAAAAATCTCTTAATCTATACAGTAAAAATGTCTAATATTAATTGTGTGGGTAGCCTGAGAGGTCCTGAACACAGCCATATCAGTCTCACTCTGGAATTATTGGGAAAAGTATTTTTATAGTACTTTGAAATATCCAGAAATGATGTATTCCACAGTAGAAATGTTGCACTTTACTTTGAAAAATCTCTTAATCTATATAGTAAAAATGTCTAATATTAATTGTGTGGGTAGCCTGAGAGGTCCTGAACACAGCCATATCAGCCTCACGCTTGAATTATTGGGAAAAGTATTTTTATAGTACTTTGAAATATCCAGAAATGATGTATTCCACAGTAGAAATGTTGCACTTTACTTTGAAAAATCTCTTAATCTATATAGTAAAAATGTCTAATATTAATTGTGTGGGTAGCCTGAGAGGTCCTGAACACAGCCATATCAGTCTCACGCTGGAATTATTGGGAAAAGTATTTTTATAGTACTTTGAAATATCCAGAAATGATCTATTACACAGTAGAAATGTTGCACTTTACTTTGAAAAATCTCTTAATCTATATAGTAAAAATGTCTAATATTAATTGTGTGGGTAGCCTGAGAGGTCCTGAACACAGCCATATCAGTCTCACTCTGGAATTATTGGGAAAAGTATTTTTATAGTACTTTGAAATATCCAGAAATGATCTATTCCACAGTAGAAATGTTGCACTTTACTTTGAAAAATCTCTTAATCAATATTGTAAAAATTTCTAATATTAATTGTGTGGGTAGCCTGAGAGGTCTTGAACACAGCCATATCAGTCTCACGCTGGAATTATTGGGAAAAGTATTTTTATAGTACTTTGAAATATCCAGAAATGATCTATTACACAGTAGAAATGTTGCACTTTACTTTGAAAAATCTCTTAATCTATATAGTAAAAATGTCTAATATTAATTGTGTGGGTAGCCTGAGAGGTCCTGAACACAGCCATATCAGTCTCACTCTGGAATTATTGAGCAAACAGTTTTTATTGTACTTTGAAATATCCAGAAATGATGTATTCCACAGTAGAAATGTTGGACTTTACTTTGAAAAATCTCTTAATCTATACAGTAAAAATGTCTAATATTAATTGTGTGGGTAGTCAGAGAGGTCCTCAACACAGCCATGTCAGTCTCACGCTGGAATTATTGGGAAAAGTATTTTTATAGTACTTTGAAATATCCAGAAATGATGTATTCCACAGTAGAAATGTTGCACTTTACTTTGAAAAATCTCTTAATCTATATAGTAAAAATGTCTAATATTAATTGTGTGGGTAGCCTGAGAGGTCCTGAACACAGCCATATCAGTCTTACTCTGGAATTATTGAGCAAACAGTTTTTATTGTACTTTGAAATATCCAGAAATGATGTATTCCACAGTAGAAATGTTGGACTTTACTTTGAAAAATCTCTTAATCTATACAGTAAAAATGTCTAATATTAATTGTGTGGGTAGCCTGAGAGGTCCTGAACACAGCCATATCAGTCTCACTCTGGAATTATTGGGAAAAGTATTTTTATAGTACTTTGAAATATCCAGAAATGATGTATTCCACAGTAGAAATGTTGCACTTTACTTTGAAAAATCTCTTAATCTATATAGTAAAAATGTCTAATATTAATTGTGTGGGTAGCCTGAGAGGTCCTGAACACAGCCATATCAGCCTCACGCTTGAATTATTGGGAAAAGTATTTTTATAGTACTTTGAAATATCCAGAAATGATGTATTCCACAGTAGAAATGTTGCACTTTACTTTGAAAAATCTCTTAATCTATATAGTAAAAATGTCTAATATTAATTGTGTGGGTAGCCTGAGAGGTCCTGAACACAGCCATATCAGTCTTACTCTGGAATTATTGAGCAAACAGTTTTTATTGTACTTTGAAATATCCAGAAATGATGTATTCCACAGTAGAAATGTTGGACTTTACTTTGAAAAATCTCTTAATCTATACAGTAAAAATGTCTAATATTAATTGTGTGGGTAGCCTGAGAGGTCCTGAACACAGCCATATCAGTCTCACTCTGGAATTATTGGGAAAAGTATTTTTATAGTACTTTGAAATATCCAGAAATGATGTATTCCACAGTAGAAATGTTGCACTTTACTTTGAAAAATCTCTTAATCTATATAGTAAAAATGTCTAATATTAATTGTGTGGGTAGCCTGAGAGGTCCTGAACACAGCCATATCAGCCTCACGCTTGAATTATTGGGAAAAGTATTTTTATAGTACTTTGAAATATCCAGAAATGATGTATTCCACAGTAGAAATGTTGCACTTTACTTTGAAAAATCTCTTAATCTATATAGTAAAAATGTCTAATATTAATTGTGTGGGTAGCCTGAGAGGTCCTGAACACAGCCATATCAGTCTCACGCTGGAATTATTGGGAAAAGTATTTTTATAGTACTTTGAAATATCCAGAAATGATCTATTACACAGTAGAAATGTTGCACTTTACTTTGAAAAATCTCTTAATCTATATAGTAAAAATGTCTAATATTAATTGTGTGGGTAGCCTGAGAGGTCCTGAACACAGCCATATCAGTCTCACTCTGGAATTATTGGGAAAAGTATTTTTATAGTACTTTGAAATATCCAGAAATGATCTATTCCACAGTAGAAATGTTGCACTTTACTTTGAAAAATCTCTTAATCAATATTGTAAAAATTTCTAATATTAATTGTGTGGGTAGCCTGAGAGGTCTTGAACACAGCCATATCAGTCTCACGCTGGAATTATTGGGAAAAGTATTTTTATAGTACTTTGAAATATCCAGAAATGATCTATTACACAGTAGAAATGTTGCACTTTACTTTGAAAAATCTCTTAATCTATATAGTAAAAATGTCTAATATTAATTGTGTGGGTAGCCTGAGAGGTCCTGAACACAGCCATATCAGTCTCACTCTGGAATTATTTGGAAAAGTATTTTTATAGTACTTTGAAATATCCAGAAATGATGTATTCCACAGTAGAAATGTTGCACTTTACTTTGAAAAATCTCTTAATCAATATTGTAAAAATGTCTAATATTAATTGTGTGGGTAGCCTGAGAGGTCCTGAACACAGCCATATCAGTCTCACGCTGGAATTATTGGGAAAAGTATTTTTATAGTACTTTGAAATATCCAGAAATGATCTATTACACAGTAGAAATGTTGCACTTTACTTTGAAAAATCTCTTAATCTATATAGTAAAAATGTCTAATATTAATTGTGTGGGTAGCCTGAGAGGTCCTGAACACAGCCATATCAGTCTCACTCTGGAATTATTGGGAAAAGTATTTTTATAGTTCTTTGAAATATCCAGAAATGATCTATTCCACAGTAGAAATGTTGCACTTTACTTTGAAAAATCTCTTAATCTATATTGTTAAAATATTCTAATATTAATTGTGTGGGTAGTCAGAGAGGTCCTGAACACAGCCATATCAGTCTCACTCTGGAATTATTGAGCAAACAGTTTTTATTGTACTTTGAAATATCCAGAAATGATGTATTCCACAGTAGAAATGTTGGACTTTACTTTGAAAAATCTCTTAATCTATACAGTAAAAATGTCTAATATTAATTGTGTGGGTAGTCAGAGAGGTCCTCAACACAGCCATGTCAGTCTCACGCTGGAATTATTGGGAAAAGTATTTTTATAGTACTTTGAAATATCCAGAAATGATGTATTCCACAGTAGAAATGTTGCACTTTACTTTGAAAAATCTCTTAATCTATATAGTAAAAATGTCTAATATTAATTGTGTGGGTAGCCTGAGAGGTCCTGAACACAGCCATATCAGTCTTACTCTGGAATTATTGGGAAAAGTATTTTTATAGTACTGTGAAATATCCAGAAATGATGTATTCCACAGTAGAAATGTTGCGCTTTACTTTGAAAAATCTCTTAATCTATACAGTAAAAATGTCTAATATTAATTGTGTGGGTAGCCTGAGAGGTCCTGAACACAGCCATATCAGTCTCACTCTGGAATTATTGGGAAAAGTATTTTTATAGTACTTTGA
This sequence comes from Platichthys flesus, assembly GCF_949316205.1. NCBI lineage: Eukaryota > Metazoa > Chordata > Actinopteri > Pleuronectiformes > Pleuronectidae > Platichthys > Platichthys flesus. The sequence goes on from NC_084946.1 coordinate 61,858, forward strand.
AATATCCAGAAATGATGTATTCCACAGTAGAAATGTTGCACTTTACTTTGAAAAATCTCTTAATCTATATAGTAAAAATGTCTAATATTAATTGTGTGGGTAGCCTGAGAGGTCTTGAACACAGCCATATCAGTCTCACGCTGGAATTATTGGGAAAAGTATTTTTATAGTACTTTGAAATATCCAGAAATGATCTATTACACAGTAGAAATGTTGCACTTTACTTTGAAAAATCTCTTAATCTATATAGTAAAAATGTCTAATATTAATTGTGTGGGTAGCCTGAGAGGTCCTGAACACAGCCATATCAGTCTCACTCTGGAATTATTTGGAAAAGTATTTTTATAGTACTTTGAAATATCCAGAAATGATGTATTCCACAGTAGAAATGTTGCACTTTACTTTGAAAAATCTCTTAATCAATATTGTAAAAATGTCTAATATTAATTGTGTGGGTAGCCTGAGAGGTCCTGAACACAGCCATATCAGTCTCACGCTGGAATTATTGGGAAAAGTATTTTTATAGTACTTTGAAATATCCAGAAATGATCTATTACACAGTAGAAATGTTGCACTTTACTTTGAAAAATCTCTTAATCTATATAGTAAAAATGTCTAATATTAATTGTGTGGGTAGCCTGAGAGGTCCTGAACACAGCCATATCAGTCTCACTCTGGAATTATTGGGAAAAGTATTTTTATAGTTCTTTGAAATATCCAGAAATGATCTATTCCACAGTAGAAATGTTGCACTTTACTTTGAAAAATCTCTTAATCTATATTGTAAAAATATTCTAATATTAATTGTGTGGGTAGTCAGAGAGGTCCTGAACACAGCCATATCAGTCTCACTCTGGAATTATTGAGCAAACAGTTTTTATTGTACTTTGAAATATCCAGAAATGATGTATTCCACAGTAGAAATGTTGGACTTTACTTTGAAAAATCTCTTAATCTATACAGTAAAAATGTCTAATATTAATTGTGTGGGTAGTCAGAGAGGTCCTCAACACAGCCATGTCAGTCTCACGCTGGAATTATTGGGAAAAGTATTTTTATAGTACTTTGAAATATCCAGAAATGATGTATTCCACAGTAGAAATGTTGCACTTTACTTTGAAAAATCTCTTAATCTATATAGTAAAAATGTCTAATATTAATTGTGTGGGTAGCCTGAGAGGTCCTGCACACAGCCATATCAGTCTTACTCTGGAATTATTGGGAAAAGTATTTTTATAGTACTTTGAAATATCCAGAAATGATGTATTCCACAGTAGAAATGTTGCACTTTACTTTGAAAAATCTCTTAATCTATACAGTAAAAATGTCTAATATTAATTGTGTGGGTAGCCTGAGAGGTCCTGAACACAGCCATATCAGTCTCACTCTGGAATTATTGGGAAAAGTATTTTTATAGTACTTTGAAATATCCAGAAATGATGTATTCCACAGTAGAAATGTTGCACTTTACTTTGAAAAATCTCTTAATCAATATTGTAAAAATGTCTAATATTAATTGTGTGGGTAGCCTGAGAGGTCCTGAACACAGCCATATCAGTCTCACGCTGGAATTATTGGGAAAAGTATTTTTATAGTACTTTGAAATATCCAGAAATGATCTATTACACAGTAGAAATGTTGCACTTTACTTTGAAAAATCTCTTAATCTATATAGTAAAAATGTCTAATATTAATTGTGTGGGTAGCCTGAGAGGTCCTGAACACAGCCATATCAGTCTCACTCTGGAATTATTGGGAAAAGTATTTTTATAGTTCTTTGAAATATCCAGAAATGATCTATTCCACAGTAGAAATGTTGCACTTTACTTTGAAAAATCTCTTAATCTATATTGTAAAAATATTCTAATATTAATTGTGTGGGTAGTCAGAGAGGTCCTGAACACAGCCATATCAGTCTCACTCTGGAATTATTGAGCAAACAGTTTTTATTGTACTTTGAAATATCCAGAAATGATGTATTCCACAGTAGAAATGTTGGACTTTACTTTGAAAAATCTCTTAATCTATACAGTAAAAATGTCTAATATTAATTGTGTGGGTAGTCAGAGAGGTCCTCAACACAGCCATGTCAGTCTCACGCTGGAATTATTGGGAAAAGTATTTTTATAGTACTTTGAAATATCCAGAAATGATGTATTCCACAGTAGAAATGTTGCACTTTACTTTGAAAAATCTCTTAATCTATATAGTAAAAATGTCTAATATTAATTGTGTGGGTAGCCTGAGAGGTCCTGAACACAGCCATATCAGTCTTACTCTGGAATTATTGGGAAAAGTATTTTTATAGTACTTTGAAATATCCAGAAATGATGTATTCCACAGTAGAAATGTTGCACTTTACTTTGAAAAATCTCTTAATCTATACAGTAAAAATGTCTAATATTAATTGTGTGGGTAGCCTGAGAGGTCCTGAACACAGCCATATCAGTCTCACTCTGGAATTATTGGGAAAAGTATTTTTATAGTACTTTGAAATATCCAGAAATGATGTATTCCACAGTAGAAATGTTGCACTTTACTTTGAAAAATCTCTTAATCTATATAGTAAAAATGTCTAATATTAATTGTGTGGGTAGCCTGAGAGGTCTTGAACACAGCCATATCAGTCTCACGCTGGAATTATTGGGAAAAGTATTTTTATAGTACTTTGAAATATCCAGAAATGATCTATTACACAGTAGAAATGTTGCACTTTACTTTGAAAAATCTCTTAATCTATATAGTAAAAATGTCTAATATTAATTGTGTGGGTAGCCTGAGAGGTCCTGAACACAGCCATATCAGTCTCACTCTGGAATTATTTGGAAAAGTATTTTTATAGTACTTTGAAATATCCAGAAATGATGTATTCCACAGTAGAAATGTTGCACTTTACTTTGAAAAATCTCTTAATCAATATTGTAAAAATGTCTAATATTAATTGTGTGGGTAGCCTGAGAGGTCCTGAACACAGCCATATCAGTCTCACGCTGGAATTATTGGGAAAAGTATTTTTATAGTACTTTGAAATATCCAGAAATGATCTATTACACAGTAGAAATGTTGCACTTTACTTTGAAAAATCTCTTAATCTATATAGTAAAAATGTCTAATATTAATTGTGTGGGTAGCCTGAGAGGTCCTGAACACAGCCATATCAGTCTCACTCTGGAATTATTGGGAAAAGTATTTTTATAGTTCTTTGAAATATCCAGAAATGATCTATTCCACAGTAGAAATGTTGCACTTTACTTTGAAAAATCTCTTAATCTATATTGTAAAAATATTCTAATATCAATTGTGTGGGTAGTCAGAGAGGTCCTGAACACAGCCATGTCAGTCTCACGCTGGAATTATTGGGAAAAGTATTTTTATAGTACTTTGAAATATCCAGAAATGATGTATTCCACAGTAGAAATGTTGCACTTTACTTTGAAAAATCTCTTAATCTATATAGTAAAAATGTCTAATATTAATTGTGTGGGTAGCCTGAGAGGTCCTGAACACAGCCATATCAGTCTTACTCTGGAATTATTGGGAAAAGTATTTTTATAGTACTTTGAAATATCCAGAAATGATGTATTCCACAGTAGAAATGTTGCACTTTACTTTGAAAAATCTCTTAATCTATACAGTAAAAATGTCTAATATTAATTGTGTGGGTAGCCTGAGAGGTCCTGAACACAGCCATATCAGTCTCACTCTGGAATTATTGGGAAAAGTATTTTTATAGTACTTTGAAATATCCAGAAATGATGTATTCCACAGTAGAAATGTTGCACTTTACTTTGAAAAATCTCTTAATCTATATAGTAAAAATGTCTAATATTAATTGTGTGGGTAGCCTGAGAGGTCCTGAACACAGCCATATCAGCCTCACGCTTGAATTATTGGGAAAAGTATTTTTATAGTACTTTGAAATATCCAGAAATGATGTATTCCACAGTAGAAATGTTGCACTTTACTTTGAAAAATCTCTTAATCTATATAGTAAAAATGTCTAATATTAATTGTGTGGGTAGCCTGAGAGGTCCTGAACACAGCCATGTCAGTCTCACGCTGGAATTATTGGGAAAAGTATTTTTATAGTACTTTGAATTATCCAGAAATGATCTATTACACAGTAGAAATGTTGCACTTTACTTTGAAAAATCTCTTAATCTATATAGTAAAAATGTCTAATATTAATTGTGTGGGTAGCCTGAGAGGTCCTGAACACAGCCATATCAGTCTCACTCTGGAATTATTGGGAAAAGTATTTTTATAATACTTTGAAATATCCAGAAATGATCTATTCCACAGTAGAAATGTTGCACTTTACTTTGAAAAATCTCTTAATCAATATTGTAAAAATTTCTAATATTAATTGTGTGGGTAGCCTGAGAGGTCTTGAACATAGCCATATCAGTCTCACGCTGGAATTATTGGGAAAAGTATTTTTATAGTACTTTGAAATATCCAGAAATGATCTATTACACAGTAGAAATGTTGCACTTTACTTTGAAAAATCTCTTAATCTATATAGTAAAAATGTCTAATATTAATTGTGTGGGTAGCCTGAGAGGTCCTGAACACAGCCATATCAGTCTCACTCTGGAATTATTGGGAAAAGTATTTTTATAGTACTTTGAAATATCCAGAAATGATGTATTCCACAGTAGAAATGTTGCACTTTACTTTGAAAAATCTCTTAATCAATATTGTAAAAATGTCTAATATTAATTGTGTGGGTAGCCTGAGAGGTCCTGAACACAGCCATATCAGTCTCACGCTGGAATTATTGGGAAAAGTATTTTTATAGTACTTTGAAATATCCAGAAATGATCTATTACACAGTAGAAATGTTGCACTTTACTTTGAAAAATCTCTTAATCTATATAGTAAAAATGTCTAATATTAATTGTGTGGGTAGCCTGAGAGGTCCTGAACACAGCCATATCAGTCTCACTCTGGAATTATTGGGAAAAGTATTTTTATAGTACTTTGAAATATCCAGAAATGATCTATTCCACAGTAGAAATGTTGCACTTTACTTTGAAAAATCTCTTAATCTATATTGTAAAAATTTCTAATATTAATTGTGTGGGTAGTCAGAGAGGTCCTGAACACAGCCATATCAGTCTCACTCTGGAATTATTGAGCAAACAGTTTTTATTGTACTTTGAAATATCCAGAAATGATGTATTCCACAGTAGAAATGTTGGACTTTACTTTGAAAAATCTCTTAATCTATACAGTAAAAATGTCTAATATTAATTGTGTGGGTAGTCAGAGAGGTCCTCAACACAGCCATGTCAGTCTCACGCTGGAATTATTGGGAAAAGTATTTTTATAGTACTTTGAAATATCCAGAAATGATGTATTCCACAGTAGAAATGTTGCACTTTACTTTGAAAAATCTCTTAATCTATATAGTAAAAATGTCTAATATTAATTGTGTGGGTAGCCTGAGAGGTCCTGAACACAGCCATATCAGTCTTACTCTGGAATTATTGAGCAAACAGTTTTTATTGTACTTTGTAATATCCAGAAATGATGTATTCCACAGTAGAAATGTTGGACTTTACTTTGAAAAATCTCTTAATCTATATAGTAAAAATGTCTAATATTAATTGTGTGGGTAGCCTGAGAGGTCCTGAACACAGCCATATCAGCCTCACGCTGGAATTATTGGGAAAAGTATTTTTATAGTACTTTGAAATATCCAGAAATGATGTATTCCACAGTAGAAATATTGCACTTTACTTTGAAAAATCTCTTAATCTATATAGTAAAAATGTCTAATATTAATTGTGTGGGTAGCCTGAGAGGTCCTGAACACAGCCATATCAGTCTCACGCTGGAATTATTGGGAAAAGTATTTTTATAGTACTTTGAAATATCCAGAAATGATCTATTACACAGTAGAAATGTTGCACTTTACTTTGAAAAATCTCTTAATCTATATAGTAAAAATGTCTAATATTAATTGTGTGGTTAGCCTGAGAGGTCCTGAACACAGCCATATCAGTCTCACTCTGGAATTATTGGGAAAAGTATTTTTATAGTACTTTGAAATATCCAGAAATGATCTATTCCACAGTAGAAATGTTGCACTTTACTTTGAAAAATCTCTTAATCTATATTGTAAAAATTTCTAATATTAATTGTGTGGGTAGTCAGAGAGGTCCTGAACACAGCCATATCAGTCTCACTCTGGAATTATTGAGCAAACAGTTTTTATTGTACTTTGAAATATCCAGAAATGATGTATTCCACAGTAGAAATGTTGCACTTTACTTTGAAAAATCTCTTAATCTATATACTAAAAATGTCTAATATTAATTGTGTGGGTAGCCTGAGAGGTCCTGAACACAGCCATATCAGTCTCACGCTGGAATTATTGGGAAAAGTATTTTTATAGTACTTTGAAATATCCAGTAATGATCTATTACACAGTAGAAATGTTGCACTTTACTTTGAAAAATCTCTTAATCTATATAGTAAAAATGTCTAATATTAATTGTGTGGGTAGCCTGAGAGGTCCTGGACACAGCCATATCAGTCTCACTCTGGAATTATTGGGAAAAGTATTTTTATAGTACTTTGAAATATCCAGAAATGATCTATTACACAGTAGAAATGTTGCACTTTACTTTGAAAAATCTCTTAATCTATATAGTAAAAATGTCTAATATTAATTGTGTGGGTAGCCTTAGAGGTCCTGAACACAGCCATATCAGTCTCACTCTGGAATTATTGGGAAAAGTATTTTTATAGTACTTTGAAATATCCAGAAATGATCTATTCCACAGTAGAAATGTTGCACTTTACTTTGAAAAATCTCTTAATCTATATAGTAAAAATGTCTAATATTAATTGTGTGGGTAGCCTGAGAGGTCCTGAACACAGCCATATCAGTCTCACGCTGGAATTATTGGGAAAAGTATTTTTATAGTACTTTGAAATATCCAGAAATGATCTATTACACAGTAGAAATGTTGCACTTTACTTTGAAAAATCTCTTAATCTATATAGTAAAAATGTCTAATATTAATTGTGTGGGTAGCCTGAGAGGTCCTGAACACAGCCATATCAGTCTCACTCTGGAATTATTGGGAAAAGTATTTTTATAGTACTTTGAAATATCCAGAAATGATCTATTACACAGTAGAAATGTTGCACTTTACTTTGAAAAATCTCTTAATCTATATAGTAAAAATGTCTAATATTAATTGTGTGGGTAGCCTGAGAGGTCCTGAACACAGCCATATCAGTCTCACTCTGGAATTATTGGGAAAAGTATTTTTATAGTACTTTGAAATATCCAGAAATGATCTATTCCACAGTAGACATGTTGCACTTTACTTTGAAAAATCTCTTAATCTATATTGTAAAAATTTCTAATATTAATTGTGTGGGTAGTCAGAGAGGTCCTGAACACAGCCATATAAGTCTCACTCTGGAATTATTGAGCAAACAGTGTTTATTGTACTTTGAAATATCCAGAAATGATGTATTCCACAGTAGAAATGTTGGACTTTACTTTGAAAAATCTCTTAATCTATACAGTAAACATGTCTAATATTAATTGTGTGGGTAGTCAGAGAGGTCCTCAACACAGCCATGTCAGTCTCACGCTGGAATTATTGGGAAAGGTATTTTTATAGTACTTTGAAATATCCAGAAATTATGTATTCCACAGTAGAAATGTTGCACTTTACTTTGAAAAATCTCTTAATCTATATAGTAAAAATGTCTAATATTAATTGTGTGGGTAGCCTGAGAGGTCCTGAACACAGCCATATCAGTCTCACTCTGGATTTATTGGGAAAAGTATTTTTATAGTACTTTGAAATATCCAGAAATGATCTATTCCACAGTAGAAATGTTGCACTTTACTTTGAAAAATCTCTTAATCTATATTGTAAAAATTTCTAATATTAATTGTGTGGGTAGTCAGAGAGGTCCTGAACACAGCCATATCAGTCTCACTCTGGAATTATAGAGCAAACAGTTTTTATTGTACTTTGAAATATCCAGAAATGATGTATTCCACAGTAGAAATGTTGGACTTTACTTTGAAAAATCTCTTAATCTATACAGTAAAAATGTCTAATATTAATTGTGTGGGTAGTCAGAGAGGTCCTCAACATAGCCATATCAGTCTCACTCTGAAATTATTGGGAAAACAGTTTTTATTGTACTTTGAAATATCCAGAAATGATCTATTCCACAGTAGAAATGTTGCACTTTACTTTGAAAAATCTCTTAATCTATATAGTAAAAATGTCTAATATTAATTGTGTGGGTAGCCTGAGAGGTCCTGAACACAGCCATATCAGTCTCACGCTGGAATTATTGGGAAAAGTATTTTTATAGTACTTTGAAATATCCAGAAATGATCTATTACACAGTAGAAATGTTGCACTTTACTTTGAAAAATCTCTTAATCTATATAGTAAAAATGTCTAATATTAATTGTGTGGGTAGCCTGAGAGGTCCTGAACACAGCCATATCAGTCTCACTCTGGAATTATTGGGAAAAGTATTTTTATAGTACTTTGAAATATCCAGAAATGATCTATTCCACAGTAGAAATGTTGCACTTTACTTTGAAAAATCTCTTAATCTATACTGTAAAAATTTCTAATATTAATTGTGTGGGTAGTCAGAGAGGTCCTGAACACAGCCATATCAGTCTCACTCTGGAATTATTGAGAAAACAGTTTTTATTGTACTTTGAAATATCCAGAAATGATGTATTCCACAGTAGAAATGTTGCATTTTACTTTGAAAAATCTCTTAATCTATACAGTAAAAATGTCTTATATTATTGTGTGGGTAGTCAGAGAGGTCCTGAACACAGCCATATCAGTCTCACTCTGGAATTATTGAGTAAACAGTTTTTATTGTACTTTGAAATATCCAGAAATTATGTATTCCAAAGTAGAAATGTTGGACTTTACTTTGAAAAATCTCTTAATCTATAAAGTAAAAATGTCTGATATTAATTGTGTGGGTAGTCAGAGAGGTCCTGAACACAGCCATATCAGTCTCACTCTGGAATTATTGGGAAAAGTATTTTTATAGTACTTTGAAATATCCAGAAATGATCTATTCCACAGTAGAAATGTTGCATTTTACTTTGAAAAATCTCTTAATCTATACAGTAAAAATGTCTAATATTAATTGTGTGGGTAGTCAGAGAGGTCCTGAACACAGCCATATCAGTCTCACTCTGGAATTATTGAGCAAACAGTTTTTATTGTACTTTGAAATATTCAGAAATGATATATTCCACATTAGAAATGTTGCACTTTACTTTGAAAAATCTGTTAATCTATACAGTAAAAATGTCTAATATTAATTGTGTGGGTAGTCAGAGAGGTCCTCAACATAGCCATATCAGTCTCACTCTGAAATTATTGGGAAAAGTATTTTTATAGTACTTTGAAATATCCAGAAATGATCTATTACACAGTAGAAATGTTGCACTTTACTTTGAAAAATCTCTTAATCTATATAGTAAAAATGTCTAATATTAATTGTGTGGGTAGCCTGAGAGGTCCTGAACACAGCCATATCAGTCTCACTCTGGAATTATTGGGAAAACAGTTTTTATTGTACTTTGAAATATCCAGAAATGATCTATTCCACAGTAGAAATGTTGCACTTTACTTTGAAAAATCTCTTAATCTATATAGTAAAAATGTCTAATATTAATTGTGTGGGTAGCCTGAGAGGTCCTGAACACAGCCATATCAGTCTCACGCTGGAATTATTGGGAAAAGTATTTTTATAGTACTTTGAAATATCCAAAAATGATCTATTACACAGTAGAAATGTTGCACTTTACTTTGAAAAATCTCTTAATCTATATAGTAAAAATGTCTAATATTAATTGTGTGGGTAGCCTGAGAGGTCCTGAACACAGCCATATCAGTCTCACTCTGGAATTATTGGGAAAAGTATTTTTATAGTACTTTGAAATATCCAGAAATGATCTATTCCACAGTAGAAATGTTGCACTTTACTTTGAAAAATCTCTTAATCTATACTGTAAAAATTTCTAATATTAATTGTGTGGGTAGTCAGAGAGGTCCTGAACACAGCCATATCAGTCTCACTCTGGAATTATTGAGCAAACAGTTTTTATTGTACTTTGAAATATCCAGAAATGATGTATTCCACAGTAGAAATGTTGCATTTTACTTTGAAAAATCTCTTAATCTATACAGTAAAAATGTCTTATATTATTGTGTGGGTAGTCAGAGAGGTCCTGAACACAGCCATATCAGTCTCACTCTGGAATTATTGAGTAAACAGTTTTTATTGTACTTTGAAATATCCAGAAATTATGTATTCCAAAGTAGAAATGTTGGACTTTACTTTGAAAAATCTCTTAATCTATAAAGTAAAAATGTCTAATATTAATTGTGTGGGTAGTCAGAGAGGTCCTGAACACAGCCATATCAGTCTCACTCTGGAATTATTGGGAAAAGTATTTTTATAGTACTTTGAAATATCCAGAAATTATCTATTCCACAGTAGAAATGTTGCATTTTACTTTGAAAAATTTCTTAATCTATACAGTAAAAATGTCTAATATTAATTGTGTGGGTAGTCAGAGAGGTCCTGAACACAGCCATATCAGTCTCACTCTGGAATTATTGAGCAAACAGTTTTTATTGTACTTTGAAATATTCAGAAATGATATATTCCACATTAGAAATGTTGCACTTTACTTTGAAAAATCTGTTAATCTATACAGTAAAAATGTCTGATATTAATTGTGTGGGTAGTCAGAGAGGTCCTCAACATAGCCATATCAGTCTCACTCTGAAATTATTGGGAAAACAGTTTTTATTGTACTTTGAAATATCCAGAAATGATCTATTCCACAGTAGAAATGTTGCACTTTACTTTGAAAAATCTCTTAATCTATATAGTAAAAATGTCTAATATTAATTGTGTGGGTAGCCTGAGAGGTCCTGAACACAGCCATATCAGTCTCACGCTGGAATTATTGGGAAAAGTATTTTTATAGTACTTTGAAATATCCAGAAATGATCTATTACACAGTAGAAATGTTGCACTTTACTTTGAAAAATCTCTTAATCTATATAGTAAAAATGTCTAATATTAATTGTGTGGGTAGCCTGAGAGGTCCTGAACACAGCCATATCAGTCTCACTCTGGAATTATTGGGAAAAGTATTTTTATAGTACTTTGAAATATCCAGAAATGATCTATTCCACAGTAGAAATGTTGCACTTTACTTTGAAAAAGCTCTTAATCTATACTGTAAAAATTTCTAATATTAATTGTGTGGGTAGTCAGAGAGGTCCTGAACACAGCCATATCAGTCTCACTCTGGAATTATTGAGCAAACAGTTTTTATTGTACTTTGAAATATCCAGAAATGATGTATTCCACAGTAGAAATGTTGCACTTTACTTTGAAAAATCTCTTAATCTATATAGTAAAAATGTCTAATATTAATTGTGTGGGTAGCCTGAGAGGTCCTGAACACAGCCATATCAGTCTCACGCTGGAATTATTGGGAAAAGTATTTTTATAGTACTTTGAAATATCCAGAAATGATCTATTACACAGTAGAAATGTTGCACTTTACTTTGAAAAATCTCTTAATCTATATAGTAAAAATGTCTAATATTAATTGTGTGGGTAGCCTGAGAGGTCCTGAACACAGCCATATCAGTCTCACTCTGGAATTATTGGGAAAAGTATTTTTATAGTACTTTGAAATATCCAGAAATGATCTATTACACAGTAGAAATGTTGCACTTTACTTTGAAAAATCTCTTAATCTATATAGTAAAAATGTCTAATATTAATTGTGTGGGTAGCCTGAGAGGTCCTGAACACAGCCATATCAGTCTCACTCTGGAATTATTGGGAAAAGTATTTTTATAGTACTTTGAAATATCCAGAAATGATCTATTCCACAGTAGACATGTTGCACTTTACTTTGAAAAATCTCTTAATCTATATTGTAAAAATTTCTAATATTAATTGTGTGGGTAGTCAGAGAGGTCCTGAACACAGCCATATCAGTCTCACGCTGGAATTATTGGGAAAAGTATTTTTATAGTACTTTGAAATATCCAGAAATGATCTATTACACAGTAGAAATGTTGCACTTTACTTTGAAAAATCTCTTAATCTATATAGTAAAAATGTCTAATATTAATTGTGTGGGTAGCCTGAGAGGTCCTGAACACAGCCATATCAGTCTCACTCTGGAATTATTGGGAAAAGTATTTTTATAGTACTTTGAAATATCCAGAAATGATCTATTACACAGTAGAAATGTTGCACTTTACTTTGAAAAATCTCTTAATCTATATAGTAAAAATGTCTAATATTAATTGTGTGGGTAGCCTGAGAGGTCCTGAACACAGCCATATCAGTCTCACTCTGGAATTATTGGGAAAAGTATTTTTATAGTACTTTGAAATATCCAGAAATGATCTATTCCACAGTAGACATGTTGCACTTTACTTTGAAAAATCTCTTAATCTATATTGTAAAAATTTCTAATATTAATTGTGTGGGTAGTCAGAGAGGTCCTGAACACAGCCATATAAGTCTCACTCTGGAATTATTGAGCAAACAGTGTTTATTGTACTTTGAAATATCCAGAAATGATGTATTCCACAGTACAAATGTTGGACTTTACTTTGAAAAATCTCTTAATCTATACAGTAAACATGTCTAATATTAATTGTGTGGGTAGTCAGAGAGGTCCTCAACACAGCCATGTCAGTCTCACGCTGGAATTATTGGGAAAAGTATTTTTATAGTACTTTGAAATATCCAGAAATGATGTATTCCACAGTAGAAATGTTGCACTTTACTTTGAAAAATCTCTTAATCTATATAGTAAAAATGTCTAATATTAATTGTGTGGGTAGCCTGAGAGGTCCTGAACACAGCCATATCAGTCTCACTCTGGATTTAGTGGGAAAAGTATTTTTATAGTACTTTGAAATATCCAGAAATGATCTATTCCACAGTAGAAATGTTGCACTTTACTTTGAAAAATCTCTTAATCTATACTGTAAAAATTTCTAATATTAATTGTGTGGGTAGTCAGAGAGGTCCTGAACACAGCCATATCAGTCTCACTCTGGAATTATTGAGCAAACAGTTTTTATTGTACTTTGAAATATCCAGAAATGATGTATTCCACAGTAGAAATGTTGCACTTTACTTTGAAAAATCTCTTAATCTATATAGTAAAAATGTCTAATATTAATTGTGTGGGTAGCCTGAGAGGTCCTGAACACAGCCATATCAGTCTCACGCTGGAATTATTGGGAAAAGTATTTTTATAGTACTTTGAAATATCCAGAAATGATCTATTACACAGTAGAAATGTTGCACTTTACTTTGAAAAATCTCTTAATCTATATAGTAAAAATGTCTAATATTAATTGTGTGGGTAGCCTGAGAGGTCCTGAACACAGCCATATCAGTCTCACTCTGGAATTATTGGGAAAAGTATTTTTATAGTACTTTGAAATATCCAGAAATGATCTATTACACAGTAGAAATGTTGCACTTTACTTTGAAAAATCTCTTAATCTATATAGTAAAAATGTCTAATATTAATTGTGTGGGTAGCCTGAGAGGTCCTGAACACAGCCATATCAGTCTCACTCTGGAATTATTGGGAAAAGTATTTTTATAGTACTTTGAAATATCCAGAAATGATCTATTCCACAGTAGACATGTTGCACTTTACTTTGAAAAATCTCTTAATCTATATTGTAAAAATTTCTAATATTAATTGTGTGGGTAGTCAGAGAGGTCCTGAACACAGCCATATAAGTCTCACTCTGGAATTATTGAGCAAACAGTGTTTATTGTACTTTGAAATATCCAGAAATGATGTATTCCACAGTACAAATGTTGGACTTTACTTTGAAAAATCTCTTAATCTATACAGTAAACATGTCTAATATTAATTGTGTGGGTAGTCAGAGAGGTCCTCAACACAGCCATGTCAGTCTCACGCTGGAATTATTGGGAAAAGTATTTTTATAGTACTTTGAAATATCCAGAAATGATGTATTCCACAGTAGAAATGTTGCACTTTACTTTGAAAAATCTCTTAATCTATATAGTAAAAATGTCTAATATTAATTGTGTGGGTAGCCTGAGAGGTCCTGAACACAGCCATATCAGTCTCACTCTGGATTTAGTGGGAAAAGTATTTTTATAGTACTTTGAAATATCCAGAAATGATCTATTCCACAGTAGAAATGTTGCACTTTACTTTGAAAAATCTCTTAATCTATATTGTAAAAATTTCTAATATTAATTGTGTGGGTAGTCAGAGAGGTCCTGAACACAGCCATATCAGTCTCACTCTGGAATTATAGAGCAAACTGTTTTTATTGTACTTTGAAATATCCAGAAATGATGTATTCCACAGTAGAAATGTTGGACTTTACTTTGAAAAATCTCTTAATCTATACAGTAAAAATGTCTAATATTAATTGTGTGGGTAGTCAGAGAGGTCCTCAACACAGCCATGTCAGTCTCACGCTGGAATTATTGGGAAAAGTATTTTTATAGTACTTTGAAATATCCAGAAATGATGTATTCCACAGTAGAAATGTTGCACTTTACTTTGAAAAATCTCTTAATCTATATAGTAAAAATGTCTAATATTAATTGTGTGGGTAGCCTGAGAGGTCCTGAACACAGCCATATCAGTCTTACTCTGGAATTATTGGGAAAAGTATTTTTATAGTACTTTGAAATATCCAGAAATGATGTATTCCACAGTAGAAATGTTGCACTTTACTTTGAAAAATCTCTTAATCTATACAGTAAAAATGTCTAATATTAATTGTGTGGGTAGCCTGAGAGGTCCTGAACACAGCCATATCAGTCTCACTCTGGAATTATTGGGAAAAGTATTTTTATAGTACTTTGAAATATCCAGAAATGATGTATTCCACAGTAGAAATGTTGCACTTTACTTTGAAAAATCTCTTAATCTATATAGTAAAAATGTCTAATATTAATTGTGTGGGTAGCCTGAGAGGTCTTGAACACAGCCATATCAGTCTCACGCTGGAATTATTGGGAAAAGTATTTTTATAGTACTTTGAAATATCCAGAAATGATCTATTACACAGTAGAAATGTTGCACTTTACTTTGAAAAATCTCTTAATCTATATAGTAAAAATGTCTAATATTAATTGTGTGGGTAGCCTGAGAGGTCCTGAACACAGCCATATCAGTCTCACTCTGGAATTATTTGGAAAAGTATTTTTATAGTACTTTGAAATATCCAGAAATGATGTATTCCACAGTAGAAATGTTGCACTTTACTTTGAAAAATCTCTTAATCAATATTGTAAAAATGTCTAATATTAATTGTGTGGGTAGCCTGAGAGGTCCTGAACACAGCCATATCAGTCTCACGCTGGAATTATTGGGAAAAGTATTTTTATAGTACTTTGAAATATCCAGAAATGATCTATTACACAGTAGAAATGTTGCACTTTACTTTGAAAAATCTCTTAATCTATATAGTAAAAATGTCTAATATTAATTGTGTGGGTAGCCTGAGAGGTCCTGAACACAGCCATATCAGTCTCACTCTGGAATTATTGGGAAAAGTATTTTTATAGTTCTTTGAAATATCCAGAAATGATCTATTCCACAGTAGAAATGTTGCACTTTACTTTGAAAAATCTCTTAATCTATATTGTAAAAATATTCTAATATCAATTGTGTGGGTAGTCAGAGAGGTCCTGAACACAGCCATGTCAGTCTCACGCTGGAATTATTGGGAAAAGTATTTTTATAGTACTTTGAAATATCCAGAAATGATGTATTCCACAGTAGAAATGTTGCACTTTACTTTGAAAAATCTCTTAATCTATATAGTAAAAATGTCTAATATTAATTGTGTGGGTAGCCTGAGAGGTCCTGAACACAGCCATATCAGTCTTACTCTGGAATTATTGGGAAAAGTATTTTTATAGTACTTTGAAATATCCAGAAATGATGTATTCCACAGTAGAAATGTTGCACTTTACTTTGAAAAATCTCTTAATCTATACAGTAAAAATGTCTAATATTAATTGTGTGGGTAGCCTGAGAGGTCCTGAACACAGCCATATCAGTCTCACTCTGGAATTATTGGGAAAAGTATTTTTATAGTACTTTGAAATATCCAGAAATGATGTATTCCACAGTAGAAATGTTGCACTTTACTTTGAAAAATCTCTTAATCTATATAGTAAAAATGTCTAATATTAATTGTGTGGGTAGCCTGAGAGGTCCTGAACACAGCCATATCAGCCTCACGCTTGAATTATTGGGAAAAGTATTTTTATAGTACTTTGAAATATCCAGAAATGATGTATTCCACAGTAGAAATGTTGCACTTTACTTTGAAAAATCTCTTAATCTATATAGTAAAAATGTCTAATATTAATTGTGTGGGTAGCCTGAGAGGTCCTGAACACAGCCATGTCAGTCTCACGCTGGAATTATTGGGAAAAGTATTTTTATAGTACTTTGAATTATCCAGAAATGATCTATTACACAGTAGAAATGTTGCACTTTACTTTGAAAAATCTCTTAATCTATATAGTAAAAATGTCTAATATTAATTGTGTGGGTAGCCTGAGAGGTCCTGAACACAGCCATATCAGTCTCACTCTGGAATTATTGGGAAAAGTATTTTTATAATACTTTGAAATATCCAGAAATGATCTATTCCACAGTAGAAATGTTGCACTTTACTTTGAAAAATCTCTTAATCAATATTGTAAAAATTTCTAATATTAATTGTGTGGGTAGCCTGAGAGGTCTTGAACATAGCCATATCAGTCTCACGCTGGAATTATTGGGAAAAGTATTTTTATAGTACTTTGAAATATCCAGAAATGATCTATTACACAGTAGAAATGTTGCACTTTACTTTGAAAAATCTCTTAATCTATATAGTAAAAATGTCTAATATTAATTGTGTGGGTAGCCTGAGAGGTCCTGAACACAGCCATATCAGTCTCACTCTGGAATTATTGGGAAAAGTATTTTTATAGTACTTTGAAATATCCAGAAATGATGTATTCCACAGTAGAAATGTTGCACTTTACTTTGAAAAATCTCTTAATCAATATTGTAAAAATGTCTAATATTAATTGTGTGGGTAGCCTGAGAGGTCCTGAACACAGCCATATCAGTCTCACGCTGGAATTATTGGGAAAAGTATTTTTATAGTACTTTGAAATATCCAGAAATGATCTATTACACAGTAGAAATGTTGCACTTTACTTTGAAAAATCTCTTAATCTATATAGTAAAAATGTCTAATATTAATTGTGTGGGTAGCCTGAGAGGTCCTGAACACAGCCATATCAGTCTCACTCTGGAATTATTGGGAAAAGTATTTTTATAGTACTTTGAAATATCCAGAAATGATCTATTCCACAGTAGAAATGTTGCACTTTACTTTGAAAAATCTCTTAATCTATATTGTAAAAATTTCTAATATTAATTGTGTGGGTAGTCAGAGAGGTCCTGAACACAGCCATATCAGTCTCACTCTGGAATTATTGAGCAAACAGTTTTTATTGTACTTTGAAATATCCAGAAATGATGTATTCCACAGTAGAAATGTTGGACTTTACTTTGAAAAATCTCTTAATCTATACAGTAAAAATGTCTAATATTAATTGTGTGGGTAGTCAGAGAGGTCCTCAACACAGCCATGTCAGTCTCACGCTGGAATTATTGGGAAAAGTATTTTTATAGTACTTTGAAATATCCAGAAATGATGTATTCCACAGTAGAAATGTTGCACTTTACTTTGAAAAATCTCTTAATCTATATAGTAAAAATGTCTAATATTAATTGTGTGGGTAGCCTGAGAGGTCCTGAACACAGCCATATCAGTCTTACTCTGGAATTATTGAGCAAACAGTTTTTATTGTACTTTGTAATATCCAGAAATGATGTATTCCACAGTAGAAATGTTGGACTTTACTTTGAAAAATCTCTTAATCTATATAGTAAAAATGTCTAATATTAATTGTGTGGGTAGCCTGAGAGGTCCTGAACACAGCCATATCAGCCTCACGCTGGAATTATTGGGAAAAGTATTTTTATAGTACTTTGAAATATCCAGAAATGATGTATTCCACAGTAGAAATATTGCACTTTACTTTGAAAAATCTCTTAATCTATATAGTAAAAATGTCTAATATTAATTGTGTGGGTAGCCTGAGAGGTCCTGAACACAGCCATATCAGTCTCACGCTGGAATTATTGGGAAAAGTATTTTTATAGTACTTTGAAATATCCAGAAATGATCTATTACACAGTAGAAATGTTGCACTTTACTTTGAAAAATCTCTTAATCTATATAGTAAAAATGTCTAATATTAATTGTGTGGTTAGCCTGAGAGGTCCTGAACACAGCCATATCAGTCTCACTCTGGAATTATTGGGAAAAGTATTTTTATAGTACTTTGAAATATCCAGAAATGATCTATTCCACAGTAGAAATGTTGCACTTTACTTTGAAAAATCTCTTAATCTATATTGTAAAAATTTCTAATATTAATTGTGTGGGTAGTCAGAGAGGTCCTGAACACAGCCATATCAGTCTCACTCTGGAATTATTGAGCAAACAGTTTTTATTGTACTTTGAAATATCCAGAAATGATGTATTCCACAGTAGAAATGTTGCACTTTACTTTGAAAAATCTCTTAATCTATATACTAAAAATGTCTAATATTAATTGTGTGGGTAGCCTGAGAGGTCCTGAACACAGCCATATCAGTCTCACGCTGGAATTATTGGGAAAAGTATTTTTATAGTACTTTGAAATATCCAGTAATGATCTATTACACAGTAGAAATGTTGCACTTTACTTTGAAAAATCTCTTAATCTATATAGTAAAAATGTCTAATATTAATTGTGTGGGTAGCCTGAGAGGTCCTGGACACAGCCATATCAGTCTCACTCTGGAATTATTGGGAAAAGTATTTTTATAGTACTTTGAAATATCCAGAAATGATCTATTACACAGTAGAAATGTTGCACTTTACTTTGAAAAATCTCTTAATCTATATAGTAAAAATGTCTAATATTAATTGTGTGGGTAGCCTTAGAGGTCCTGAACACAGCCATATCAGTCTCACTCTGGAATTATTGGGAAAAGTATTTTTATAGTACTTTGAAATATCCAGAAATGATCTATTCCACAGTAGAAATGTTGCACTTTACTTTGAAAAATCTCTTAATCTATATAGTAAAAATGTCTAATATTAATTGTGTGGGTAGCCTGAGAGGTCCTGAACACAGCCATATCAGTCTCACGCTGGAATTATTGGGAAAAGTATTTTTATAGTACTTTGAAATATCCAGAAATGATCTATTACACAGTAGAAATGTTGCACTTTACTTTGAAAAATCTCTTAATCTATATAGTAAAAATGTCTAATATTAATTGTGTGGGTAGCCTGAGAGGTCCTGAACACAGCCATATCAGTCTCACTCTGGAATTATTGGGAAAAGTATTTTTATAGTACTTTGAAATATCCAGAAATGATCTATTACACAGTAGAAATGTTGCACTTTACTTTGAAAAATCTCTTAATCTATATAGTAAAAATGTCTAATATTAATTGTGTGGGTAGCCTGAGAGGTCCTGAACACAGCCATATCAGTCTCACTCTGGAATTATTGGGAAAAGTATTTTTATAGTACTTTGAAATATCCAGAAATGATCTATTCCACAGTAGACATGTTGCACTTTACTTTGAAAAATCTCTTAATCTATATTGTAAAAATTTCTAATATTAATTGTGTGGGTAGTCAGAGAGGTCCTGAACACAGCCATATAAGTCTCACTCTGGAATTATTGAGCAAACAGTGTTTATTGTACTTTGAAATATCCAGAAATGATGTATTCCACAGTAGAAATGTTGGACTTTACTTTGAAAAATCTCTTAATCTATACAGTAAACATGTCTAATATTAATTGTGTGGGTAGTCAGAGAGGTCCTCAACACAGCCATGTCAGTCTCACGCTGGAATTATTGGGAAAGGTATTTTTATAGTACTTTGAAATATCCAGAAATTATGTATTCCACAGTAGAAATGTTGCACTTTACTTTGAAAAATCTCTTAATCTATATAGTAAAAATGTCTAATATTAATTGTGTGGGTAGCCTGAGAGGTCCTGAACACAGCCATATCAGTCTCACTCTGGATTTATTGGGAAAAGTATTTTTATAGTACTTTGAAATATCCAGAAATGATCTATTCCACAGTAGAAATGTTGCACTTTACTTTGAAAAATCTCTTAATCTATATTGTAAAAATTTCTAATATTAATTGTGTGGGTAGTCAGAGAGGTCCTGAACACAGCCATATCAGTCTCACTCTGGAATTATAGAGCAAACAGTTTTTATTGTACTTTGAAATATCCAGAAATGATGTATTCCACAGTAGAAATGTTGGACTTTACTTTGAAAAATCTCTTAATCTATACAGTAAAAATGTCTAATATTAATTGTGTGGGTAGTCAGAGAGGTCCTCAACATAGCCATATCAGTCTCACTCTGAAATTATTGGGAAAACAGTTTTTATTGTACTTTGAAATATCCAGAAATGATCTATTCCACAGTAGAAATGTTGCACTTTACTTTGAAAAATCTCTTAATCTATATAGTAAAAATGTCTAATATTAATTGTGTGGGTAGCCTGAGAGGTCCTGAACACAGCCATATCAGTCTCACGCTGGAATTATTGGGAAAAGTATTTTTATAGTACTTTGAAATATCCAGAAATGATCTATTACACAGTAGAAATGTTGCACTTTACTTTGAAAAATCTCTTAATCTATATAGTAAAAATGTCTAATATTAATTGTGTGGGTAGCCTGAGAGGTCCTGAACACAGCCATATCAGTCTCACTCTGGAATTATTGGGAAAAGTATTTTTATAGTACTTTGAAATATCCAGAAATGATCTATTCCACAGTAGAAATGTTGCACTTTACTTTGAAAAATCTCTTAATCTATACTGTAAAAATTTCTAATATTAATTGTGTGGGTAGTCAGAGAGGTCCTGAACACAGCCATATCAGTCTCACTCTGGAATTATTGAGAAAACAGTTTTTATTGTACTTTGAAATATCCAGAAATGATGTATTCCACAGTAGAAATGTTGCATTTTACTTTGAAAAATCTCTTAATCTATACAGTAAAAATGTCTTATATTATTGTGTGGGTAGTCAGAGAGGTCCTGAACACAGCCATATCAGTCTCACTCTGGAATTATTGAGTAAACAGTTTTTATTGTACTTTGAAATATCCAGAAATTATGTATTCCAAAGTAGAAATGTTGGACTTTACTTTGAAAAATCTCTTAATCTATAAAGTAAAAATGTCTGATATTAATTGTGTGGGTAGTCAGAGAGGTCCTGAACACAGCCATATCAGTCTCACTCTGGAATTATTGGGAAAAGTATTTTTATAGTACTTTGAAATATCCAGAAATGATCTATTCCACAGTAGAAATGTTGCATTTTACTTTGAAAAATCTCTTAATCTATACAGTAAAAATGTCTAATATTAATTGTGTGGGTAGTCAGAGAGGTCCTGAACACAGCCATATCAGTCTCACTCTGGAATTATTGAGCAAACAGTTTTTATTGTACTTTGAAATATTCAGAAATGATATATTCCACATTAGAAATGTTGCACTTTACTTTGAAAAATCTGTTAATCTATACAGTAAAAATGTCTAATATTAATTGTGTGGGTAGTCAGAGAGGTCCTCAACATAGCCATATCAGTCTCACTCTGAAATTATTGGGAAAAGTATTTTTATAGTACTTTGAAATATCCAGAAATGATCTATTACACAGTAGAAATGTTGCACTTTACTTTGAAAAATCTCTTAATCTATATAGTAAAAATGTCTAATATTAATTGTGTGGGTAGCCTGAGAGGTCCTGAACACAGCCATATCAGTCTCACTCTGGAATTATTGGGAAAACAGTTTTTATTGTACTTTGAAATATCCAGAAATGATCTATTCCACAGTAGAAATGTTGCACTTTACTTTGAAAAATCTCTTAATCTATATAGTAAAAATGTCTAATATTAATTGTGTGGGTAGCCTGAGAGGTCCTGAACACAGCCATATCAGTCTCACGCTGGAATTATTGGGAAAAGTATTTTTATAGTACTTTGAAATATCCAAAAATGATCTATTACACAGTAGAAATGTTGCACTTTACTTTGAAAAATCTCTTAATCTATATAGTAAAAATGTCTAATATTAATTGTGTGGGTAGCCTGAGAGGTCCTGAACACAGCCATATCAGTCTCACTCTGGAATTATTGGGAAAAGTATTTTTATAGTACTTTGAAATATCCAGAAATGATCTATTCCACAGTAGAAATGTTGCACTTTACTTTGAAAAATCTCTTAATCTATACTGTAAAAATTTCTAATATTAATTGTGTGGGTAGTCAGAGAGGTCCTGAACACAGCCATATCAGTCTCACTCTGGAATTATTGAGCAAACAGTTTTTATTGTACTTTGAAATATCCAGAAATGATGTATTCCACAGTAGAAATGTTGCATTTTACTTTGAAAAATCTCTTAATCTATACAGTAAAAATGTCTTATATTATTGTGTGGGTAGTCAGAGAGGTCCTGAACACAGCCATATCAGTCTCACTCTGGAATTATTGAGTAAACAGTTTTTATTGTACTTTGAAATATCCAGAAATTATGTATTCCAAAGTAGAAATGTTGGACTTTACTTTGAAAAATCTCTTAATCTATAAAGTAAAAATGTCTAATATTAATTGTGTGGGTAGTCAGAGAGGTCCTGAACACAGCCATATCAGTCTCACTCTGGAATTATTGGGAAAAGTATTTTTATAGTACTTTGAAATATCCAGAAATTATCTATTCCACAGTAGAAATGTTGCATTTTACTTTGAAAAATTTCTTAATCTATACAGTAAAAATGTCTAATATTAATTGTGTGGGTAGTCAGAGAGGTCCTGAACACAGCCATATCAGTCTCACTCTGGAATTATTGAGCAAACAGTTTTTATTGTACTTTGAAATATTCAGAAATGATATATTCCACATTAGAAATGTTGCACTTTACTTTGAAAAATCTGTTAATCTATACAGTAAAAATGTCTGATATTAATTGTGTGGGTAGTCAGAGAGGTCCTCAACATAGCCATATCAGTCTCACTCTGAAATTATTGGGAAAACAGTTTTTATTGTACTTTGAAATATCCAGAAATGATCTATTCCACAGTAGAAATGTTGCACTTTACTTTGAAAAATCTCTTAATCTATATAGTAAAAATGTCTAATATTAATTGTGTGGGTAGCCTGAGAGGTCCTGAACACAGCCATATCAGTCTCACGCTGGAATTATTGGGAAAAGTATTTTTATAGTACTTTGAAATATCCAGAAATGATCTATTACACAGTAGAAATGTTGCACTTTACTTTGAAAAATCTCTTAATCTATATAGTAAAAATGTCTAATATTAATTGTGTGGGTAGCCTGAGAGGTCCTGAACACAGCCATATCAGTCTCACTCTGGAATTATTGGGAAAAGTATTTTTATAGTACTTTGAAATATCCAGAAATGATCTATTCCACAGTAGAAATGTTGCACTTTACTTTGAAAAAGCTCTTAATCTATACTGTAAAAATTTCTAATATTAATTGTGTGGGTAGTCAGAGAGGTCCTGAACACAGCCATATCAGTCTCACTCTGGAATTATTGAGCAAACAGTTTTTATTGTACTTTGAAATATCCAGAAATGATGTATTCCACAGTAGAAATGTTGCACTTTACTTTGAAAAATCTCTTAATCTATATAGTAAAAATGTCTAATATTAATTGTGTGGGTAGCCTGAGAGGTCCTGAACACAGCCATATCAGTCTCACGCTGGAATTATTGGGAAAAGTATTTTTATAGTACTTTGAAATATCCAGAAATGATCTATTACACAGTAGAAATGTTGCACTTTACTTTGAAAAATCTCTTAATCTATATAGTAAAAATGTCTAATATTAATTGTGTGGGTAGCCTGAGAGGTCCTGAACACAGCCATATCAGTCTCACTCTGGAATTATTGGGAAAAGTATTTTTATAGTACTTTGAAATATCCAGAAATGATCTATTACACAGTAGAAATGTTGCACTTTACTTTGAAAAATCTCTTAATCTATATAGTAAAAATGTCTAATATTAATTGTGTGGGTAGCCTGAGAGGTCCTGAACACAGCCATATCAGTCTCACTCTGGAATTATTGGGAAAAGTATTTTTATAGTACTTTGAAATATCCAGAAATGATCTATTCCACAGTAGACATGTTGCACTTTACTTTGAAAAATCTCTTAATCTATATTGTAAAAATTTCTAATATTAATTGTGTGGGTAGTCAGAGAGGTCCTGAACACAGCCATATCAGTCTCACGCTGGAATTATTGGGAAAAGTATTTTTATAGTACTTTGAAATATCCAGAAATGATCTATTACACAGTAGAAATGTTGCACTTTACTTTGAAAAATCTCTTAATCTATATAGTAAAAATGTCTAATATTAATTGTGTGGGTAGCCTGAGAGGTCCTGAACACAGCCATATCAGTCTCACTCTGGAATTATTGGGAAAAGTATTTTTATAGTACTTTGAAATATCCAGAAATGATCTATTACACAGTAGAAATGTTGCACTTTACTTTGAAAAATCTCTTAATCTATATAGTAAAAATGTCTAATATTAATTGTGTGGGTAGCCTGAGAGGTCCTGAACACAGCCATATCAGTCTCACTCTGGAATTATTGGGAAAAGTATTTTTATAGTACTTTGAAATATCCAGAAATGATCTATTCCACAGTAGACATGTTGCACTTTACTTTGAAAAATCTCTTAATCTATATTGTAAAAATTTCTAATATTAATTGTGTGGGTAGTCAGAGAGGTCCTGAACACAGCCATATAAGTCTCACTCTGGAATTATTGAGCAAACAGTGTTTATTGTACTTTGAAATATCCAGAAATGATGTATTCCACAGTACAAATGTTGGACTTTACTTTGAAAAATCTCTTAATCTATACAGTAAACATGTCTAATATTAATTGTGTGGGTAGTCAGAGAGGTCCTCAACACAGCCATGTCAGTCTCACGCTGGAATTATTGGGAAAAGTATTTTTATAGTACTTTGAAATATCCAGAAATGATGTATTCCACAGTAGAAATGTTGCACTTTACTTTGAAAAATCTCTTAATCTATATAGTAAAAATGTCTAATATTAATTGTGTGGGTAGCCTGAGAGGTCCTGAACACAGCCATATCAGTCTCACTCTGGATTTAGTGGGAAAAGTATTTTTATAGTACTTTGAAATATCCAGAAATGATCTATTCCACAGTAGAAATGTTGCACTTTACTTTGAAAAATCTCTTAATCTATACTGTAAAAATTTCTAATATTAATTGTGTGGGTAGTCAGAGAGGTCCTGAACACAGCCATATCAGTCTCACTCTGGAATTATTGAGCAAACAGTTTTTATTGTACTTTGAAATATCCAGAAATGATGTATTCCACAGTAGAAATGTTGCACTTTACTTTGAAAAATCTCTTAATCTATATAGTAAAAATGTCTAATATTAATTGTGTGGGTAGCCTGAGAGGTCCTGAACACAGCCATATCAGTCTCACGCTGGAATTATTGGGAAAAGTATTTTTATAGTACTTTGAAATATCCAGAAATGATCTATTACACAGTAGAAATGTTGCACTTTACTTTGAAAAATCTCTTAATCTATATAGTAAAAATGTCTAATATTAATTGTGTGGGTAGCCTGAGAGGTCCTGAACACAGCCATATCAGTCTCACTCTGGAATTATTGGGAAAAGTATTTTTATAGTACTTTGAAATATCCAGAAATGATCTATTACACAGTAGAAATGTTGCACTTTACTTTGAAAAATCTCTTAATCTATATAGTAAAAATGTCTAATATTAATTGTGTGGGTAGCCTGAGAGGTCCTGAACACAGCCATATCAGTCTCACTCTGGAATTATTGGGAAAAGTATTTTTATAGTACTTTGAAATATCCAGAAATGATCTATTCCACAGTAGACATGTTGCACTTTACTTTGAAAAATCTCTTAATCTATATTGTAAAAATTTCTAATATTAATTGTGTGGGTAGTCAGAGAGGTCCTGAACACAGCCATATAAGTCTCACTCTGGAATTATTGAGCAAACAGTGTTTATTGTACTTTGAAATATCCAGAAATGATGTATTCCACAGTACAAATGTTGGACTTTACTTTGAAAAATCTCTTAATCTATACAGTAAACATGTCTAATATTAATTGTGTGGGTAGTCAGAGAGGTCCTCAACACAGCCATGTCAGTCTCACGCTGGAATTATTGGGAAAAGTATTTTTATAGTACTTTGAAATATCCAGAAATGATGTATTCCACAGTAGAAATGTTGCACTTTACTTTGAAAAATCTCTTAATCTATATAGTAAAAATGTCTAATATTAATTGTGTGGGTAGCCTGAGAGGTCCTGAACACAGCCATATCAGTCTCACTCTGGATTTAGTGGGAAAAGTATTTTTATAGTACTTTGAAATATCCAGAAATGATCTATTCCACAGTAGAAATGTTGCACTTTACTTTGAAAAATCTCTTAATCTATATTGTAAAAATTTCTAATATTAATTGTGTGGGTAGTCAGAGAGGTCCTGAACACAGCCATATCAGTCTCACTCTGGAATTATAGAGCAAACTGTTTTTATTGTACTTTGAAATATCCAGAAATGATGTATTCCACAGTAGAAATGTTGGACTTTACTTTGAAAAATCTCTTAATCTATACAGTAAAAATGTCTAATATTAATTGTGTGGGTAGTCAGAGAGGTCCTCAACATAGCCATATCAGTCTCACTCTGAAATTATTGGGAAAACAGTTTTTATTGTACTTTGAAATATCCAGAAATGATCTATTCCACAGTAGAAATGTTGCACTTTACTTTGAAAAATCTCTTAATCTATATAGTAAAAATGTCTAATATTAATTGTGTGGGTAGCCTGAGAGGTCCTGAACACAGCCATATCAGTCTCACGCTGGAATTATTGGGAAAAGTATTTTTATAGTACTTTGAAATATCCAGAAATGATCTATTACACAGTAGAAATGTTGCACTTTACTTTGAAAAATCTCTTAATCTATATAGTAAAAATGTCTAATATTAATTGTGTGGGTAGCCTGAGAGGTCCTGAACACAGCCATATCAGTCTCACTCTGGAATTATTGGGAAAAGTATTTTTATAGTACTTTGAAATATCCAGAAATGATCTATTCCACAGTAGAAATGTTGCACTTTACTTTGAAAAATCTCTTAATCTATACTGTAAAAATTTCTAATATTAATTGTGTGGGTAGTCAGAGAGGTCCTGAACACAGCCATATCAGTCTCACTCTGGAATTATTGAGCAAACAGTTTTTATTGTACTTTGAAATATCCAGAAATGATGTATTCCACAGCAGAAATGTTGCACTTTACTTTGAAAAATCTCTTAATCTATATAGTAAAAATGTCTAATATTAATTGTGTGGGTAGCCTGAGAGGTGCTGAACACAGCCATATCAGTCTCACGCTGGAATTATTGGGAAAAGTATTTTTATAGTACTTTGAAATATCCAGAAATGATCTATTACACAGTAGAAATGTTGCACTTTACTTTGAAAAATCTCTTAATCTATATAGTAAAAATGTCTAATATTAATTGTGTGGGTAGCCTGAGAGGTCCTGAACACAGCCATATCAGTCTCACTCTGGAATTATTGGGAAAAGTATTTTTATAGTACTTTGAAATATCCAGAAATGATCTATTCCACAGTAGACATGTTGCACTTTACTTTGAAAAATCTCTTAATCTATATTGTAAAAATTTCTAATATTAATTGTGTGGGTAGTCAGAGAGGTCCTGAACACAGCCATATCAGTCTCACTCTGGAATTATTGAGCAAACAGTTTTTATTGTACTTTGAAATATCCAGAAATGATGTATTCCACAGTAGAAATGTTGGACTTTACTTTGAAAAATCTCTTAATCTATACAGTAAACATGTCTAATATTAATTGTGTGGGTAGCCTGAGAGGTCCTGAACACAGCCATATCAGTCTCACTCTGGATTTAGTGGGAAAAGTATTTTTATAGTACTTTGAAATATCCAGAAATGATCTATTCCACAGTAGAAATGTTGCACTTTACTTTGAAAAATCTCTTAATCTATACTGTAAAAATTTCTAATATTAATTGTGTGGGTAGTCAGAGAGGTCCTGAACACAGCCATATCAGTCTCACTCTGGAATTATTGAGCAAACAGTTTTTATTGTACTTTGAAATATCCAGAAATGATCTATTACAAAGGAGAAATGTTGCACTTCACTTTGAAAAATCTCTTAATCTATATAGTAAAAATGTCTAATATTAATTGTGTGGGTAGTCAGAGAGGTCCTGAACACAGCCATATCAGTCTCACTCTGGAATTATTGAGCAAACAGTTTTTATTGTACTTTGAAATATCCAGAAATGATCTATTACAAAGGAGAAATGTTGCACTTCACTTTGAAAAATCTCTTAATCTATATAGTAAAAATGTCTAATATTAATTGTGTGGGTAGCCTGAGAGGTCCTGAACACAGCCATATCAGTCTCACTCTGGATTTAGTGGGAAAAGTATTTTTATAGTACTTTGAAATATCCAGAAATGATCTATTCCACAGTAGAAATGTTGCACTTTACTTTGAAAAATCTCTTAATCTATACTGTAAAAATTTCTAATATTAATTGTGTGGGTAGTCAGAGAGGTCCTGAACACAGCCATATCAGTCTCACTCTGGAATTATTGAGCAAACAGTTTTTATTGTACTTTGAAATATCCAGAAATGATGTATTCCACAGTAGAAATGTTGCACTTTACTTTGAAAAATCTCTTAATCTATATAGTAAAAATGTCTAATATTAATTGTGTGGGTAGCCTGAGAGGTCCTGAACACAGCCATATCAGTCTCACGCTGGAATTATTGGGAAAAGTATTTTTATAGTACTTTGAAATATCCAGAAATGATCTATTACACAGTAGAAATGTTGCACTTTACTTTGAAAAATCTCTTAATCTATATAGTAAAAATGTCTAATATTAATTGTGTGGGTAGCCTGAGAGGTCCTGAACACAGCCATATCAGTCTCACTCTGGAATTATTGGGAAAAGTATTTTTATAGTACTTTGAAATATCCAGAAATGATCTATTACACAGTAGAAATGTTGCACTTTACTTTGAAAAATCTCTTAATCTATATAGTAAAAATGTCTAATATTAATTGTGTGGGTAGCCTGAGAAGTCCTGAACACAGCCATATCAGTCTCACTCTGGAATTATTGGGAAAAGTATTTTTATAGTACTTTGAAATATCCAGAAATGATCTATTCCACAGTAGACATGTTGCACTTTACTTTGAAAAATCTCTTAATCTATATTGTAAAAATTTCTAATATTAATTGTGTGGGTAGTCAGAGAGGTCCTGAACACAGCCATATAAGTCTCACTCTGGAATTATTGAGCAAACAGTGTTTATTGTACTTTGAAATATCCAGAAATGATGTATTCCACAGTACAAATGTTGGACTTTACTTTGAAAAATCTCTTAATCTATACAGTAAACATGTCTAATATTAATTGTGTGGGCAGTCAGAGAGGTCCTCAACACAGCCATTTCAGTCTCACGCTGGAATTATTGGGAAAAGTATTTTTATAGTACTTTGAAATATCCAGAAATGATGTATTCCACAGTAGAAATGTTGCACTTTACTTTGAAAAATCTCTTAATCTATATAGTAAAAATGTCTAATATTAATTGTGTGGGTAGCCTGAGAGGTCCTGAACACAGCCATATCAGTCTCACTCTGGATTTAGTGGGAAAAGTATTTTTATAGTACTTTGAAATATCCAGAAATGATCTATTCCACAGTAGAAATGTTGCACTTTACTTTGAAAAATCTCTTAATCTATATTGTAAAAATTTCTAATATTAATTGTGTGGGTAGTCAGAGAGGTCCTGAACACAGCCATATCAGTCTCACTCTGGAATTATAGAGCAAACTGTTTTTATTGTACTTTGAAATATCCAGAAATGATGTATTCCACAGTAGAAATGTTGGACTTTACTTTGAAAAATCTCTTAATCTATACAGTAAAAATGTCTAATATTAATTGTGTGGGTAGTCAGAGAGGTCCTCAACATAGCCATATCAGTCTCACTCTGAAATTATTGGGAAAACAGTTTTTATTGTACTTTGAAATATCCAGAAATGATCTATTCCACAGTAGAAATGTTGCACTTTACTTTGAAAAATCTCTTAATCTATATAGTAAAAATGTCTAATATTAATTGTGTGGGTAGCCTGAGAGGTCCTGAACACAGCCATATCAGTCTCACGCTGGAATTATTGGGAAAAGTATTTTTATAGTACTTTGAAATATCCAGAAATGATCTATTACACAGTAGAAATGTTGCACTTTACTTTGAAAAATCTCTTAATCTATATAGTAAAAATGTCTAATATTAATTGTGTGGGTAGCCTGAGAGGTCCTGAACACAGCCATATCAGTCTCACTCTGGAATTATTGGGAAAAGTATTTTTATAGTACTTTGAAATATCCAGAAATGATCTATTCCACAGTAGAAATGTTGCACTTTACTTTGAAAAATCTCTTAATCTATACTGTAAAAATTTCTAATATTAATTGTGTGGGTAGTCAGAGAGGTCCTGAACACAGCCATATCAGTCTCACTCTGGAATTATTGAGCAAACAGTTTTTATTGTACTTTGAAATATCCAGAAATGATGTATTCCACAGTAGAAATGTTGCACTTTACTTTGAAAAATCTCTTAATCTATATAGTAAAAATGTCTAATATTAATTGTGTGGGTAGCCTGAGAGGTGCTGAACACAGCCATATCAGTCTCACGCTGGAATTATTGGGAAAAGTATTTTTATAGTACTTTGAAATATCCAGAAATGATCTATTACACAGTAGAAATGTTGCACTTTACTTTGAAAAATCTCTTAATCTATATAGTAAAAATGTCTAATATTAATTGTGTGGGTAGCCTGAGAGGTCCTGAACACAGCCATATCAGTCTCACTCTGGAATTATTGGGAAAAGTATTTTTATAGTACTTTGAAATATCCAGAAATGATCTATTCCACAGTAGACATGTTGCACTTTACTTTGAAAAATCTCTTAATCTATATTGTAAAAATTTCTAATATTAATTGTGTGGGTAGTCAGAGAGGTCCTGAACACAGCCATATCAGTCTCACTCTGGAATTATTGAGCAAACAGTTTTTATTGTACTTTGAAATATCCAGAAATGATGTATTCCACAGTAGAAATGTTGGACTTTACTTTGAAAAATCTCTTAATCTATACAGTAAACATGTCTAATATTAATTGTGTGGGTAGTCAGAGAGGTCCTCAACACAGCCATGTCAGTCTCACGCTGGAATTATTGGGAAAAGTATTTTTATAGTACTTTGAAATATCCAGAAATGATGTATTCCACAGTAGAAATGTTGCACTTTACTTTGAAAAATCTCTTAATCTATATAGTAAAAATGTCTAATATTAATTGTGTGGGTAGCCTGAGAGGTCCTGAACACAGCCATATCAGTCTCACTCTGGATTTATTGGGAAAAGTATTTTTATAGTACTTTGAAATATCCAGAAATGATCTATTCCACAGTAGAAATGTTGCACTTTACTTTGAAAAATCTCTTAATCTATATTGTAAAAATTTCTAATATTAATTGTGTGGGTAGTCAGAGAGGTCATGAACACAGCCATATCAGTCTCACTCTGGAATTATAGAGCAAACAGTTTTTATTGTACTTTGAAATATCCAGAAATGATGTATTCCACAGTAGAAATGTTGGACTTTACTTTGAAAAATCTCTTAATCTATACAGTAAAAATGTCTAATATTAATTGTGTGGGTAGTCAGAGAGGTCCTCAACATAGCCATATCAGTCTCACTCTGAAATTATTGGGAAAAGTATTTTTATAGTACTTTGAAATATCCAGAAATGATGTATTCCACAGTAGAAATGTTGCACTTTACTTTGGAAAATCTCTTAATCTATATAGTAAAAATGTCTAATATTAATTGTGTGGGTAGCCTGAGAGGTCCTGAACATAGCCATATCAGTCTCACGCTGGAATTATTGGGAAAAGTATTTTTATAGTACTTTGAAATATCCAGAAATGATATATTCCACATTAGAAATGTTGCACTTTACTTTGAAAAATCTGTTAATCTATACAGTAAAAATGTCTAATATTAATTGTGTGGGTAGCCTGAGAAGTCCTGAACACAGCCATATCAGTCTCACTCTGGAATTATTGGGAAAAGTATTTTTATAGTACTTTGAAATATCCAGAAATGATCTATTACAAAGGAGAAATGTTGCACTTCACTTTGAAAAATCTCTTAATCTATACAGTAAAAATGTCTAATATTAATTGTGTGGGTAGTCAGAGAGGTCCTGAACACAGCCATATCAGTCTCACTCTGGAATTATTGGGAAAAGTATTTTTATAGTACTTTGAAATATCCAGAAATGATCTATTCCACAGTAGAAATGTTGCATTTTACTTTGAAAAATCTCTTAATCTATACAGTAAAAATGTCTAATATTAATTGTGTGGGTAGTCAGAGAGGTCCTGAACACAGCCATATCAGTCTCACTCTGGAATTATTGAGCAAACAGTTTTTATTGTACTTTGAAATATTCAGAAATGATATATTCCAAAGTAGAAATGTTGGACTTTACTTTGAAAAATCTCTTAATCTATAAAGTAAAAATGTCTAATATTAATTGTGTGGGTAGTCAGAGAGGTCCTGAACACAGCCATATCAGTCTCACTCTGGAATTATTGGGAAAAGTATTTTTATAGTACTTTGAAATATCCAGAAATGATCTATTCCACAGTAGAAATGTTGCATTTTACTTTGAAAAATCTCTTAATCTATACAGTAAAAATGTCTAATATTAATTGTGTGGGTAGTCAGAGAGGTCCTGAACACAGCCATATCAGTCTCACTCTGGAATTATTGAGCAAACATTTTTTATTGTACTTTGAAATATTCAGAAATGATATATTCCACATTAGAAATGTTGCACTTTACTTTGAAAAATCTGTTAATCTATACAGTAAAAATGTCTGATATTAATTGTGTGGGTAGTCAGAGAGGTCCTCAACATAGCCATATCAGTCTCACTCTGAAATTATTGGGAAAACAGTTTTTATTGTACTTTGAAATATCCAGAAATGATCTATTCCACAGTAGAAATGTTGCACTTTACTTTGAAAAATCTCTTAATCTATATAGTAAAAATGTCTAATATTAATTGTGTGGGTAGCCTGAGAGGTCCTGAACACAGCCATATCAGTCTCACGCTGGAATTATTGGGAAAAGTATTTTTATAGTACTTTGAAATATCCAGAAATGATCTATTACACAGTAGAAATGTTGCACTTTACTTTGAAAAATCTCTTAATCTATATAGTAAAAATGTCTAATATTAATTGTGTGGGTAGCCTGAGAGGTCCTGAACACAGCCATATCAGTCTCACTCTGGAATTATTGGGAAAAGTATTTTTATAGTACTTTGAAATATCCAGAAATGATCTATTCCACAGTAGAAATGTTGCACTTTACTTTGAAAAATCTCTTAATCTATACTGTAAAAATTTCTAATATTAATTGTGTGGGTAGTCAGAGAGGTCCTGAACACAGCCATATCAGTCTCACTCTGGAATTATTGAGCAAACAGTTTTTATTGTACTTTGAAATATCCAGAAATGATGTATTCCACAGTAGAAATGTTGCACTTTACTTTGAAAAATCTCTTAATCTATATAGTAAAAATGTCTAATATTAATTGTGTGGGTAGCCTGAGAGGTGCTGAACACAGCCATATCAGTCTCACGCTGGAATTATTGGGAAAAGTATTTTTATAGTACTTTGAAATATCCAGAAATGATCTATTACACAGTAGAAATGTTGCACTTTACTTTGAAAAATCTCTTAATCTATATAGTAAAAATGTCTAATATTAATTGTGTGGGTAGCCTGAGAGGTCCTGAACACAGCCATATCAGTCTCACTCTGGAATTATTGGGAAAAGTATTTTTATAGTACTTTGAAATATCCAGAAATGATCTATTCCACAGTAGACATGTTGCACTTTACTTTGAAAAATCTCTTAATCTATATTGTAAAAATTTCTAATATTAATTGTGTGGGTAGTCAGAGAGGTCCTGAACACAGCCATATCAGTCTCACTCTGGAATTATTGGGAAAAGTATTTTTATAGTACTTTGAAATATCCAGAAATGATCTATTCCACAGTAGAAATGTTGCACTTTACTTTGAAAAATCTCTTAATCTATACTGTAAAAATTTCTAATATTAATTGTGTGGGTAGTCAGAGAGGTCCTGAACACAGCCATATCAGTCTCACTCTGGAATTATTGAGCAAACAGTTTTTATTGTACTTTGAAATATCCAGAAATGATGTATTCCACAGTAGAAATGTTGCACTTTACTTTGAAAAATCTCTTAATCTATATAGTAAAAATGTCTAATATTAATTGTGTGGGTAGCCTGAGAGGTGCTGAACACAGCCATATCAGTCTCACGCTGGAATTATTGGGAAAAGTATTTTTATAGTACTTTGAAATATCCAGAAATGATCTATTACACAGTAGAAATGTTGCACTTTACTTTGAAAAATCTCTTAATCTATATAGTAAAAATGTCTAATATTAATTGTGTGGGTAGCCTGAGAGGTCCTGAACACAGCCATATCAGTCTCACTCTGGAATTATTGGGAAAAGTATTTTTATAGTACTTTGAAATATCCAGAAATGATCTATTCCACAGTAGACATGTTGCACTTTACTTTGAAAAATCTCTTAATCTATATTGTAAAAATTTCTAATATTAATTGTGTGGGTAGTCAGAGAGGTCCTGAACACAGCCATATCAGTCTCACTCTGGAATTATTGAGCAAACAGTTTTTATTGTACTTTGAAATATCCAGAAATGATGTATTCCACAGTAGAAATGTTGGACTTTACTTTGAAAAATCTCTTAATCTATACAGTAAACATGTCTAATATTAATTGTGTGGGTAGTCAGAGAGGTCCTCAACACAGCCATGTCAGTCTCACGCTGGAATTATTGGAAAAGTATTTTTATAGTACTTTGAAATATCCAGAAATGATGTATTCCACAGTAGAAATGTTGCACTTTACTTTGAAAAATCTCTTAATCTATATAGTAAAAATGTCTAATATTAATTGTGTGGGTAGCCTGAGAGGTCCTGAACACAGCCATATCAGTCTCACTCTGGATTTATTGGGAAAAGTATTTTTATAGTACTTTGAAATATCCAGAAATGATCTATTCCACAGTAGAAATGTTGCACTTTACTTTGAAAAATCTCTTAATCTATATTGTAAAAATTTCTAATATTAATTGTGTGGGTAGTCAGAGAGGTCATGAACACAGCCATATCAGTCTCACTCTGGAATTATAGAGCAAACAGTTTTTATTGTACTTTGAAATATCCAGAAATGATGTATTCCACAGTAGAAATGTTGGACTTTACTTTGAAAAATCTCTTAATCTATACAGTAAAAATGTCTAATATTAATTGTGTGGGTAGTCAGAGAGGTCCTCAACATAGCCATATCAGTCTCACTCTGAAATTATTGGGAAAAGTATTTTTATAGTACTTTGAAATATCCAGAAATGATGTATTCCACAGTAGAAATGTTGCACTTTACTTTGGAAAATCTCTTAATCTATATAGTAAAAATGTCTAATATTAATTGTGTGGGTAGCCTGAGAGGTCCTGAACATAGCCATATCAGTCTCACGCTGGAATTATTGGGAAAAGTATTTTTATAGTACTTTGAAATATCCAGAAATGATATATTCCACATTAGAAATGTTGCACTTTACTTTGAAAAATCTGTTAATCTATACAGTAAAAATGTCTAATATTAATTGTGTGGGTAGCCTGAGAAGTCCTGAACACAGCCATATCAGTCTCACTCTGGAATTATTGGGAAAAGTATTTTTATAGTAC
Organism: Platichthys flesus; assembly: GCF_949316205.1. Lineage (NCBI taxonomy): Eukaryota > Metazoa > Chordata > Actinopteri > Pleuronectiformes > Pleuronectidae > Platichthys > Platichthys flesus. The sequence goes on from NC_084946.1 coordinate 98,164, forward strand.
TTTGAAATATCCAGAAATGATCTATTACAAAGGAGAAATGTTGCACTTCACTTTGAAAAATCTCTTAATCTATACAGTAAAAATGTCTAATATTAATTGTGTGGGTAGTCAGAGAGGTCCTGAACACAGCCATATCAGTCTCACTCTGGAATTATTGGGAAAAGTATTTTTATAGTACTTTGAAATATCCAGAAATGATCTATTCCACAGTAGAAATGTTGCATTTTACTTTGAAAAATCTCTTAATCTATACAGTAAAAATGTCTAATATTAATTGTGTGGGTAGTCAGAGAGGTCCTGAACACAGCCATATCAGTCTCACTCTGGAATTATTGAGCAAACAGTTTTTATTGTACTTTGAAATATTCAGAAATGATATATTCCACATTAGAAATGTTGCACTTTACTTTGAAAAATCTGTTAATCTATACAGTAAAAATGTCTGATATTGAGTGTGTGGGTAGTCAGAGAGGTCCTGAACACAGCCATATCAGTCTCACTCTGGAATTATTGGGAAAATTATTTTATAGTACTTTGAAATATCCACCCCCGTGGCTGCTACCTTGCCGTGGTGGGGAGGCTTGCGTGCCTCCGTGACTCTAAAGGCTATACCGGCGGGTATTCATACCCCCCGTAGGTGCAACCATGCCGGGCAGGTTTTAGAGTAGAGGCCGGACGAAAAGCAGCACCTGGTCCTCCAGGTTGGGGGTTGGGCGTGGGGCCAACAACCCCACCCTGTAAAACACTTGCAGTTACAGAAACGTCGACAAGAGAACTACGAGAGGACACGGCCCTGGGAGAGAGTAGCTCTTCAGCTAGAAGACAAATGACGTTGTGTGGTGAAAGCCAGGAGCCCCTGGAAGCCACAGGACCGACCATCCTTCTCTCAACCTGGAAAAACATTACCATTGGAACATGGAATGTAAGAACAATGTACCAAACAGGGAAAACCTTTCAAATAGCACAAGAGATGAAAAACTATAATCTTGTACTAATGGGCATCAGTGAGGCAAGATGGACACAATCAGGCCAGAAAAGATTAATGAGTGGAGAGCTGCTGATTTACTGGGGCCATGAAGATGACCATGCCCCACACACAGAAGGGGTAGCCCTCATGCTATCAAGAGCCGCACAGAGAGCACTGATAGAATGGGAGGCCCATGGACCAAGGATCATCACAGCATCGTTCAGAACAACAAAGGAGAAGATAAAGATGAATGTCATCCAATGCTACGCACCAACGAACCCCAGTGAAGAAGAAGAAAAAGAGGAGTTCTACGACAGGCTTCAGAACATCCTGGACAAATATCCAGAGAAAGATACCACCGTCCTCATGGGTGACTTTAATGCAAAGGTAGGAAAAGTAAACATCGGATATGAGGAGGTGATGGGAACACATGGACTTGGAGAAGCAAGCGAAAACGGAGAGAAGTTCATGGATATCTGCGCACTGAACAAGCTTGTTATCGGAGGCAGCATCTTCCCACATAAGAGGATACACAAAGCAACATGGGTATCACCAGACACACAACAGAGAACCAAATAGATCACATCTGCATAAGCAAGAAGTTCAGAAGATCACTACAGGATGTGAGAGTTAAAAGGGGGGCAGATGTAGCATCTGACCATCATTTGTTAACTGCTAGACTGAAACTCAAGCTCAAGAAGAACAAGACGGAGACAACAGCTAACAGACAGAAATACAACGTGAGCCTATTGAGGGACGCAGAAAAACAAGGGGAATTCAGACTGAAACTATCAAACAAATTTGACATTCTCCTGGACCTACTTGAAGACGAAAACAGCATCGACAGTCAGTGGCAACATATTAAAGACGCACTAATATCCACATGCCAAGAAGTGGTTGGCTACAGGAAATTCCAGCAAAAGGAGTGGATATCTACAGAAACCCAAAAAAGAATCCAAACAAGAAAAGAGAAGAAAGCACTAGTGACAAACAGTCGTACAAGAGCATCCAAGGCAAAGGCACAAGAAGAGTATACTAATATCAATAGAATGGTTAAGAGGAGCATTAAGGCGGACAAGCGGAAATACATCGACAACCTAGCCGAAGAAGCAGAGGAAGCAGCAAGAAATGGAAACATGAAACAGTTGTATGACACCACCAGAAAGCTGTCGGGCAAATACAGCAGGCCACAAAGACCGGTCAGGGATAAAGAGGGAAACAGCATTAAAACAAAGGACGGACAACTACACAGATGGGCAGAACACTTTGAGGAACTGCTAAATAGACCCCCACCAGTAAACCCACCAGATATCCCACCAGCACAGACCGACCTCCCCATCAGCTGTGACATACCCAGCAGAGAGGAGATCAGGAAAGCGATACAGCAGCTGAAGAGTGGGAAAGCAACTGGGCCAGATAACATCCCGGCAGAAGCCCTAAAGGCAGACGTTGGTATCACGGTGAGCCTGCTGCATCCACTCTTCAAAAGGATCTGGGAAGAAGAAGAGATACCATCTGACTGGAAAGAGGGCCTTATTAACAAGCTCCCAAAGAAAGGAGACCTGGGAAACTGCAACAACTATAGAGGGATCACCCTACTCTCTGTGCCAGGCAAAGTGCTAAATAGAGTCATCCTGGACAGAATGAAGGATGCAGTTGACCACCAACTGAGAGACGAGCAAGCAGGATTTAGAAAGAATAGGTCCTGTGTCGACCAGATTGCCACTCTTCGCATTATCATAGAGCAGTCACTAGAGTGGAACTCCCCACTCTATGTCAACTTTGTCGACTACGAGAAGGCATTCGACAGTGTACATAGAGAGACCGCATGGAAGTTATTGAGACACCATGGAGTGCCCACTAAGCTAGTGAACATCATTGAAAACAGCTATTCTGGAATGACCTGTAGAGTGATACATGATGGACAGCTCACGGAACAGTTCCAGATCAAGACTGGGGTCAGACAGGGTTGTCTTCTATCCCCATTCCTGTTTTTACTAGCCATTGACTGGATCATGAGAACAACAACAGAACAAAGGAAGAACGGAATCCGATGGACATTATGGACCCAACTGGATGACTTAGATTTCGCAGATGACCTGGCACTACTGTCACATAGCTACCACCAGATGCAAGACAAGATCAATACACTCGTAGAGACTTCTTCACAAGTAGGACTTAACATCCATGAGGGAAAAACTAAAAACATAAGGATAAATACAACTAGTACGGAACCGATCACCCTTGGTGACACCATGTTAGAAGAGGTAGAGTCCTTTACCTACTTGGGGAGTATCATCAGCAGTCAGGGTGGTACAGATGCAGATGTAAAAGCTAGGATAGGTAAGGCAAGGACATCATTTCTACTTCTCAAGAACATCTGGAACTCTAGAGAGATACGGGAAACGACTAAAATCAGAATCTTTAACTCCAACGTAAAATCCGTCCTGCTCTATGGGGCAGAGACATGGAGAATCAATAAGATCACAATAAATAAAGTGCAAACCTTCATAAACAAATGTCTCAGAAGAATCCTGAAAATCTACTGGCCAAACAAGGTCAGCAACAACGATCTGTGGACAAGAACAAAACAACCCCCAGCAGCAGACGAAATTGGACGAAGAAGATGGAGATGGATCGGGCACACATTACGCAAACCAGAGTCAAACACCACCAGACAGGCTCTGACCTGGAACCCTCAAGGAAAGAGAAGCAGAGGACGTCCTAAAAACACCTGGCGCCGGGACCTTCAGGCAGACACAAAGAGACTGGGAGGCACCTGGTCGCAGATAGAAAAGAACGCCAGCGACCGTGAACTCTGGAGGTCCCTTGTCGACGGCCTATACCCCAGCAGGGGTGCTACAGGCACTAACTAACTTGAAATATCCAGAAATGATCTATTACACAGGAGAAATGTTTGACTTTACTTTGAAAAATCTCTTAATCTATACAGTAAAAATGTCTAATATTAATTGTGTGGGTAGCCTGAGAAGTCCTGAACACAGCCATATCAGTCTCACTCTGGAATTATTGAGCAAACAGTTTTTATTGTACTTTGAAATATCCAGAAATGATATATTCCACAGTAGAAATGTTGCACTTTACTTTCAAATATCTGTTAATCTATACAGTAAAAATGTCTGATATTGAGTGTGTGGGTAGTCAGAGAGGTCCTGAACACAGCCATATCAGTCTCACTCTGGAATTATTGGGAAAAGTATTTTTATAGTACTTTGAAATATCCAGAAATGATCTATTACACAGGAGAAATGTTTGACTTTACTTTGAAAAATCTCTTAATCTATACAGTAAAAATGTCTAATATTAATTGTGTGGGTAGTCAGAGAGGTCCTGAACACAGCCATATCAGTCTCACTCTGGAATTATTGGGAAAAGTTTTTTTATAGTACTTTGAAATATCCAGAAATGATGTATTCCACAGTAGAAATGTTGCATTTTACTTTGAAAAATCTCTTAATCTATACAGTAAAAATGTCTAATATTAATTGTGTGGGTAGTCAGAGAGGTCCTGAACACAGCCATATCAGTCTCACTCTGGAATTATTGAGCAAACAGTTTTTATTGTACTTTGAAATATTCAGAAATGATATATTCCACATTAGAAATGTTGCACTTTACTTTGAAAAATCTGTTAATCTATACAGTAAAAATGTCTGATATTGAGTGTGTGGGTAGTCAGAGAGGTCCTGAACACAGCCATATCAGTCTCACTCTGGAATTATTGGGAAAATTATTTTATAGTACTTTGAAATATCCAGAAATGATCTATTACACAGGAGAAATGTTTGACTTTACTTTGAAAAATCTCTTAATCTATACAGTAAAAATGTCTAATATTAATTGTGTGGGTAGCCTGAGAAGTCCTGAACACAGCCATATCAGTCTCACTCTGGAATTATTGAGCAAACAGTTTTTATTGTACTTTGAAATATCCAGAAATGATATATTCCACAGTAGAAATGTTGCACTTTACTTTCAAATATCTGTTAATCTATACAGTAAAAATGTCTGATATTGAGTGTGTGGGTAGTCAGAGAGGTCCTGAACACAGCCATATCAGTCTCACTCTGGAATTATTGGGAAAAGTATTTTTATAGTACTTTGAAATATCCAGAAATGATCTATTACACAGGAGAAATGTTTGACTTTACTTTGAAAAATCTCTTAATCTATACAGTAAAAATGTCTAATATTAATTGTGTGGGTAGTCAGAGAGGTCCTGAACACAGCCATATCAGTCTCACTCTGGAATTATTGGGAAAAGTTTTTTTATAGTACTTTGAAATATCCAGAAATGATGTATTCCACAGTAGAAATGTTGCATTTTACTTTGAAAAATCTCTTAATCTATACAGTAAAAATGTCTTATATTATTGTGTGGGTAGTCAGAGAGGTCCTGAACACAGCCATATCAGTCTCACTCTGGAATTATTGAGTAAACAGTTTTTATTGTACTTTGAAATATCCAGAAATTATGTATTCCAAAGTAGAAATGTTGGACTTTACTTTGAAAAATCTCTTAATCTATAAAGTAAAAATGTCTAATATTAATTGTGTGGGTAGTCAGAGAGGTCTTGAACACAGTCATATCAGTCTCACTCTGGAATTATTGGGGAAAGTTTTTTTATAGTACTTTGAAATATCCAGAAATGATATATTCCACATTAGAAATGTTGCACTTTACTTTGAAAAATCTGTTAATCTATACAGTAAAAATGTCTGATATTGAGTGTGTGGGTAGTCAGAGAGGTCCTGAACACAGCCATATCAGTCTCACTCTGGAATTATTGGGAAAAGTATTTTTATAGTACTTTGAAATATCCAGAAATGATCTATTACACAGGAGAAATGTTTGACTTTACTTTGAAAAATCTCTTAATCTATACAGTGAAAATGTCTAATATTAATTGTGTGGGTAGCCTGAGAAGTCCTGAACACAGCCATATCAGTCTCACTCTGGAATTATTGAGCAAACAGTTTTTATTGTACTTTGAAATATCCCTGTTCCCGTTCTGGGCGGTCCGGATGCGTTTACCATAAGTATCAGTATATGGGTGCAGTAGAATGTCTGTGTCGGCTGATTTGACCACAGAGACTCGAGTGTCGGCTGGCTTGACCGCAGTGGTGGGTCCGTCTGGCATGCTACGTGATGTAGCCTAGCACCGTGAACAGATGTGCTTGCCTAAACACCAAAAGAAGCAATGTTATTCATACTTGTACTACTGTCATGCATACAAAGATACAAGGACATATTTCCCCCAACTAGGGCTGGTAATGAATAGTCGTTATAGTCCCGCACATTATGACAACAACATCCTCCGGTATCTTGCGAGTGCGACTTCCTACAGCAGATGAGTGAAGCATGTGCTAAATCTCCGTAGCAAAAGCTGTAGCTACCGGAGCTACCGGAGCGCTAACAGAGCGCTACCGAAGCCAACGGAGCGCTACAGGACCTAATGGAGCGCTGCCGGAGCTACCGGAGCGCTACCGAAGCTAACAGAGCGCTACCGAAGCTAACGGGGCGCTAAAGGAGCGCTACCGAAGCTAACGGAGCGCTACCGAAGCTAACGGAGCTCTAACGGAGCGACCGGAGCGCTACCGAAGCTAACGGAGCGCTACCGGCCCTAACCAAGCGCTAACGGAGCTCTACCGGACCTAACGGAGCGCTACCGGAACTGTATCCATCCCCTCAGAAACCTGCGGCAACATGGTAAAGTCACTAGCCTCCACACAAAGAAGCAAATACCAGAATTATTTAAAAAAGTACATACATTTCCCTCGTCTTCAGTATTGCGATGGAAAGATGGCACCGACCCCTCTTTGATAACTACCTTTTCAAGAATCCGGCGTTATATTGGCCCAGGTTAATAAAACAGTCCGATACAGATATTTGCCAACGCTTGCAGGAACGTTGCCATCATATATGAACTCAATCCATCTCAATCTTGTGTCTTCTGAAGCTGGGGTAACATGAAGACATTTTTGCTGATTTGTGCAGCTGACCACTGAGCAGCTCGGTTGTCGTATTCGATTCATGCTGCTAGTTAGCTTATCCAAGTGCTCCCAAGGCTTGCAGGAATGAAATGGCGGCCTGACACCGATAGACTTTCTAAAAAGTGGGTGGGTCCATCTATGGGTGGGTCAAGTGGTAGTGGGGGAGTGCATAGAGCTATGGGGGCATGGGCATGTTGCGACTATGACGTCTATTTTGGTCGTAATCCCATTGGAGGCACTCTAGCATAGTTTCTGAAATAGAGGAACCACAACAAATCGCGGGAGTTGTTTATTTCCAGAGTTTTTGGGATGGTAGACATGCCAGACACCCAATGAATGTGTATATGCACTACAAAAGTGGAATTTTCATAATATGTCCCCTTTAATATTACCCACTCCTTCACCCTGTAAACTGCTGCTTCATCTGACTTTGACTTGACTATGTTATATGTATACATATATTCATATTATTATGGGTGCCTGGTGGTGCATTGCATATTACTATTCCGTGGTGCTTATTATGGGTGCCGTGGTGCTTCTTAGTCTTACTTCCTCATCCGTCTTTATTTTGGCGCGCTTCTCCTCCCACAAATTTTGTCGCACAATCATGAGACCTATAAATAAACCTGCGGAATTACGTCAAATAGTGTGCTATTATTTTTATAAGAATTTCGTCCAACAGATCGCACAAAAATCGCAATAGCGTGGCCGAAAACATAGAATGGGAGTCAAGGTCTCTCGCCGTCAAAGAACGAGAGTGCGAAAAAAACCTGTTTTCAGGTCCCCCGGTGCACTAAAACTGCTCTCAAATCCCCAAACGGAGGTCCTCAGACATGATTTTTAGATATTTGACGTGTTGAGATTGTTTCCTTAGCAGACATGTCACTCTCAAATCTCTCGGACCTGTGCTTATATCCGCATCGAAAAATTGAGGAATTATTTCCAGAAGAATCTCTCATTGGGGCCCATGTTATTTTTGACCGAATTACTGAAAAGATTAAAACTGAAAAATAAAACGTAAATCGCTCCCACGGCTCCATTTCTTAGCCCTCACGGATAAAACATATATATCCGGTTGTAGTGGCAAGCCTTGTGATTCTCAAAATGTTTTCATTTTCCAGATAGGACTTATAGTTTTTGAGTAACAATTATTTGTTTGATGAAAGTGCTAGAGTGTGAAAAAATGTCTCTACTGAGAAGTACTTTTCCAAACTGCTCACAAGGCCTCATTTTTTGACTCTAAACAATAATATAGATATGTACTTGTTCGTCCAAGCCTTGCAATTAGGGCCCGAGCACCGAAATCGGTGGGAGGCCCGATTGAAATTGAAATGATTATTAGGGCCCGAGCACCGAAATCGGTGGGAGGCCCTATTGAAATTGAAATGATTATTATTATTATTATTATTATTTTTCTCTGTTTAAACTCATTGGCTTTTTGAGGGCTTTAATGTGCTCAAAAAGTTGTAGGAGTTTGCAGTGAATTCGAAGGCGGCGCAAATTTACGTATTATGGTGTATTTTGAAAAGGGCGTGGCAAAATGCCTCAAGAGCGCTAACTACGGAGAAGCCCCTCATTTAGCATTCACCGATCCTCAAAAAAAAAAAAGATTATTGTGTATCATGACTAGATGCACAAAAAAGTCCATCAGTGCATTATGAATAACGCAACAGGAAGCCCGCCAGTTTGACTTTAGTGGCCATTTTGGTCATATTCCATATTTTTTCTTTTATGTACTTGTCGTACATTTCATCAGATCAACTTCAAATTTAGACGATCGTCATCACAACAAATTGGAGATCTAAAGTTATTGAAGGATTAAGTTTTAGCAAAACCGTCTGACCGTGGTGTGGCGTTAAAGTTTGATGAAACGCCATGAAAACACAAGCTTCTGTATCTCAGACATATTTTGTCCAATCGAGTCCAAACTAGACACATATGACAAGAGTCGCCACCAGAAGACATCGGTGCAGAAATTGTGACTTACAATCACAGCGCCCCCTGGTGGCAACAGGAAATGTGTTTTTTTTGTACGTGTTATGTTTTTATGTACTACTCGGAGAGCTTTCATCAGATCAACTTAAAAATTAGATGAGACTCTACAAAACAAGATGAAGATCTTAAGTTATCAAAATTTAAACTTTTCATCAATCCGTGTGACCGTGGTGAGGCTTAAAAGCTTTATGTGCAAAATGAAAAGACTTGTTTTCATTTCAACCATGTCTGTGTTTCATGGTCTTATACTGAACTCTAGTGGCTTTATATTACCGGCACACCTACTTGTACTGCAATATTTAGTCCCTAGATGGCAGTGTCAGACCACTGTTTGTACTGGCAGATGTGCTGCAATATCTAGTCACTAGATGGCAGTGTAACCCCATGTATTGCTCACACACCAAAACTTCCTTCCCAAGGCTTAATAATGTCATTCACACACTTGATATACTATGATTGCCTGAACTTTACAATATACAGCTCAAATAAACACACTCAACTCGTTGAATCAAAGTCATATTTACGCCATTTCCTCAAACCATGTAACCAATTAGATTTGCCCATGGATCATCATTCACCAGAAAAAACATTGTTTACATAAGTCCACAATGCATTATCCTATCACTACCAAAATTCTGTCACATCATTACATTACACGCCTGAACAGCTCTATGTGCCAATAACACAAAAAATTATTTGTTATTCCACTGTGCCTAATCCAACAAACTCCAAACTACTGGCCTCTAATCATAATCATCACCTGAACAGATCCATATCAACATACTACAGTTCAACTCACAGCACAGCCAATTACTCAGTGTAAACATTACATTGTGGTAACATTTACAATTATCTGCAAAATTACTCACGCTACATAAGAGCGCCTACATTAACACATCACATCTGTGTAATAATCATAATTCCAAGACCTACTGCCAACATAACGTACAATTACTTACTTATTTGTGGATTATTCATATATTATCCCAATACATTTCCTTACATCAAACTAACCATCTCGCTGGACTCAATAAATGCATTTAACTGACAGGTAATTCAACACTACATGTAAGGTCAACAATAGGTGTGAAACAGTTCAACAATATGTCTTTATTTGGGACTCCACATGTAGATGGCGCTGTTGTGCAGAACGTTCATTACATCTGTCCTTTGTTTACTAATATATTTGATTTGCTTTTATATGCAAAGTACCATGAACGTTTCTTTGCATAACCTTGCCTCACAAGCATTATACTCTTGATTTGAAGTAACTTGATTTGCATGCATTTCTATCTGTGTTCTTGCTCTATGAAACAAGCCTCTCTCTTGTCATCCGTCTCTGCTCTGTCCCTCTCTACTCTGGGCTCAACTGCCCAAGCTTATACTGTTCACATGGACACACCACTTGCAAGTCACATTTGCATTTTACAAACAGCTGTTTCCAGTAGCACTACGTCTCCTAAACCTCTTTATTCACAGTATTGATGTTGACATTGATGTGAAGCTTTGTGTCTGTCTAATCTTTTCACTTTGTTGCAATCCTTTTACTTTAATGCTGTATTACAGACAACATCTTTGTGTCGCGCCGACTCTAAAACATGTGCATTGTCAATGACATTGAATTTTTGCTCCCTGCTGGCTCTCAAAATGCAGCCCATAGTATATCTTACTGGTCTATATAGGCCTACTGCTTATAATAATCAGCTACCTCTATTTTTCTGATAGAGGTAGCTGATTATTGCCCTGAATTTTCCCACACCCGAAATTTCAGGGCAAAATCGCCACTGAAGCAAATGCAACCAGCATCACGCGTCACATGTTCACAATCCAACATCTGAAATCATTGTTTGTTGTTACATCTATTGACAACATTAGGACTCACCATCACAAACACTGCGATACAATGAATATGAGCGCAACAACACTGCTGTAATACATCACTGCTTAAAACACTGCAGTTATTGAACGATTAAAAAATTCACATTATACAGCTTGTCACACAAATTCAGCTTTAAAAGTTACTGTCATTTGTCTATTACAGACGAAAATTAGCTGCCTGCAAATGAAACTGATTGCCCCCAACCACTTGGAACAAGGAACAGATGCCAACAAGAGCATGATTCAGTAGAAGAAATCGAGTTATCAAAAAAATCAACTTTTCGTCACACCGTCTGACCGTAGCCTGGAGTCAAAGTCTGCTGACACGCCATCAAAACACGAGCGTCTGTATCTTGGACATATTTGGTCCAATCGACTCCAAACTAGACATGTAAGACAAGAGTCGCGACCTGATGCCATCTATAAAGACACCAAGACTTAAAATCATGGCGCCAAATGCTGGCTACAGGAAGTGAAGCGTTTATTGTTGCTGCAGAGCTTAAAACGCACGCAAGGCAGAGATATGCGCTTGGTCATCGATCGTTCTCTCTTCCCCGACCGCAACAGACTTGAAATTGCCTGTGCTCGGGCCCGTTAGTGCTACAACGTAGCCCTAGTTAGGGCCCGAGCACCGAAATCGGTGGGAGGCCCTATTGAAATTGAAATGATTATTAGGGCCCGAGCACCGAAATCGGTGGGAGGCCCTATTGAAATTGAAATGATTATTATTATTATTAGGGCCCGAGCACCGAAATCGGTGAGAGGACCTATTGAAATTGAAAAGATTATTAGGGCCCGAGCACCGAAATCGGTGGGAGGCCCTATTGAAATTGAAATGATTATTATTATTATTATTATTATTATTATTTTTCTTAGCTTAAATGAATTGGCTTTTTGAGGGCTTTAATGTGCTCAAAAAGTTGTAGGAGTTTGCAGTAAATTCGAAGGCGGCGTAAAATTACGTATTCTGGAGTATTTTGAAAAGGGCGTGGCAAAATGGCTAAAGAGCGCCACCTACGGAAAAGCCCCTCATTTAGCATTCACCGATCCTCAAAAAAAACAAAGATTATTGTGTATCATGACTAGATGCACAAAAAAGTCCATCAGTGCATTATGAATAACGCAACAGGAAGCCCGCCAGTTTGACTTTAGTGGCCATTTTGGTCATATTCCATATTTTTTCTTTGATGTACTTGTCGTACAGCTTTCATCAGATCAACTTCAAATTTAGACGATCGTCATCACAACAAATTGGAGATCTAAAGTTATTGAAGGATTACGTTTTAGCAAAACCGTCTGACCGTGGTGTGGCGTTAAAGTTTGATGAAACGCCATCAAAACACAAGCTTCCATATTTCAGACATATTTTGTCCAATTGAGTCCAAACTAGACACATTCGACAAGAGTCGCCACCAGAAGACATGGGTGCAGAAATTGTGACTTACAATCACAGCGCCCCCTGGTGGTAACGCGAAATGTCTTGTTTTGGTACGTGTTATGTTTTTATGTACTACTCAGACAGCTTTCATCAGATCAACTTAAAAATTAGATGAGACTCTACAAAACAAGATCAAGATCTAAAGTTATCAGAATTTAAACTTTTCATCATACCGTGTGACCGTGGTGAGGTCTCAAAGTTCGACTAAACGCCAATATAAGCGAGCTTCTGTAACTTAGACATATTTTGTCCAATCGACTCCAAACTACACATATAAGACAAGAGTCGCGACCGGAAGACATCTACCTAGAAATCATGACTTAAAAGGAAAGCGCCCCCTGGTGGCATCAGGAAATGTCTTGTTTTGGTCATCTTACTCTTTGATGTATTTCCCTCCAGCCACTTTACTAAACCATGTCAAACTGTGTCAAATTGGTCTCAAGATATTGATAATGTAGGCATAACATTATTGTGACTTTTCATCATGCAGATTGTTAATGGCGTGGCATCAAAGTTCATCAGCTCACCATGACCAATGAAACCCATTTTAACAGAGTTACCCTGAACGCAGCATGAGACTGCTTTCGGTTTGTTACGTCTCACACTTGGATGTATTTCTCCTCATTCACTTTGCTAAACCATGTCAAACTGTGTCACATGGGTCTCAATATATTGATAATGTAGGCATAACATTGCTGTGAGTTTTCATCATGCGGATTATTCATAGCTTTGCAGCAGACTTCTTCAACTCGCCATGACAAACGAAGCTGCATTTAACACAGCTGCAAGTGAACGCCTCATGAGACTCTGAAAAAGTTACGTCGTCACAAGCTGCGGAGCTGTGTATCACGAAGAACCGGAGAACGGTTGGCGAGTCTGGATGAGAGGACGGCGGCGGAGTCACTGTGGACGTTGTTCGCTCAGCAGGTTAGACTGTGGGACTCAAAGCTTTTTTCCCCTCTCCCGTTGTGTCTTTTCCTGTGTGAACTCTGCCGCTCTCAACAGCAGCACTGGCTATGAGCTAGCTCCTGCTAGCTCCAACGAAGCATCTCTCAACTGCTACGTAAGTTAAACGGACACTTCTGACTGACTGTGATGATAAGCAAAAGAGACACTGTGGATGTGTGATGTGTTGTACTGCATTTGTTTGATCTGTTTACTAATACTAGCTCTAATAAATACTGTATAAATTATATTTTGCTCCTGAATTGAACTGTGTTAAAGGGGTTCACATGGAAAATATATGTTCAATTATTTAAGGGTGATTTTTGTTACTATTATACTAATGGAGATTTAGCACTTGCTACACATTGTAAGAGCAGCTGTTCAAAGGAGCACTACGTCTTTTAAGGCTCTTTATTCAGAGTCACGGTGTTGATGTCCTGTCACGTGTTACAGTGAAAAATAACCGTGTCTCCCACCTTCAGTATTTAAATCGTTAATCTCAGACAGACTTCACTGAATTCTTTTGGTAAATATGAGTAAGTCATAGCCTTGTACCTTTACTAGAACAGACAGTGTCATACAGAGTTGTGGGCTTATATGCACTACCTATTTCCTAATCTGAAATGATTATGCTCTGATTAACTTTGAACTAATATTTTATTTTTACCATTTACAAGTCTGTTAATTACTTAACCTGGCCCATGTATGACTTTACATATCTGTGTATTGGTTTCATGTTCCTCTAGAAGGTCCAACTTGACACACAACTTGAATCCAACCAGACTGAACACTGACTCCAGGTACAGACCTGATTTCATTACTTAAAAACAATCAAAGTATTGCACATAATACATAATGTATTAAATTATAATGCAATACTTTTAATGTGAAATAGCTCCATTAAAAACATTCATTGTCATGGTAGTGCACGTTTTAATCCAAAAGCATATTCAAATACACAGTTGAATATCCACAGAAAATAAGATTACACACTTTGTTCATATGTAACTCTTCCTCTACAATAATGACGATCACTTTCATGTTTCCTATCATTTTATTAGGGACAGACGAGCCTGAAGGACACAGCTGTGATGACCATGTTCTGTCTCTTATGGCAAAGCAGAAATATAAAACACTGGGTTCTTATCTAAAGTGTATCAAATCAGATCTCCACCATGTTGCTGCTGAGGACATCAGGTGCTGCAGTTCTTCATCTATGAAGAGAAAAAACGCACTGTTAAAGAATGTTTTGTGTTGTGTATAAAGCACAACAGATTTCAGATAGAACTGTTGTACTGTGGTCTTGGTTTATATCCTCATGGTGAAATGTACATATTTTAAGTCCCTTCTGATAAAAGTGCTGAAAGAAATACAACATTGTACAAATACATAAAATGTCTTTCTACCTCATCAGTACTATTCAAGGTGATAATCTCCCACAGACCTATTGATAACAGTCCAAATCAAGTCTTTCCACTTCTCTCAGTGTGAAAACATAATTCTATAATTAATTTGAGAACTGTTTACAACACTGATGTGTGGAGATTAAAATCATACCTAAACTGTCTAATTCACTGTAAAACTCCATGACATTCGCAGGCCATCTGTAGTTAAGGGAGCAACGCATGGAGTGATGTGTAGATTACTAGTTTGATGATGCATGAGGAGAGGCGGTGGTCGAGTGGCAGAAACTTGGACTATGGGCAGAGAAGGTCTCTGGTTCGTCTTTGGTTCGACTCCATGGAGAGACAACAAAAGTCGAACCTGGATTGATCTGTCCAAAAATCCAAGAGTCTCCCTACCCTCTCTAGTGCCCATGAGCAAGGCACCTCACTCCCCCAACATCTGCTCCCCCGAGCGCCGTACATGGTCACTCACTGCTCTGTGTGTCCTGCACCAGATGGGTAAAAAGCAGCGATTAAATTTCCCTACCTGCATGAGTGTGCCTTTGCATGTCTGTGCATGTGTTTGGGATGAATAAATGGATTTTAATCTTAATCTTTTAATCTTAATCAGTTGTCTTCCAGTTGACCAGCATGAAGCTGCAGATCTCCACCATGTTGCTGCTGGGGACATCAGGAGCTGCATTAATGAGGAGCAGAAGCGTACTGTTATGAATGTTTTGTGTTGTTTATGAAGCACTACTTATTTCAGCTAGAACCGATGTACTAGGGTCTGGGTTTGTATCCTAATGGTTAAATGCACATACTTTAAATCGCTTTTGATAAAACGTGACAAAGAAATACAACATTGTACACATAGATAAAATGTCTTTCTACCTCATCTGTAATATTCAAGGTGATGATCTCCCACAGAGCTGTTGATAACAGTCCACATCAAGTCTCTCCACTTCCCTCAGTGTGAAAACATAATTATATAATTAATTGGAGAAGTGTTTACAACACTGATGTGTGGACATTATAATGTTATCACTACTGTCTAATTCACTCTACAACTCCATGACAGACTAAATAAACAATGTGAAAATAGTAATGGCGGATATACCATCCTGTATCAGAATATTGGTGAAACAGTTACTATCACATGAAACGTACACGTGTAGCGTATTGATAGTAACTCATTAAAAAAAATAATGTCACAACCAAAACAAGACTGTCGAGTTATCTTGCTTCAATCTGTTCATTAGACGTGATAAATAAACGGTAACTTTTATAACAATTACATATTACAAAAAACTTGAGGCATGTAAGCATATGATGATAGATAAAGCAATAGGTTATGTTGGATAGTTTCAAGGTTACTTACCTCTAGTTCAGCACCAGCGGCTGGCCAGAAGAAGTGGAGCGATCTTCCTTGCCGCACAGGGCAAACGCAGGCAATGTGGAGACGAGCGCTTGGTCATCGAACGTTCTCTCTTCCCCGACCGCAACAGACTTGAAATTGCCTGTGCTCGGGCCCGTTAGTGCTACAACGTAGCCCTAGTTATTATTATTTTTCTTCGCTCAGTGAATTGGCTTTTTGAGGGCTTTAACGTGCTCAAAAAGTTTCTAAAGTGTACAGTAAATTACAAATGTGCGCAAGTTTACGTTTTCTGAAGTATTTTGAAAAGGGCGTGGCAAAATGGCTCAAGAGCGCCACCTACGGAAAAGCCCCTCATTTAGCATTCACCGATCCTCAAAAAAAACATAGACTATTGTGTCTCATGACAAGATGCACAAAAAAGTCCATCAGTGCATTATGAATAACGCAGCAGGAAGCCCGCCAGTTTGACTTTAGTGGCCATTTCGGTCATATTCCATATTTTTTCTTTGATGTACTTGTCGTACAGCTTTCATCAGATCAACTTCAAATTTAGACGATCGTCATCACAACAAATTGGAGATCTAAAGTTATTGAAGGATTACGTTTTAGCAAAACCGTCTGACCGTGGTGTGGCGTTAAAGTTTGATGAAACGCCATCAAAACACAAGCTTCCATATTTCAGACATATTTTGTCCAATTGAGTCCAAACTAGACACATACGACAAGAATCGCGACCAGAAGACATCGGTGCAGAAATTGTGACTTACAATCACAGCGCCCCCTGGGGGCAACAGGAAATGTCTTGTTTTTAAGACGTGTTATGTTTTTATGTACTACTCGGAGAGCTTTCATCAGATCAACTTAAAAATTAGATGAGACTCTACAAAACAATTTCAAGATCTAAAGTTATCAATATTTAAACTTTTCATCACACCGTGTGACCGTGGTGAGGTCTCAAAGTTCGACTAAACGCCAATATAAGCAAGCTTCTGTAACTTAGACATATTTTGTCCAATCGACTCCAAACTACACATATAAGACAAGAGTCGCGACCGGAAGACATCTACCTAGAAATCATGACTTAAAAGGAAAGCGCCCCCTGGTGGCATCAGGAAATGTCTTGTTTTTGTACATCGTGCGCTTTGATTTATTTGTCGGAGAGCTTTCATCACATCAATTTAAAATTTAGACGGGTGGCATCACAACAAGATGGAGATCTAAAGTTAACAAAGAAACAACTTTTCGACACACCGTCTGACTGTGGCGGGGCGTCAAATCAGCTCACCATGACACACGAAACCGCTTAAAGGGGACATATTCGCTTTAAAGGGGACATATTATTTCCATTTCAACACAGTTGATATGGTTCCTTGGGGTCTTAATGAAATGTCTGTAAAATATTTTGGTAAAAATACCCCAAGGATAATTTAAAACAGCACCTTTTTACTCTGTCTAAAACAGACCTCCTCAGATCAACCCGCCCCCATCTTACCCCACCCCCTTTCACCCCTCTCATCCCTCCCCCTTCTCACCCCTCCCCCCTCTCATGGAGGTGTAGGACATGTGCTTGAATGTGTTCTCACTACAGAATGCATTCAACATCTATAGGGCAGATTATGGGCCTCGTGAAAATTTACGTAATCTGGGGTATTTGGAAATGGGTGTGGCAAAATGGCTCAACAGCGCCACCAACGGTGCTTTCCCTCATTTACGGAGAAACACCTCATTTAGCATTCACTGATCCGCACGAAATTGAAGACAGTTGTGTATCATCACCAGATGCACAAAAAACGCGCCGGAGCAATATGAAAAACGCAACAGGAAGCACGCCATTTTCGATTTCGTGGCCATTTTGGTCATATTCCATAATCTTTTACTTTGATATACTTCTCGTACAGCTTTCATCACATCAACTGAAAATTTAGACGAGCGTCATCACAACAAGATGGAGATCTAAAGTTATCAAAGAAACAACTTTTCGTCACACTGTCTGACTGTGGCGGGGCGTCACATCAGCTCGCCATGACACACGAAAACGCTTTAACTTCCGTGTTCATGGGTCCATCTCCCTCAAACTACATGTGTGTATCATCAGCCCCCCTCCCTTGAAGATATTCAGATGGTTTTAAAGAATGGGCGTGGCAAAATGGCTCAACAGCGCCACCAACGGAGCTTCCCCTCATTTATGGAGAAACACCTCATTTAGAATTCACTGATCCTCACGAAATTGAAGACAGTTGTGTATCATCACCAGATGCACAAAAAACGCGCTCGGAGCAATTTGAAAAACGCAACAGGAACCCCGCCATTTTCTATTTGGACCATATTCCATGTTTTTTATTTTCAAGTACTTCTTGGAGAGCTTTCATCAGATCAACTGAAAATTTAGACGAGTGTCATCACAACAAGATGGAGATCTAAAGTTATTGAAAGATCAATTTTTCGCCACACCGTGTGACCGTGGCGAGGCGTCAAAATGTGACTAAACGCCATCAAAACACAAGCTTCTGTATCTTGGACATATTTGGTCCAATCGAGTTCAAACTACACATGTAAGACAAGAAGCGCGACCTGATGACATCAACAAAGACACCATGACTTAAAATCATAGCGCCACCTGCTGGCTACAGGAAGTGAAGCGTTTATATCGCAGCAGTGCGCAAATGCATGCAACGCTGAGACGAGCGCTTGGTCATCGAACGTTCTCTCTTCCCCGACCGCAACAGACTTGAAATTGCCTGTGCTCGGGCCCGTTAGTGCTACAACGTAGCCCTAGTTATTAGGGCCCGAGCACCGAAATCGGTGGGAGGCCCTATTGAAATTGAAATGATTATTATTATTATTAGGGCCCGAGCACCGAAATCGGTGGGAGGCCCTATTGAAATTGAAATGATTATTATTATTATTATTATTATTTTTCTTAGCTTAAATGAATTGGCTTTTTGAGGGCTTTAATGTGCTCAAAAAGTTGTAGGAGTTTGCAGTAAATTCGAAGGCGGCGTAAAATTACGTATTCTGGAGTATTTTGAAAAGGGCGTGGCAAAATGGCTCAAGAGCGCCACCTACGGAAAAGCCCCTCATTTAGCATTCACCGATCCTCAAAAAAAACAAAGATTATTGTGTATCATGACTAGATGCACAAAAAAGTCCATCAGTGCATTATGAATAACGCAACAGGAAGCCCGCCAGTTTGACTTTAGTGGCCATTTTGGTCATATTCCATATTTTTTCTTTGATGTACTTGTCGTACAGCTTTCATCAGATCAACTTCAAATTTAGACGATCGTCATCACAACAAATTGGAGATCTAAAGTTATTGAAGGATTACGTTTTAGCAAAACCGTCTGACCGTGGTGTGGCGTTAAAGTTTGATGAAACGCCATCAAAACACAAGCTTCCATATTTCATACATATTTTGTCCAATTGAGTCCAAACTAGACACATTCGACAAGAGTCGCCACCAGAAGACATGGGTGCAGAAATTGTGACTTACAATCACAGCGCCCCCTGGTGGTAACGCGAAATGTCTTGTTTTGGTACGTGTTATGTTTTTATGTACTACTCAGACAGCTTTCATCAGATCAACTTAAAAATTAGATGAGACTCTACAAAACAAGATGAAGATCTAAAGTTATCAGAATTTAAACTTTTCATCATACCGTGTGACCGTGGTGAGGTCTTAAAGTTCGACTAAACGCCAATATAAGCGAGCTTCTGTAACTTAGACATATTTTGTCCAATCGACTCCAAACTACACATATAAGACAAGAGTCGCGACCGGAAGACATCTACCTAGAAATCATGACTTAAAAGGAAAGCGCCCCCTGGTGGCATCAGGAAATGTCTTGTTTTGGTCATCTTACTCTTTGATGTATTTCCCTCCAGCCACTTTACTAAACCATGTCAAACTGTGTCAAATTGGTCTCAAGATATTGATAATGTAGGCATAACATTATTGTGACTTTTCATCATGCAGATTGTTAATGGCGTGGCATCAAAGTTCATCAGCTCACCATGACCAATGAATCCCATTTTAACAGAGTTACCCTGAACGCAGCATGAGACCGCTTTCGGTTTGTTACGTCTCACACTTGGATGAATTTCTCCTCATTCACTTTGCTAAACCATGTCAAACTGTGTCACATGGGTCTCAATATATTGATAATGTAGGCATAACATTGCTGTGAGTTTTCATCATGCGGATTATTCATAGCTTTGCAGCAGACTTCTTCAACTCGCCATGACAAACGAAGCTGCATTTAACACAGCTGCAAGTGAACGCCTCATGAGACTCTGAAAGAAGTTACGTCGTCACAAGCTGCGGAGCTGTGTATCACGAAGAACCGGAGAACGGTTGGCGAGTCTGGATGAGAGGACGGCGGCGGAGTCACTGTGGACGTTGTTCGCTCAGCAGGTTAGAGTGTGGGACTCAAAGGTTTTTGTCCCCTCTCCCGTTGTGTCTTTTCCTGTGTGAACTCTGCCGCTCTCAACAGCAGCACTGGCTATGAGCTAGCTCCTGCTAGCTCCAACGAAGCATCTCTCAACTGCTACGTAAGTTAAACGGACACTTCTGACTGACTGTGATGATAAGCAAAAGAGACACTGTGGATGTGTGATGTGTTGTACTGCATTTGTTTGATCTGTTTACTAATACTAGCTCTAATAAATACTGTATAAATTATATTTTGCTCCTGAATTGAACTGTGTTAAAGGGGTTCACATGGAAAATATATGTTCAATTATGTAAAGGGTGATTTTTGTTACTATTATACTAATGGAGATTTAGCACTTGCTACACATTGTAAGAGCAGCTGTTCAAAGGAGCACTACGTCTTTTAAGGCTCTTTATTCAGAGTCACGGTGTTGATGTCCTGTCACGTGTTACAGTGAAAAATAACCGTGTCTCCCACCTTCAGTATTTAAATCGTTAATCTCAGACTGACTTCACTGAATTCTTTTGTTAAATATGAGTAAGTCATAGCCTTGTACCTTTACTAGAACAGACAGTGTCATACAGAGTTGTGGGCTTATATGCACTACCTATTTCCTAATCTGAAATGATTATGCTCTGATTAACTTTGAACTAATATTTTATTTTTACCATTTAAAAGTCTGTTAATTACTTAACCTGGCCCATGTATGACTTTACATATCTGTGTATTGGTTTCATGTTCCTCTAGAAGGTCCAACTTGACACACAACTTGAATCCAACCAGACTGAACACTGACTCCAGGTACAGACCTGATTTCATTACTTAAAAACAATCAAAGTATTGCACATAATACATAATGTATTAAATTATAATGCAATACTTTTAATGTGAAATAGCTCCATTAAAAACATTCATTGTCATGGTAGTGCACGTTTTAATCCAAAAGCATATTCAAATACACAGTTGAATATCCACAGAAAATAAGATTACACACTTTGTTCATATGTAACTCTTCCTCTACAATAATGACGATCACTTTCATGTTTCCTATCATTTTATTAGGGACAGACGAGCCTGAAGGACACAGCTGTGATGACCATGTTCTGTCTCTTATGGCAAAGCAGAAATATAAAACACTGGGTTCTTATCTAAAGTGTATCAAATCAGATCTCCACCATGTTGCTGCTGAGGACATCAGGTGCTGCAGTTCTTCATCTATGAAGAGAAAAAACGCACTGTTAAAGAATGTTTTGTGTTGTGTATAAAGCACAACAGATTTCAGATAGAACTGTTGTACTGTGGTCTTGGTTTATATCCTCATGGTGAAATGTACATATTTTAAGTCCCTTCTGATAAAAGTGCTGAAAGAAATACAACATTGTACAAATACATAAAATGTCTTTCTACCTCATCAGTACTATTCAAGGTGATAATCTCCCACAGACCTATTGATAACAGTCCAAATCAAGTCTTTCCACTTCTCTCAGTGTGAAAACATAATTCTATAATTAATTTGAGAACTGTTTACAACACTGATGTGTGGAGATTAAAATCATACCTAAACTGTCTAATTCACTGTAAAACTCCATGACATTCGCAGGCCATCTGTAGTTAAGGGAGCAACGCATGGAGTGATGTGTAGATTACTAGTTTGATGATGCATGAGGAGAGGCGGTGGTCGAGTGGCAGAAACTTGGACTATGGGCAGAGAAGGTCTCTGGTTCGTCTTTGGTTCGACTCCATGGAGAGACAACAAAAGTCGAACCTGGATTGATCTGTCCAAAAATCCAAGAGTCTCCCTACACTCTCTAGTGCCCATGAGCAAGGCACCTCACTCCCCCAACATCTGCTCCCCCGAGCGCCGTACATGGTCGCTCACTGCTCTGTGTGTCCTGCACCAGATGGGTAAAAAGCAGCGATTAAATTTCCCTACCTGCATGAGTGTGCCTTTGCATGTCTGTGCATGTGTTTGGGATGAATAAATGGATTTTAATCTTAATCTTTTAATCTTAATCAGTTGTCTTCCAGTTGACCAGCATGAAGCTGCAGATCTCCACCATGTTGCTGCTGGGGACATCAGGAGCTGCATTAATGAGGAGCAGAAGCGTACTGTTATGAATGTTTTGTGTTGTTTATGAAGCACTACTTATTTCAGCTAGAACCGATGTACTAGGGTCTGGGTTTGTATCCTAATGGTTAAATGCACATACTTTAAATCGCTTTTGATAAAACGTGACAAAGAAATACAACATTGTACACATAGATAAAATGTCTTTCTACCTCATCTGTAATATTCAAGGTGATGATCTCCCACAGAGCTGTTGATAACAGTCCACATCAAGTCTCTCCACTTCCCTCAGTGTGAAAACATAATTATATAATTAATTGGAGAAGTGTTTACAACACTGATGTGTGGACATTATAATGTTATCACTACTGTCTAATTCACTCTACAACTCCATGACAGACTAAATAAACAATGTGAAAATAGTAATGGCGGATATACCATCCTGTATCAGAATATTGGTGAAACAGTTACTATCACATGAAACGTACACATGTAGCGTATTGATAGTAACTCATTAAAAAAAATAATGTCACAACCAAAACAAGACTGTGGAGTTATCTTGCTTCAATCTGTTCATTAGACGTGATAAATAAACGGTAACTTTTATAACAATTACATATTACAAAAAACTTGAGGCATGTAAGCATATGATGATAGATAAAGCAATAGGTTATGTTGGATAGTTTCAAGGTTACTTACCTCTAGTTCAGCACCAGCGGCTGGCCAGAAGAAGTGGAGCGATCTTCCTTGCCGCACAGGGCAAACGCAGGCAATGTGGAGACGAGCGCTTGGTCATCGAACGTTCTCTCTTCCCCGACCGCAACAGACTTGAAATTGCCTGTGCTCGGGCCCGTTAGTGCTACAACGTAGCCCTAGTTATTATTATTATTTTTCTTAGCTTAAATGAATTGGCTTTTTGAGGGCTTTAATGTGCTCAAAAAGTTGTAGGAGTTTGCAGTAAATTCGAAGGCGGCGTAAAATTACGTATTCTGGAGTATTTTGAAAAGGGCGTGGCAAAATGGCTCAAGAGCGCCACCTACGGAAAAGCCCCTCATTTAGCATTCACCGATCCTCAAAAAAAACAAAGATTATTGTGTATCATGACTAGATGCACAAAAAAGTCCATCAGTGCATTATGAATAACGCAACAGGAAGCCCGCCAGTTTGACTTTAGTGGCCATTTTGGTCATATTCCATATTTTTTCTTTGATGTACTTGTCGTACAGCTTTCATCAGATCAACTTCAAATTTAGACGATCGTCATCACAACAAATTGGAGATCTAAAGTTATTGAAGGATTACGTTTTAGCAAAACCGTCTGACCGTGGTGTGGCATTAAAGTTTGATGAAACGCCATCAAAACACAAGCTTCCATATTTCAGACATATTTTGTCCAATTGAGTCCAAACTAGACACATTCGACAAGAGTCGCCACCAGAAGACATGGGTGCAGAAATTGTGACTTACAATCACAGCGCCCCCTGGTGGTAATGCGAAATGTCTTGTTTTGGTACGTGTTATGTTTTTATGTACTACTCAGACAGCTTTCATCAGATCAACTTAAAAATTAGATGAGACTCTACAAAACAAGATGAAGATCTAAAGTTATCAGAATTTAAACTTTTCATCATACCGTGTGACCGTGGTGAGGTCTCAAAGTTCGACTAAACGCCAATATAAGCGAGCTTCTGTAACTTAGACATATTTTGTCCAATCGACTCCAAACTACACATATAAGACAAGAGTCGCGAGTGGAAGACATCTACCTAGAAATAATGACTTAAAAGGAAAGCGCCCCCTGGTGGCATCAGGAAATGTCTTGTTTTGGTCATCTTACTCTTTGATGTATTTCCCTCCAGCCACTTTACTAAACCATGTCAAACTGTGTCAAATTGGTCTCAAGATATTGATAATGTAGGCATAACATTATTGTGACTTTTCATCATGCAGATTGTTAATGGCGTGGCATCAAAGTTCATCAGCTCACCATGACCAATGAAACCCATTTTAACAGAGTTACCCTGAACGCAGCATGAGACCGCTTTCGGTTTGTTACGTCTCACACTTGGATGTATTTCTCCTCATTCACTTTGCTAAACCATGTCAAACTGTGTCACATGGGTCTCAACATATTGATAATGTAGGCATAACATTGCTGTGAGTTTTCATCATGCGGAATATTCATAGCTTTGCAGCAGACTTCTTCAACTCGCCATGACAAACGAAGCTGCATTTAACACAGCTGCAAGTGAACGCCTCATGAGACTCTGAACAAAGTTACGTCGTCACAAGCTGCGGAGCTGTGTATCACGAAGAACCGGAGAACGGTTGGCGAGTCTGGATGAGAGGACGGCGGCGGAGTCACTGTGGACGTTGTTAGCTCAGCAGGTTAGAGTGTGGGACGCACTCAAAGCTTTTTTCCCCCGTCCGTCGTGTCTTTTCCTGTGTGAACTCTGCCGCTCTCAACAGCAGCACTGGCTATGAGCTAGCTCCTGCTAGCTCCAACGAAGCATCTCTCAACTGCTACGTAAGTTAAACGGACACTTCTGACTGACTGTGATGATAAGCAAAAGAGACACTGTGGATGTGTGATGTGTTGTACTGCATTTGTTTGATCTGTTTACTAATACTAGCTCTAATAAATACTGTATAAATTATATTTTGCTCCTGAATTGAACTGTGTTAAAGGGGTTCACATGGAAAATATATGTTCAATTATGTAAAGGGTGATTTTTGTTACTATTATACTAATGGAGATTTAGCACTTGCTACACATTGTAAGAGCAGCTGTTCAAAGGAGCACTACGTCTTTTAAGGCTCTTTATTCAGAGTCACGGTGTTGATGTCCTGTCACGTGTTACAGTGAAAAATAACCGTGTCTCCCACCTTCAGTATTTAAATCGTTAATCTCAGACAGACTTCACTGAATTCTTTTGTTAAATATGAGTAAGTCATAGCCTTGTAACTTTACTAGAACAGACAGTGTCATACAGAGTTGTGGGCTTATATGCACTACCTATTTCCTAATCTGAAATGATTATGCTCTGATTAACTTTGAACTAATATTTTATTTTTACCATTTACAAGTCTGTTAATTACTTAACCTGGCCCATGTATGACTTTACATATCTGTGTATTGGTTTCATGTTCCTCTAGAAGGTCCAACTTGACACACAACTTGAATCCAACCAGACTGAACACTGACTCCAGGTACAGACCTGATTTCATTACTTAAAAACAATCAAAGTATTGCACATAATACATAATGTATTAAATGATAATGCAATACTTTTAATGTGAAATAGCTCCATTAAAAACATTCATTGTCATGGTAGTGCACGTTTTAATCCAAAAGCATATTCAAATACACAGTTGAATATCCACAGAAAATAAGATTACACACTTTGTTCATATGTAACTCTTCCTCTACAATAATGACGATCACTTTCATGTTTCCTATCATTTTATTAGGGACAGACGAGCCTGAAGGACACAGCTGTGATGACCATGTTCTGTCTCTTATGGCAAAGCAGAAATATAAAACACTGGGTTCTTATCTAAAGTGTATCAAATCAGATCTCCACCATGTTGCTGCTGAGGACATCAGGTGCTGCAGTTCTTCATCTATGAAGAGAAAAAACGCACTGTTAAAGAATGTTTTGTGTTGTGTATAAAGCACAACAGATTTCAGATAGAACTGTTGTACTGTGGTCTTGGTTTATATCCTCATGGTGAAATGTACATATTTTAAGTCCCTTCTGATAAAAGTGCTGAAAGAAATACAACATTGTACAAATACATAAAATGTCTTTCTACCTCATCAGTACTATTCAAGGTGATAATCTCCCACAGACCTATTGATAACAGTCCAAATCAAGTCTTTCCACTTCTCTCAGTGTGAAAACATAATTCTATAATTAATTTGAGAACTGTTTACAACACTGATGTGTGGAGATTAAAATCATACCTAAACTGTCTAATTCACTGTAAAACTCCATGACATTCGCAGGCCATCTGTAGTTAAGGGAGCAACGCATGGAGTGATGTGTAGATTACTAGTTTGATGATGCATGAGGAGAGGCGGTGGTCGAGTGGCAGAAACTTGGACTATGGGCAGAGAAGGTCTCTGGTTCGTCTTTGGTTCGACTCCATGGAGAGACAACAAAAGTCGAACCTGGATTGATCTGTCCAAAAATCCAAGAGTCTCCCTACCCTCTCTAGTGCCCATGAGCAAGGCACCTCACTCCCCCAACATCTGCTCCCCCGAGCGCCGTACATGGTCGCTCACTGCTCTGTGTGTCCTGCACCAGATGGGTAAAAAGCAGCGATTAAATTTCCCTACCTGCATGAGTGTGCCTTTGCATGTCTGTGCATGTGTTTGGGATGAATAAATGGATTTTAATCTTAATCTTTTAATCTTAATCAGTTGTCTTCCAGTTGACCAGCATGAAGCTGCAGATCTCCACCATGTTGCTGCTGGGGACATCAGGAGCTGCATTAATGAGGAGCAGAAGCGTACTGTTATGAATGTTTTGTGTTGTTTATGAAGCACTACTTATTTCAGCTAGAACCGATGTACTAGGGTCTGGGTTTGTATCCTAATGGTTAAATGCACATACTTTAAATCGCTTTTGATAAAACGTGACAAAGAAATACAACATTGTACACATAGATAAAATGTCTTTCTACCTCATCTGTAATATTCAAGGTGATGATCTCCCACAGAGCTGTTGATAACAGTCCACATCAAGTCTCTCCACTTCCCTCAGTGTGAAAACATAATTATATAATTAATTGGAGAAGTGTTTACAACACTGATGTGTGGACATTATAATGTTATCACTACTGTCTAATTCACTCTACAACTCCATGACAGACTAAATAAACAATGTGAAAATAGTAATGGCGGATATACCATCCTGTATCAGAATATTGGTGAAACAGTTACTATCACATGAAACGTACACGTGTAGCGTATTGATAGTAACTCATTAAAAAAAATAATGTCACAACCAAAACAAGACTGTCGAGTTATCTTGCTTCAATCTGTTCATTAGACGTGATAAATAAACGGTAACTTTTATAACAATTACATATTACAAAAAACTTGAGGCATGTAAGCATATGATGATAGATAAAGCAATAGGTTATGTTGGATAGTTTCAAGGTTACTTACCTCTAGTTCAGCACCAGCGGCTGGCCAGAAGAAGTGGAGCGATCTTCCTTGCCGCACAGGGCAAACGCAGGCAATGTGGAGACGAGCGCTTGGTCATCGAACGTTCTCTCTTCCCCGACCGCAACAGACTTGAAATTGCCTGTGCTCGGGCCCGTTAGTGCTACAACGTAGCCCTAGTTAGGGCCCGAGCACCGAAATCGGTGGGAGGCCCTATTGAAATTGAAATGATTATTATTATTATTATTATTATTATTTTTCTTAGCTTAAATGAATTGGCTTTTTGAGGGCTTTAATGTGCTCAAAAAGTTGTAGGAGTTTGCAGTAAATTCGAAGGCGGCGTAAAATTACGTATTCTGGAGTATTTTGAAAAGGGCGTGGCAAAATGGCTCAAGAGCGCCACCTACGGAAAAGCCCCTCATTTAGCATTCACCGATCCTCAAAAAAAACAAAGATTATTGTGTATCATGACTAGATGCACAAAAAAGTCCATCAGTGCATTATGAATAACGCAACAGGAAGCCCGCCAGTTTGACTTTAGTGGCCATTTTGGTCATATTCCATATTTTTTCTTTGATGTACTTGTCGTACAGCTTTCATCAGATCAACTTCAAATTTAGACGATCGTCATCACAACAAATTGGAGATCTAAAGTTATTGAAGGATTACGTTTTAGCAAAACCGTCTGACCGTGGTGTGGCGTTAAAGTTTGATGAAACGCCATCAAAACACAAGCTTCCATATTTCAGACATATTTTGTCCAATTGAGTCCAAACTAGACACATTCGACAAGAGTCGCCACCAGAAGACATGGGTGCAGAAATTGTGACTTACAATCACAGCGCCCCCTGGTGGTAACGCGAAATGTCTTATTTTGGTACGTGTTATGTTTTTATGTACTACTCAGACAGCTTTCATCAGATCAACTTAAAAATTAGATGAGACTCTACAAAACAAGATGAAGATCTAAAGTTATCAGAATTTAAACTTTTCATCATACCGTGTGACCGTGGTGAGGTCTCAAAGTTCGACTAAACGCCAATATAAGCGAGCTTCTGTAACTTAGACATATTTTGTCCAATCGACTCCAAACTACACATATAAGACAAGAGTCGCGACCGGAAGACATCTACCTAGAAATCATGACTTAAAAGGAAAGCGCCCCCTGGTGGCATCAGGAAATGTCTTGTTTTGGTCATCTTACTCTTTGATGTATTTCCCTCCAGCCACTTTACTAAACCATGTCAAACTGTGTCAAATTGGTCTCAAGATATTGATAATGTAGGCATAACATTATTGTGACTTTTCATCATGCAGATTGTTAATGGCGTGGCATCAAAGTTCATCAGCTCATCATGACCTATGAAACCCATTTTAACAGAGTTACCCTGAACGCAGCATGAGACCGCTTTCGGTTTGTTACGTCTCACACTTGGATGTATTTCTCCTCATTCACTTTGCTAAACCATGTCAAACTGTGTCACATGGGTCTCAATATATTGATAATGTAGGCATAACATTGCTGTGAGTTTTCATCATGCGGATTATTCATAGCTTTGCAGCAGACTTCTTCAACTCGCCATGACAAACGAAGCTGCATTTAACACAGCTGCAAGTGAACGCCTCATGAGTTACGTCGTCACAAGCTGCGGAGCTGTGTATCACGAAGAACCGGAGAACGGTTGGCGAGTCTGGATGAGAGGACGGCGGCGGAGTCACTGTGGACGTTGTTCGCTCAGCAGGTTAGAGTGTGGGACTCAAAGCTTTTTTCCCCCGTCCGTCGTGTCTTTTCCTGTGTGAACTCTGCCGCTCTCAACAGCAGCACTGGCTATGAGCTAGCTCCTGCTACCTCCAACGAAGCATCTCTCAACTGCTACGTAAGTTAAACGGACACTTCTGACTGACTGTGATGATAAGCAAAAGAGACACTGTGGATGTGTGATGTGTTGTACTGCATTTGTTTGATCTGTTTACTAATACTAGCTCTAATAAATACTGTATAAATTATATTTTGCTCCTGAATTGAACTGTGTTAAAGGGGTTCACATGGAAAATATATGTTCAATTATGTAAAGGGTGATTTTTGTTACTATTATACTAATGGAGATTTAGCACTTGCTACACATTGTAAGAGCAGCTGTTCAAAGGAGCACTACGTCTTTTAAGGCTCTTTATTCAGAGTCACGGTGTTGATGTCCTGTCACGTGTTACAGTGAAAAATAACCGTGTCTCCCACCTTCAGTATTTAAATCGTTAATCTCAGACAGACTTCACTGAATTCTTTTGTTAAATATGAGTAAGTCATAGCCTTGTAACTTTACTAGAACAGACAGTGTCATACAGAGTTGTGGGTTTATATGCACTACCTATTTCCTAATCTGAAATGATTATGCTCTGATTAACTTTGAACTAATATTTTATTTTTACCATTTAAAAGTCTGTTAATTACTTAACCTGGCCCATGTATGACTTTACATATCTGTGTATTGGTTTCATGTTCCTCTAGAAGGTCCAACTTGACACACAACTTGAATCCAACCAGACTGAACACTGACTCCAGGTACAGACCTGATTTCATTACTTAAAAACAATCAAAGTATTGCACATAATACATAATGTATTAAATTATAATGCAATACTTTTAATGTGAAATAGCTCCATTAAAAACATTCATTGTCATGGTAGTGCACGTTTTAATCCAAAAGCATATTCAAATACACAGTTGAATATCCACAGAAAATAAGATTACACACTTTGTTCATATGTAACTCTTCCTCTACAATAATGACGATCACTTTCATGTTTCCTATCATTTTATTAGGGACAGACGAGCCTGAAGGACACAGCTGTGATGACCATGTTCTGTCTCTTATGGCAAAGCAGAAATATAAAACACTGGGTTCTTATCTAAAGTGTATCAAATCAGATCTCCACCATGTTGCTGCTGAGGACATCAGGTGCTGCAGTTCTTCATCTATGAAGAGAAAAAACGCACTGTTAAAGAATGTTTTGTGTTGTGTATAAAGCACAACAGATTTCAGATAGAACTGTTGTACTGTGGTCTTGGTTTATATCCTCATGGTGAAATGTACATATTTTAAGTCCCTTCTGATAAAAGTGCTGAAAGAAATACAACATTGTACAAATACATAAAATGTCTTTCTACCTCATCAGTACTATTCAAGGTGATAATCTCCCACAGACCTATTGATAACAGTCCAAATCAAGTCTTTCCACTTCTCTCAGTGTGAAAACATAATTCTATAATTAATTTGAGAACTGTTTACAACACTGATGTGTGGAGATTAAAATCATACCTAAACTGTCTAATTCACTGTAAAACTCCATGACATTCGCAGGCCATCTGTAGTTAAGGGAGCAACGCATGGAGTGATGTGTAGATTACTAGTTTGATGATGCATGAGGAGAGGCGGTGGTCGAGTGGCAGAAACTTGGACTATGGGCAGAGAAGGTCTCTGGTTCGTCTTTGGTTCGACTCCATGGAGAGACAAAAAAAGTCGAACCTGGATTGATCTGTCCAAAAATCCAAGAGTCTCCCTACCCTCTCTAGTGCCCATGAGCAAGGCACCTCACTCCCCCAACATCTGCTCCCCCGAGCGCCGTACATGGTCGCTCTCTGCTCTGTGTGTCCTGCACCAGATGGGTAAAAAGCAGCGATTAAATGTCCCTACCTGCATGAGTGTGCCTTTGCATGTCTGTGCATGTGTTTTGGATGAATACATGGATTTTAATCTTAATCTTTTAATCTTAATCAGTTGTCTTCCAGTTGACCAGCATGAAGCTGCAGATCTCCACCATGTTGCTGCTGGGGACATCAGGAGCTGCATTAATGAGGAGCAGAAGCGTACTGTTATGAATGTTTTGTGTTGTTTATGAAGCACTACTTATTTCAGCTAGAACCGATGTACTAGGGTCTGGGTTTGTATCCTAATGGTTAAATGCACATACTTTAAATCGCTTTTGATAAAACGTGACAAAGAAATACAACATTGTACACATAGATAAAATGTCTTTCTACCTCATCTGTAATATTCAAGGTGATGATCTCCCACAGAGCTGTTGATAACAGTCCACATCAAGTCTCTCCACTTCCCTCAGTGTGAAAACATAATTATATAATTAATTGGAGAAGTGTTTACAACACTGATGTGTGGACATTATAATGTTATCACTACTGTCTAATTCACTCTACAACTCCATGACAGACTAAATAAACGATGTGAAAATAGTAATGGCGGATATACCATCCTGTATCAGAATATTGGTGAAACAGTTACTATCACATGAAACGTACACGTGTAGCGTATTGATAGTAACTCATTAAAAAAAATAATGTCACAACCAAAACAAGACTGTCGAGTTATCTTGCTTCAATCTGTTCATTAGACGTGATAAATAAACGGTAACTTTTATAACAATTACATATTACAAAAAACTTGAGGCATGTAAGCATATGATGATAGATAAAGCAATAGGTTATGTTGGATAGTTTCAAGGTTACTTACCTCTAGTTCAGCACCAGCGGCTGGCCAGAAGAAGTGGAGCGATCTTCCTTGCCGCACAGGGCAAACGCAGGCAATGTGGAGACGAGCGCTTGGTCATCGAACGTTCTCTCTTCCCCGACCGCAACAGACTTGAAATTGCCTGTGCTCGGGCCCGTTAGTGCTACAACGTAGCCCTAGTTATTATTATTAGGGCCCGAGCACCGAAATCGGTGGGAGGCCCTATTGAAATTGAAATGATTATTATTATTATTATTATTATTTTTCTTAGCTTAAATGAATTGGCTTTTTGAGGGCTTTAATGTGCTCAAAAAGTTGTAGGAGTTTGCAGTAAATTCGAAGGCGGCGTAAAATTACGTATTCTGGAGTATTTTGAAAAGGGCGTGGCAAAATG
The DNA here is from genome assembly GCF_949316205.1 of Platichthys flesus. Taxonomy (NCBI): domain Eukaryota; kingdom Metazoa; phylum Chordata; class Actinopteri; order Pleuronectiformes; family Pleuronectidae; genus Platichthys; species Platichthys flesus. The sequence goes on from NC_084946.1 coordinate 130,756, forward strand.
GCTCAAGAGCGCCACCTACGGAAAAGCCCCTGATTTAGCATTCACCGATCCTCAAAAAAAACAAAGATTATTGTGTATCATGACTAGATGCACAAAAAAGTCCATCAGTGCATTATGAATAACGCAACAGGAAGCCCGCCAGTTTGACTTTAGTGGCCATTTTGGTCATATTCCATATTTTTTCTTTGATGTACTTGTCGTACAGCTTTCATCAGATCAACTTCAAATTTAGACGATCGTCATCACAACAAATTGGAGATCTAAAGTTATTGAAGGATTACGTTTTAGCAAAACCGTCTGACCGTGGTGTGGCGTTAAAGTTTGATGAAACGCCATCAAAACACAAGCTTCCATATTTCAGACATATTTTGTCCAATTGAGTCCAAACTAGACACATTCGACAAGAGTCGCCACCAGAAGACATGGGTGCAGAAATTGTGACTTACAATCACAGCGCCCCCTGGTGGTAACACGAAATGTCTTGTTTTGGTACGTGTTATGTTTTTATGTACTACTCAGACAGCTTTCATCAGATCAACTTAAAAATTAGATGAGACTCTACAAAACAAGATGAAGATCTAAAGTTATCAGAATTTAAACTTTTCATCATACCGTGTGACCGTGGTGAGGTCTCAAAGTTCGACTAAACGCCAATATAAGCGAGCTTCTGTAACTTAGACATATTTTGTCCAATCGACTCCAAACTACACATATAAGACAAGAGTCGCGACCGGAAGACATCTACCTAGAAATCATGACTTAAAAGGAAAGCGCCCCCTGGTGGCATCAGGAAATGTCTTGTTTTGGTCATCTTACTCTTTGATGTATTTCCCTCCAGCCACTTTACTAAACCATGTCAAACTGTGTCAAATTGGTCTCAAGATATTGATAATGTAGGCATAACATTATTGTGACTTTTCATCATGCAGATTGTTAATGGCGTGGCATCAAAGTTCATCAGCTCACCATGACCAATGAAACCCATTTTAACAGAGTTACCCTGAACGCAGCATGAGACCGCTTTCGGTTTGTTACGTCTCACACTTGGATGTATTTCTCCTCATTCACTTTGCTAAACCATGTCAAACTGTGTCACATGGGTCTCAATATATTGATAATGTAGGCATAACATTGCTGTGAGTTTTCATCATGCGGATTATTCATAGCTTTGCAGCAGACTTCTTCAACTCGCCATGACAAACGAAGCTGCATTTAACACAGCTGCAAGTGAACGCCTCATGAGACTTTGAAAAAAGTTACGTCGTCACAAGCTGCGGAGCTGTGTATCACGAAGAACCGGAGAACGGTTGGCGAGTCTGGATGAGAGGACGGCGGCGGAGTCACTGTGGACGTTGTTAGCTCAGCAGGTTAGAGTGTGGGACGCACTCAAAGCTTTTTTCCCCCGTCCGTCGTGTCTTTTCCTGTGTGAACTCTGCCGCTCTCAACAGCAGCACTGGCTATGAGCTAGCTCCTGCTAGCTCCAACGAAGCATCTCTCAACTGCTACGTAAGTTAAACGGACACTTCTGACTGACTGTGATGATAAGCAAAAGAGACACTGTGGATGTGTGATGTGTTGTACTGCATTTGTTTGATCTGTTTACTAATACTAGCTCTAATAAATACTGTATAAATTATATTTTGCTCCTGAATTGAACTGTGTTAAAGGGGTTCACATGGAAAATATATGTTCAATTATGTAAAGGGTGATTTTTGTTACTATTATACTAATGGAGATTTAGCACTTGCTACACATTGTAAGAGCAGCTGTTCAAAGGAGCACTACGTCTTTTAAGGCTCTTTATTCAGAGTCACGGTGTTGATGTCCTGTCACGTGTTACAGTGAAAAATAACCGTGTCTCCCACCTTCAGTATTTAAATCGTTAATCTCAGACAGACTTCACTGAATTCTTTTGTTAAATATGAGTAAGTCATAGCCTTGTACCTTTACTAGAACAGACAGTGTCATACAGAGTTGTGGGCTTATATGCACTACCTATTTCCTAATCTGAAATGATTATGCTCTGATTAACTTTGAACTAATATTTTATTTTTACCATTTAAAAGTCTGTTAATTACTTAACCTGGCCCATGTATGACTTTACATATCTGTGTATTGGTTTCATGTTCCTCTAGAAGGTCCAACTTGACACACAACTTGAATCCAACCAGACTGAACACTGACTCCAGGTACAGACCTGATTTCATTACTTAAAAACAATCAAAGTATTGCACATAATACATAATGTATTAAATTATAATGCAATACTTTTAATGTGAAATAGCTCCATTAAAAACATTCATTGTCATGGTAGTGCACGTTTTAATCCAAAAGCATATTCAAATACACAGTTGAATATCCACAGAAAATAAGATTACACACTTTGTTCATATGTAACTCTTCCTCTACAATAATGACGATCACTTTCATGTTTCCTATCATTTTATTAGGGACAGACGAGCCTGAAGGACACAGCTGTGATGACCATGTTCTGTCTCTTATGGCAAAGCAGAAATATAAAACACTGGGTTCTTATCTAAAGTGTATCAAATCAGATCTCCACCATGTTGCTGCTGAGGACATCAGGTGCTGCAGTTCTTCATCTATGAAGAGAAAAAACGCACTGTTAAAGAATGTTTTGTGTTGTGTATAAAGCACAACAGATTTCAGATAGAACTGTTGTACTGTGGTCTTGGTTTATATCCTCATGGTGAAATGTACATATTTTAAGTCCCTTCTGATAAAAGTGCTGAAAGAAATACAACATTGTACAAATACATAAAATGTCTTTCTACCTCATCAGTACTATTCAAGGTGATAATCTCCCACAGACCTATTGATAACAGTCCAAATCAAGTCTTTCCACTTCTCTCAGTGTGAAAACATAATTCTATAATTAATTTGAGAACTGTTTACAACACTGATGTGTGGAGATTAAAATCATACCTAAACTGTCTAATTCACTGTAAAACTCCATGACATTCGCAGGCCATCTGTAGTTAAGGGAGCAACGCATGGAGTGATGTGTAGATTACTAGTTTGATGATGCATGAGGAGAGGCGGTGGTCGAGTGGCAGAAACTTGGACTATGGGCAGAGAAGGTCTCTGGTTCGTCTTTGGTTCGACTCCATGGAGAGACAACAAAAGTCGAACCTGGATTGATCTGTCCAAAAATCCAAGAGTCTCCCTACCCTCTCTAGTGCCCATGAGCAAGGCACCTCACTCCCCCAACATCTGCTCCCCCGAGCGCCGTACATGGTCGCTCACTGCTCTGTGTGTCCTGCACCAGATGGGTAAAAAGCAGCGATTAAATGTCCCTACCTGCATGAGTGTGCCTTTGCATGTCTGTGCATGTGTTTTGGATGAATAAATGGATTTTAATCTTAATCTTTTAATCTTAATCAGTTGTCTTCCAGTTGACCAGCATGAAGCTGCAGATCTCCACCATGTTGCTGCTGGGGACATCAGGAGCTGCATTAATGAGGAGCAGAAGCGTACTGTTATGAATGTTTTGTGTTGTTTATGAAGCACTACTTATTTCAGCTAGAACCGATGTACTAGGGTCTGGGTTTGTATCCTAATGGTTAAATGCACATACTTTAAATCGCTTTTGATAAAACGTGACAAAGAAATACAACATTGTACACATAGATAAAATGTCTTTCTACCTCATCTGTAATATTCAAGGTGATGATCTCCCACAGAGCTGTTGATAACAGTCCACATCAAGTCTCTCCACTTCCCTCAGTGTGAAAACATAATTATATAATTAATTGGAGAAGTGTTTACAACACTGATGTGTGGACATTATAATGTTATCACTACTGTCTAATTCACTCTACAACTCCATGACAGACTAAATAAACGATGTGAAAATAGTAATGGCGGATATACCATCCTGTATCAGAATATTGGTGAAACAGTTACTATCACATGAAACGTACACGTGTAGTGTATTGATAGTAACTCATTAAAAAAAATAATGTCACAACCAAAACAAGACTGTCGAGTTATCTTGCTTCAATCTGTTCATTAGACGTGATAAATAAACGGTAACTTTTATAACAATTACATATTACAAAAAACTTGAGGCATGTAAGCATATGATGATAGATAAAGCAATAGGTTATGTTGGATAGTTTCAAGGTTACTTACCTCTAGTTCAGCACCAGCGGCTGGCCAGAAGAAGTGGAGCGATCTTCCTTGCCGCACAGGGCAAACGCAGGCAATGTGGAGACGAGCGCTTGGTCATCGAACGTTCTCTCTTCCCCGACCGCAACAGACTTGAAATTGCCTGTGCTCGGGCCCGTTAGTGCTACAACGTAGCCCTAGTTATTATTATTTTTCTTAGCTTAAATGAATTGGCTTTTTGAGGGCTTTAATGTGCTCAAAAAGTTGTAGGAGTTTGCAGTAAATTCGAAGGCGGCAAAAATTTACGTATTCTGGAGTATTTTGAAAAGGGCGTGGCAAAATGGCTCAAGAGCGCCACCTACGGAAAAGCCCCTCATTTAGCATTCACCGATCCTCAAAAAAAAAAAAGACTATTGTGTATCATGACTAGATGCACAAAAAAGTCCAACAGTGCATTATGAATAACGCAACAGGAAGCCGCCAGTTTGCCTTTAGTTGCCATTTTGTTCATATTCGATATTATTTCTTTTAAGTACTCCTCCTACAGCTTTCATCAAATCAACTTACAATTTAGACGATCGTCATCACAACAAAATGGAGATCTAAAGTTATTGAAGGATTAAGTTTTAGCAAAACCGTCTGACCGTGGTGTGGCCTCAAAGTTTGATGAAACGCCATCAAAACACGGGCTCCTGTATCTTGGACATATTTTGTCCAATCGAGTCCAAACTATACACATAAGACAAGACTCGCGACCTGAAGACATCGGTACAGAAATCGTGACTTAAAATCACTGCGTCCCCTGGTGGCAACAGAAAATGTTTTTTTTTTATACGTCTTACACTTTGATTTACTTGTCGTAGGGCCTTCATCAGGTCAACTTAAAAATTACATGAGTCTCCTCAAGACAACATGAAGATGTAAAGTTATCAAAAAAACAACTTTTCGCCACACCGTCTGACCGTGGCGTGCCCTTAAAGTTTGATGAATAACATTAAAACACGGCATTCATTTTAACGGAGTTACCATGAACGCATCATTAGACCGCATTGTTTTGGTCAACTCACACCTGGAGTTATTTTTATTCAGCCACTTTGCGAAACCATTTCAAACTGTGTGAAATGGGTCTCAAGATATTGATAGTGTAGGCATAAGATTGCTGTGACTTTTCATCATGATGATTAACTGCTTGGCAGCTGAGGTCATCATCTCGACATGAAAAACGAAACTCAATTGAACACAGCTGCAAGTGAACGCATCATAAGACTTTGAAAAAAGTTACAGCGTGACAAGCTGCGGAGCTGTGGGTCACGGGGAACCGGAGAACTGTTGGCGAATCTGGATGAGAGTTCGGCGTCAGAGTTACTGTAGACGTTGTTCGCTCAGCAGGTTAGAGTGTCTCCACGCTCTTTTCCCCTCTCCCCTCGTGTTTCTTCCTGTGTGAACTCTGCCGCTGCCTTTGTCAACATCAGCACTGGCTATTAGCTAGCTCCTGCTAGCTCCAACAAAGCATCTCTCAACTGCTACGTAAGTGAAACGGACACTTCTGACTGACTGTGATGATAAGCAAAAGAGACACTGTGGACTGACTGTGCAGAGTACAGTGCGCGGCACACACTCTAAGAACAATTCCATAGCGACAGTGAGACTGCATGCTGGTGCACGTGTGGTGTGTTGTACTGCTATTTGTTTGATCTGTTTACTAATACTAGCTCTAATAAATACTGTATAAGTTATATTTTGCTCCGGAATTGAACTGTGTTAAAGCGGTTCACATGGAAAATATATGTTCAATTATGTGAAGGGTGATTTTCATTACTATTATACTAATGGAGATTTAGCACTTGCTACACATTGTAACAGCAGCTGTGCAAAGGAGCACTACGTATCCTAAAGCCTGAAACATGCTTCTGCGACTGCGTCTGCGTCTTTTCACGCCGCTGTGGCGCAAGACTCGTTTTCATTCATGCTTCCCCAACCGTTGCGCGTCTTACAAAGCAATTCCGCGCCAGAACACTAGGCGGAGTAATGCTTTTTGTCGAGACGACCTTAGAGACGCCTTCTTTCTTCTTCGTCGATTGTTTATTCACATAGCCACTGCGGCTCCTCGTAGCCTTTTTCTGGCGGACAAATCCGCCAGTCAGTGACAGGTTATACAAGTGATCATACTATCGGATATCTTCTGCCAAGTGCTCTTCTATTTGGTCCATATTCGTTCTTCTAAATCTTCCGTGATTTCTGCCGGTATTATGGGGCATGAAACCGGAAATGCAGCTCCAGAAGGGATGTAGAGCAGACCAATCACAGCCTTGCGGGCTGAGTGAGCTTGCGGAGCTTTGACGTAAATTTTAGAAAAGGGGGTCGACACCCGTCAGCACGTAGGAAGGGATACATAAGCACGTAAGGGACCCGGAAGGGCTCTTGCGCTTACGGGCCCGTGAAAACGCAGAAGCATGTTTCAGGCTTTAGGCTCTTTATTCAGAGTCACGGTGTTGATGTCCTGTCACGTGTTACAGTGAAAAATAACCGTGTCTACTAGTGTTTACATCGTTAATCTCAGGCAGATTCCCTGAATTATTTTGTTAAATATAAATACATTATAGCCTTGTAACTTTATTAGAACAGACAGTGTTCATAGATAATTTGAAAATGATGTGCACTACCTATTTCCTAAGATGAAATGATTATGATCTGATTATTTTTATGTTTCCTCTCATTTTATTAGGGACGGACGAGCCTGAAGGACACAGCTGTGATGACCAATTGACCATGTTTTGTCTCTTATGGCAAAGCAGAAATATTAAACACTGGGTTCTTATCTAAAGTGTATCAAATCAGAAAGCAAAAGATACACATTGTTGTTATAAGTTTTTATTATTTTAACCAACCATAATGAAGATAGAAATGAATTGTTATCCATGACAATTAACAATGATTGCCACCACTAAACAGTTGCAGGCCATCTTTATATAAGACTAATTTCACAGTGTTGTGTAGCTTCTGATGATGATGACATCGTCCACATGTTGACCAGCATGAAGCTGCAGATCTCCACCATGTTGCTGCTGAGAACATCAGGTGCTGCAGTTCCTCATCTATAAAGAAAACAACCGCACTGTTAAAGAATGTTTTGTGTTGTGTATGAAACACAACTACTTTCAGATAGATTGGATGTACTGACATCTGTGTTTGTGCCCTCATGGTTACATGCACATCTTTTACGTCGCTTTTCCTAAAACTTCTGAAGGACATACAACATTGTAAACATTGATCAAATGTCTTTCTACCTCATCTGTAATATTCAAGGTAATAACTCCACAGGGCTATTGATAACAGTCCACATCAAGTCTCTCCACTTCACTGTGTGAAAACATCATTATATAATTCATTTGAGAAGTGTTTACAACACTGATGTGTGCAGATTATAATCATATCTACACTGTCTTCACTGTAAAACTCCATGACAGCCTAAATAAACGCCGTGGGAATAGTAATGGTGGATATACCAACCTGTAACAGAATAATGGTGAAACATAGTTACTATCACATGCAACTTACATGTGTAGCATTTTGGTATTAACTTATTACAATAACACATAAAGTCACAACCAAACATACGACTCTGCAGCTAACTTGCTTCAATCTGTTCATTATACGTGTTAAAAGTAAGTTTTATAACCATTTTATATTAAAGCCTTGAGGCATGTCAGCATATGATGATATATAAAGCAATAGATTTTGTCATCTATTTTCAAGGTTACTTACCTTTAGTTCATAGAGCCACCTGCTGCCTACAGGAACTGAAGCGACAATCCTTGCAGCAGTGCACAAACTCATGCAACACACAGACAAGACAGCGTCGCAACCTGAAGACAACAACACAGAAATCTTGACTTAAAAATGTGAGCGCCCCCTGGTGGCAGCAGGAAATGTCTTGTTTTTGGTACATGTTCTATTTTTATGTACTTCTCGGAGAGCTTTCATCAAATCAACAAAAAATTTAGATGAGTGTCAACACAACAAGATGGAGATAAAAAGTTATCAAAGAAACAACTTTCTCACACACCGTCTGACCGTGGCGTGGCGGCAAATTGTGATGCACGCCATGAAAACAAAAGCTTCTATATCTTAGACATATTTGGTCCCATCGACTCCAAACTAGACATGTAAGACAAGAGTCGCGACCTGATGACATCTACAAAGACACCATGACTTAAAATCATAGCGCCACCTGCTGGCTACAGGAAGTGACGCGTTTATTCTTGCTGCAGAGCTTAAAACGCACGCAAGGCAGAGACGTGCGCTTGGTCATCGATCGCTCTCTCTTCCCCGACCGCAACAGACTTGAAATTGCCTGTGCTCGGGCCCGTTAGTGCTACAACGTAGCCCTAGTTATTATTATTTCCCTTTGGGGGGCTTTGTCAGGGTCTAGACATGCTCAAAAAGTTGTGAAACTTTGCAGGAAATTCAAAGTCTGCGGATATTTTAGTATTCTGGAGAAATTTGAATTGGGCGTGGCAAAATGGCTCAACAGCGCCCCCTGAAACCAGCCCCTAGGTTTCCCCTTCTTCGATCTTTACCAAAATCGGGACATAGGTGTATCGTGACCAGTCATGAAAAAAAGTCTCAAGGAGCATTATGAAAAAAACAACAGGAAGTCTGCCATTTTGAATTTAGTGTCCATTTTAGCCATATTCTACTTTTTTGGTTTTATGTACTTGTCGTAGAGCTTTTATCTGATCAACTTCAAATTCAGATGAGTGTCATCACAACAACATTGAGAAAAAAATGATCAAGGGAATTTTTTTTCGTCACACCGTGTGACTGTGGCGTGGCGTCAAAGTTTGATTAAACGCCATCAAAACACGGGCAACTGTATCTCGAACATACATCTTGAACGCGTCCAATCGCGTCCAAACTAGACATGTAAGACAAGAGTCCTGGCCTGATGACATCTACACAGAAATCATGACTTGAAATCACAGCGCCCCCTGGTGGCAACAGGAAATGTCTTTTTTTTTGCATGTCTTACACTTGGATGTATTTCTCCTCATCCATTGACCTCAACCATGTCAAACTTTATCAAATGGGTCTCAAGACATTGATAATGAAGGCATAAGATAACTGTAACTTTTCGTCAAACGCCATATTAATGGCGGGGCATCAAAGTTCATCAACTCGCCATGAAACACGAAATTGCTGTAACTTCAGTGTTAATGGTTCTATCTCACTCAAACTACATGTGTTTAGCAAAATCCCCCCCCCTGAAGATATTCAAATGGTTTTAGGGAATGGGCGTGGCAAAACAACTGACTAGTGCCCCCTAATGGGCAGCCCCGACACTACGATTGGCCGACATGTACAAAAATCGTTTTGGTCATGTGTCTTTTTATAACAAACAAATAAGTCTCTTGGATAGATATGCTAGACCAAACAGGAAGCCCGCCATTTTGAATTTAGTGGCCATTTTAGCCATATTCCACATTTTTTCTTTGATGTACTTGACGTAGAGCTTTCATCTGATCAATTTCAAATTCAGATGAGTGTCATCAAAACAAGATTAAGAAAAAAAGTGACTAAGGGATTTTTTTTCCATCACACCGTGTGACCGTGGCGTGGCGTCAAAGTTTGATTAAACGCCATCAAAACATGAGCATCTGTATCTCGAACATACATGGTCCAATCAAGTCCAAACTAGACATGTAAGACAAGAGTCCCGGCCTGATGACATCTACACAGAAATCATGATTTGAAATCACAGCGCCCCCTGGTGGATAGAGGAAGTGACATGTTTTATATTTTGATGAACTGCTCCTGGCTGCTTTACAATATACAGCTCAAATGACCTCAGTCAAGTCATTGGATCAAGGTCAGAATTGTGACATTTCCTCAAACCATGTAAACATTGATGTTTGGCGAAGGATCATCCTTCGCCAGACGAGGCGATGTTTTCATAAGTCCACTGTGCATTGTCCTATTACTACCACACTTCTGTCACATGATAAAAGTACAAGCCTGAACAGCTCTGTGTGTCAATATTTCCTCAGTGTAATAGCGCCACCTACTGATTCGCCAGGAAACAGGAAGTACTTTGTTAATCCACTCTGCATTATCCAACCGGCTCCAAACTACTGACCTATAATCACAATACTGATCTGAACAGCTCCACATATAAATATTAGTTCAGGGTCATAGCGCCAGCTACTAAACAGTGTGAAAATTACGTTGTGGTAAAATTGTCCAATTGACACAAAATTGCTCACGCTATATCAGAGCGGCTACTTGAACAGATCTATATGTCTGTGTGTAATAATAGTGATGGCACCACCTACTGGCAAACCTACTGCCGCAGAGCGCAAAATGGATGCAACGCGGAGACATGCGCTTAGTCATCGATCACTCTCTCCACCGACCGCAACAGGCTTCAACGTGCGGGCGCTCGGGCCCGCCAGTGCTACAACGTAGCCCTAGTTCATTATGAGTCTTTTGAACATAAGTTCTTTAAACATAAATGGAGCCAGAGATGCTGTGAAGAGGTCTCTGGTGTTCCAGCAATTAAAGCTGAAAGGAACTGAAGTGATTTCCCTACAGGAAACACATAGTGACACTAACAATGAGAACGACTGGAAAATAGAGTGGGAGGGGCAGGTGGTCCTGAGCCACCTACGCATAAGCAGTGTGGGGGTGGGCATCACCTTCTCCAGGAGCTTCCCACCAGAGTCTTTAGAAGTGGAGGAGGTGGTGGAGGGCAGACTACTGATGGTGAGGGCAAAGGTCGAGGAGTTTTATTTTGTTTTTATGAATGTGTATGCTCCGGTCTCAGGACCTGACAGAGTCTGTTTTTTAAAGGTTTTAGACACGGCGTTAAGCAAAGTTAAGATGGATGATTTTTTATTTTTAGGAGGAGATTTTAACTGTACAGAAGATGATGTTTTAGACAGGAACCACCTGGAGCCCCACAGAGCTTCACAGAGTGCACTGAGACACCTGCTGCAGGCCCATGATCTGTGTGATGTGTGGAGAAGAATGAATGACAGTAATACAGTACACCTGGACTCATTGCCGAGGGGATCTCATTTCCATGGCGAGGTTGGATCGGTTTTATTGTTTTAAACATAATTTTAGCATCTTCAGAAAGTGCAGTATACTCCCAGTTGGTTTTACAGATCACGCGCTGGTTGTGTGTAAAGTTTTTATCTCTAAGTTAAGATCTAGAAGTGCATACTGGCATTTTAACACGTCTCTTTTATGTGATGCACATTTTAAGGATGTACGTCGTAGGGAGAGGGACCGTGGAGATGGACTCAGCTAAGGTTTCTGCCGTCACCACTTGGCCCACCCCTGATTCCCGCAAGCAGCTTCAACGTTTCCTGGGCTTCGCCAACTTCTACCGGAGGTTCATCAGGGGCTACAGTTCGGTGGCGGCCCCCCTCACTGCTCTTACCTCCTCCAAGGTGCCTTTTCTCTGGTCAACGGCCGCCAATGACTCTTTTCAGGCCTTGAAAACAGGATTCTCCTCGGCCCCCATCCTCCGAATGCCGGACCCTGAACTGCAGTTCGTGGTCGAGGTGGACGCTTCTGACCTGTCTGCTGGTTCCCGCAACGTCAAGCCCGACACCCTGTCCCGTCGGTTCTTGGAAGAGGAGGGGGACAGGACCGACCCAGACACTATCCTGCCTTCTTCCTGTCTGGTGGCCACACTCACATGGGAGATAGAGGAGAGGGTCAGGGCCGCCGCCCAAGACGAGGCTGGACCCAGTGCTTGCCCTCCCGACCGTCTGTTCGTCCCACCGGACCTCCGGTCCGAGGTCCTACAATGGGCCCACAGCACTCATCTTACCTGTCATCCAGGGATCCAACGGACCAAGGACGTCGTGCAGCGCCGGTTCTGGTGGACGTCACTGGATGAGGACATTCGGGGGTTCATCAATGCCTGTCCCACCTGCAACCAGCACAAGCCGGCTCACCATGCCCCTGCCGGTCTTCTACATCCTCTGCCTGTGCCTCATCGTCCCTGGTCGCACATTTCTTTCGACTTTGTCACCGGTCTACCACCATCCAGCGGCAACACTACTATCCTGACGGTGGTAGATCGGTTCAGCAAGATGGCACATTTCGTGCCCCTGCCCAAACTTCCATCTGCCAAGGAGACGGCTAAACTAATCCTTCTCCATGTCATCCGTCTCCATGGCATCCCGGTGGATGTGGTCTCTGATCGGGGTCCCCAGTTCGCCTCAGTGTTCTGGAGGGAGTTCTGCTCGCTCCTGGGAGCCACCGTCAGCCTGTCCTCAGGGTACCACCCCCAGTCCAACGGCCAGACTGAACGCAAGAATCAGGAGATGGAAACTGCACTCCGCTGCATGACGTCTCAAGACCCTACTCGCTGGTCCGAACAACTTCTGTGGGTAGAATATGCCCACAACACTTTGACCAGCTCCGCCACCGGTCTCTCCCCCTTTGAGTGCACCTATGGGTTCCAGCCACCACTTTTTCCTGCACTGGAGAAAGAAGCATCCTGCCCCTCTGTCCAGAGCTTCATCCGCCGTTGTCGCAGGACTTGGACCCGAGCCAGGGCAGCTCTACTCCGGGCCGCTGACCGCTACACCGCAACATCCAATCGCCACCGCTCCAAGGCCCCGGACTACCAGCCGGCTCAGAAGGTTTGGCTCTCCACCCGTGACATTCCCCTCTGGGTGGAATCCAAGAAACTGGCTCCTCGCTTCATCGGCCCGTTCGAGATCCAGGAGATCTTCAACCTGGTGGCAGTGAGGCTCAAACTCCCAAGATCCATGCGGGTTCATCCCACGTTTCATGTTTCCAAAGTCAAACCGGTCCGAGAAAGCGCCCTGGTCCCTGCCGTGCCGCCTCCACCGCCTCCTCGCCTCATCGATGGAGGTCCCTCCTACACTGTCCGTCGCATCCTGCAGTCTCGCCGGCGTGGGAGGGGATTCCAGTACTTGGTGGACTGGGAGGGTTACGGTCCTGAAGAAAGGTCCTGGGTCCCCGGGAGGAACATCGTGGACCACACCCTCATCAGGGACTTCCATCGACGCAACCTCACCCAGACGTCCAGAACCAGGCCACCTTCCAGACCACATCCTCCGACAGAGTCCCCGAACGACAGCGACGACGCCGAGGACGGGGCAGGGCCCCCTACTCTGAGGAGGACGACGACACTCTCCCCGGGACCATGGAGGTAGAGATGGAAACTGGACTCTCGGACGAGTATTAGCCCTCCTCCGGGCCCCCGCCTCCTACCCGGTTTGGTCCATTCGTCTTGGGAGCCGTCCCTTGAGGGGGGGGGGGTTCTGTCACAGTCTGCTCATCTCCTGTCTGCTGGTATTTTTCCACTCACCTGTCTCTGCTCCACTCTGCCAGTCAGCCACACCTCCTCATCAGGGCAACTCTCCACACCTGTGTCAGCCCTGGCTGCATTTAAGCCTGCTCCTGTCTCTGCTTCAGTGCTATATTGTTCTTGTGTCATGCCTGACTTTCCAGCGTATTTTCCCCGGACTGATCACCTGTTGCCGACCCCGTCGATCCCTGACCTGCCTACCTCGTCTTTGCCCTGGACATTACCTCAGCCTTCTGACTTCGACCACAAGTTTTGTCTTTTCCCTATCGTTTGCAGTTTCAGGACCGCAGCTGCAGCCACATCGTGGGTCATGATGGTGGATTGCAGATCGTGTTAACTGATCATTATCAAATTGGCGGATCGTATTGGCGGATCCTGGATCGTATTGGTAGCTGATCATGATGGTGGATCCTTAAAGTGGTGATGGATCATGACGATGGATTTTGGATTAAGGTGACTTCTGGTTGTTGTGGTGGACCCTGATCTTGGAGCTGATTGATTGATGTGGACGCATACTTATCGGCTCAAAATACAGAGATCAGAAAAATCTGAAAGTGTCTGTCTGAAATTATAGTTTTTTAATAAAAAGAAAATAGTGATATGAAATTCAACAATACTTAAAAAACTTGTTACTTCGAGGTAGGATAAGCTGAGTTTTGACATTTTTATTAATTTTTTTTTGTTATTTACCATTTGATGTATGTAAAATGAATCTGCGAAACAAATCCATTCATAATAAAAGAGTTCCTTTATTTCAAACCCTCAAGTCATTAATCATTGGGTTTCATCCACATTCAAAGCATTAGTCTTGTCATTAAGACGTCCATTCATCACAAACACAAACACATAAAACCCTCTCTGTAGACTTTTGGCACTCTATGATAGGATGAACCATTATGAGAATATGTTACATGACAGTATTTCTCAGTATATAGGGTAATTGCTCAAATTACACTGGGAGATGGGCGGAGATGGGGCACTTTCAGATGTGCCCCACGAAATCTGCCTAGCAACTTGACTCGAATAATGCGAAACGCGACTTCAGCCCCCAGCCTGTTGTCGGCTCGGCTTCACTGGAGCTAACAGGCTATCCCCCGTCAGTCTGTGGAGAGGTTTCACTCACAGATCGGATGAATAATACGGTTTGATCTTCGGTTTGTTTTCCCGACAGAGAAGCTAGAGACGTCTGCGCTCCCGTTTCTGCGGTAAGTCAACTTTAGTATCGTGTAAGTAGTGATGAGCAGGTACCTGTACATGGCTTGTTAGTTAAGCTCCGCTAGCCTGCAGGCGATGCTAATGGGACCGTACGGAGTTATTGACCCGACATGAACTGACATGAACCGAAATGCGCCGTTCCAGCCAGCGAGGAAAGGCAATAGAGTTTATGAGGATGAGATTTACTGTGATCAACTGAAACGTGAGTATTTAAAGTTACATCTGCATTTTAAGAGCAGCTGTTTAAAGTAGTATTACATCTCCTAAAGATCTTTATTCAGAGTATTGATGTTGACGTTGATGTGAAGCTATGTGTCTGTCTAATCTTTTTACTTTGTTACAATAATTTTACTTTACTTTTTTGCTGTATAATAACAGTTTTGTGTCGCACTGAGCGCCAAAGCATGTAAAATGTATTTGAAATAGGATTTCTGATCCCTGCTGGCACTCAAAATGCAGCCCATAGTATGTCTTACTGTTCTATATAGGCCTACTGCTTATAATAATCAGCTACCTCTATTTTTGTGAAGGTGACATGACGTCATACAAAATTGCCCCACCAGAAATTTCAGGCTAAAATCGCCACTGTGTTGGGAGGAGAGGCGATTGTATCATTTCAGGATGCAAATTTATCTTCAATGCACTCCATTCATATGCAACTGTTCTGGATGAGAGCATTATGTCCAGCCCCAACATTCTCTGCCAAAACAGTTCAGAGATGTAAGATTCTTGTCTTATTTTCTACTCGTAAACTGTGCTAAAATCTTCATTGTCTAATTACTATATTTGTTAATTGGTTAGAGAATCCCTCTTCCAATGTATTTCAACAGCATATGTTGAAACTTGACCTGTCTTTTCTTTCTAGGGTTGGGAACTGAAACTAGGTTTGAAATTATGTATAGGCCTGTCTGTCTAAGTCACACATCAACGTAACAGTGCCTCTGTTTGATACCAGTTAAAATTAGCATGCATGATAAACGTCTGAGCAACAGTGTGAAAGATGGACCACAGTAAATAGTCAAAAGTCAGGCTATACTTTACATTACATTTCAGTTAGCTGACGCTTTTATCCAAAGCAACTTACAATAAGTGCATTCAACCCTGAGGATACAGACCCAGGTCGATTAGAAACAAGAATCTACAATCTTCAAAATAAAGCAAAACTACAAAGTGATATAAGTAAGTGCCATCTAAGTGCTACTAAAGTGTTAGTTTCAAAAAGTTGTTAGTATTTTTTTAATTTTTTTTATTCAAGGTATAGTTGGAAGAGGTGTGTTTTTAGATTTCGGTGGAAGATGTGTAAACTTTCTGATGTACGGATGTCGATGGGGAGCTCATTCCACCATTTAGGAGCCAAGACAGCAAACAGTTGTGATTTTGATGAGTGTTTAGCTTGTAGTGAAGGAGCAACGAGCCGATTAGCCGAAGCAGAGCGGAATGAACGTGCTGGGGTGTAACGTTTGACCATGTCCTGGATGTAGACTGGACCTGATCCGTTCACAGCATAGTACGCAAGAACTGGTGTTTTGAACCGGATGCGGGCAGCCACTGGTAGCCAGTGAAGGGAGCAGAGGAGCGGAGAAGTGTGAGTGAATTTAGGTTGGTTAAAAACCAGTCGAGCTGCTGCATTCTAGATGAGCTGCAAAGGTCGGATGGCAGTAGCAGGTAGACCTGCCAGGAGGGAGTTACAGTAGTTTAGGCGTGAGATGACCAGAGCCTGGATCAGAACCTACACCGCCTTCTGAGTGAGAAGGGGGCGTATTCGCCTGATGTTGTACAGCATGAATCTACAGGACTGTGTTGTTGCAATAATGTTGGGAGTAAGGGAGAGTTGGCTATTGAGTGTCACACCCAGGTTCCTAGCAGTCTGAGTGTGGGTTAACACAGAGTTGTCAAAGTTATTAGTCAGGTTGTGGGTTGGAGAGTCTTTCCCTGGAAGGAAAAGTAGTTCAGTCTTGTCAAGGTTCATCTTCAGGTGGTGTGCAGATATCCACTGTGAGATGTCAGTCAGACAGGCATAGAGTCGTGCTGCTACCTGTGTTTCCGATAAGGGAAAAGTCAGGATTAGTTGGGTGTCATCAGCATAGCTATGGTAAAAAAAGCCATTTGAGTGAATGACAGAGCCGAGAGAGTTGGTGTACAAGAGAAGACAGGACAGAACCATGAGGGACCCCAGTAGTGAGAGGACAAGGTTCAGACACAGATCCTGTCCGAGTTACCCAATAAGTGCGTTCATTTAGGGTAGGAAGAGAGCAGGGAGAGAGCAGAGCCTGAGACACCCAGGTCCTGAAGGGAGGAAATAAGGATCTGGTGGTTCACTGTGTCAAATGCAGCAGAGAGGTCTAGAAGATGAGGACAGAGGAGAGAGACGCTGCTCTAGCAGTGTGAAGCTGCTCAGAGACAGCAGGGAGAGCAGTCTCAGTCGAGTGACCTGCCTTGAAACCAGAATGGTGAGGGTCAAGAAGATTATTGTGGTTATGATAGGAGGAGTGTTGATTAAAGATAACACGCTCAAGAGTGTTGGAAACAAAGGGAAGAAGACAGACATGTCTGTAGTAACTTACTTCAGATGGGTCGAGGGTGGGTTTCTTCAGGAGGGGATTTACTCTGTCCTCCTTCAGAGAATTAGGCAAACAGCCAGTTGAGAGGGAAGTGTTGATAAGATGGGTAAGAAAAGGAAGAAGGTCAGGAGCAATAGACTGGAGAATGTGAGAAGGGATGGGGTCAAGGGGGCAGGTGGTCGGGCGGGCGGAGGTTAAGAAGGTCAGAATTTGATGAGAGACAGAGGGGTGAAAGAAGAAAGTGGATGTGATGAAGATAAAGTTGATGGAACTGTGGTTATAGAAGGAGGATCCGAAAATGAAGAGCGTATGTCATCTATCTTTTTTGTAAAGTAGTTGACAAAGTGGCTTAGGAGGGGGGTCGAGGAGGTTTGAAAAGATAGAGTAGAGTTTTTTGGGGTTTGAAATTGAGAAAAAGTGCTTTTGGCTGTGGAAATAGAGGCAGAAGAAGAGGAGAGAAGAGACTGACAAGCGAGCAGGTCGTCAAGGCGCTATTTCCTTTCTGATGCTCGCATAGTGGCTCTGTCGGCACGCACCGAGTCAGAAAACCACAGAGCTGGGCAGGACTTGCTGACCTGTCGTGACGTAAGAGGTCAGAGAGAGTCAAGAGAGGAGGACAGAGTAGAAAGGAGAATGTCTGTGGCAGAGTTAGGACGCATGATTGAGAAAAGATGGAGAAAATTATTATGAGGGAAGTGCAGTACATGCAGGATGTTTATTAGCTGTAAGTCGGGTTGCACCTCAAATTTTTACACATAAAAGGCAGCATAACATTCATTTAGAGAAATGTACAGTGTTTGCGGTCTCAGAGTATGAGTGTCAGCCTGCTCAACCAGTGCAAGCACCTTGCAAGTACCTCCAGGACAGTGAGCCGCGAGACAGCAATTAGGTGTTATGCACTGAATGTACTTTTGTTCTCAAATGTTACCATTGTTGCTGCTTTTCAGACTTAATTTTTTTTTTACAAAGAATTGATAAAATTCAAACAACACCCAACCCTTCTCCTTTTAGGCTTGTTGTTGTTTTCTCTGACACATGACATTGCTTTCCTTATATCTCAGAGACGAGATTGTGTAACTTTCAACTATTGTAAAGGTCGGCATACATATAATACAGGTAAATACTGTATATAATCAACTGCTGGTGTTGTGCTCTTTATCATAATGCTGGCCTTATGACATTTGCTGTCTCACAAAACTGGTATGAACACATCAGACAGAACTGAACTAAACAGACAGCATGCTCAGACATTTAAAATGTGTCTGTCTTAGTTTGAGACAAAATTTGCATATTTATACACATTCACCAGAGAGTGAAGTCAATATGATGCAAGGCTTGAGTAAAAACAAAAGTTTGGCACCCGAATATCCTAATATTGGTCTATGACTAATGACAATTCTGTACTAAGAGCAGAAGGAGTCTTTAAAGCCGTGTGAAATGTGGGAAAGTGTATAGTTAAAATTATACTTACTGCAGAACCCCTATCTAGATTTTAGGAGCTTTACCTTACTTGGACAATCAACATCAATACAGTCTGCTGTTCCAAATGCAGACTACATGGGCCTAAAAGCATGACAAATGGCCCTTAAATTCATACTCAAACACTTAATGTAGTAATTGCAAAACTAATTAAAGAATTACATTTTTAATTAGAAGTATATCAGTATATACCCATCCGTACTTGTGTAAATAAAATCTCAGTGATGACAGCAAATATTAAAGAGGTAGAGGATACAAGTTATGAAAATCAATGTTGTTATTTAATGTGTCATTTTCTGATTCTGATTTAAGACAATGTGTTATTGTTAGCAGCATTTTAAGATGGATCATGGTTATTTAATGTTGTTTATCTTTAGCTCTGCCTGGCAACAAATTCTGTTTTCTGTCATGCTCAGAGTGAAAGATGGGTGCTCATGCAATCCATGTTACATGAGGTCTAGCTCAAACAGTCATCACAGTGAGTTTGCAACAAGAGATTTTCACAAATTATAAGAGGCATCTTGTTTCGGTCTGATGTTAAAGTGTCATTATAACCTTTATATAATATCCTACATATCCTGTACACAGAAATATTACAGAACTTGAAGATGGTAAGGGATCTTCTGCCTTATTTTGTACAACTGTATACACACACAGTATGTAGGTGTTTTGAGTTGGATGAATTTGGGGCAGGGAGTCTTTATGGCTTAAATTTGGGTTTTAAATGTGCTCTTGCCTCCTAAAAAGTTCCTTTCACGTTTGTTTTAAGTATAAGTTAAGTGCTAAAAATTATTTTCTGTGTCCATCTCCATGTTTCCCGTTGTCCAGTGAATCCTCAGAAAGATGCTCCATCAAATATAAAAGCAAGGTTTGAGCTGCAGACAAAAACGACAAAGACAAATAGGGTAAGAAAAATACAAAGATACCTGTCATTGAGTACTGTGCACCATCTTTAGAAATGAGTGCAATTCTAATTGCTGCAACAGGATGTGTAGTTTTTACAGGAAAGGCAGGTTTTAAAGAGTGAAGTGCTCTGTTCCACTAGCTAATGTAAAACAATTTAATCTAAAATGTTGGGAATATACTCGACAAAGACCAAACCAAATTCTAAACACAAGTTCCAACTTGCTTGATGTCTGAACTTTCAACTACATCCTTCTGGCCCCCCTTAGTTGCTCAGTTGGGATGTGGGATACAAGTCTGATGATGAATACAAAAATTCACATCAAATCACTATTTATGTGGAATATAATCATGCAAGGGTCATTTCTAACTTTAATCAGTCAGCTCGTCTGCAATCTTGCACTCAGAAGGCCAGTGAAATTATTGTCAGTTTAATTACAAGATTGTGCCTATAAACATGAGGACCGCTATTCAAAACTGACATTGTTTAAAGTGAGGAAGTGAGCAGAGGTTTTAAACAGGATGGGAAAAGAAGTGGACTGGTGACGTTGATTCATTCTGAAGACTCACCTTGTAAGACTCACACCTTCATGATGTGGGCAGAGTTGGGGAAGTCAGAAGGGGCCAGGTTGGTTGGGGAAGTTGGGGGACTCTGGGCGATCTTGGCTGTAATTACATAGAAAGCAGGTGGGAGGGGTAAACAGAAGGCAAATGTAGCAAAAAAGGAGTGAGCTATTCAAGGGGACTGGTAAGACACAGACCTACAGTAAGTGTTTTTTTGTCTTCCCTGGATCACTATGTAACATATAAACAACCATTTATTGTTACTGGCAAGTGTGGCAACCACACTTGCCAGTAATTCTTGCTATAAATATTGTTGCATATTCCTTCCTCATAGTCTTTTAAGATGAGTAATATATACAACTGAAGTAAGGAACCTTACATTTAACCATTCATACTAAAAAGAAGAGAGGAGCTTGAAACATTGTTGAAGTTATTCAAAGCCGGCTCTCAATAGGGTTATAAATTCGACCCACTTGTTCCAAATTTGGTTTCTTATTGGATCCTTTATAAACATGTAAAAACACATTTTTGTGCCAATCTTACAGGATAGATTGTTGTGAATTTAGCCATTTTATAGTGTCTACAGTATGTTTAAAACCTCCTCGGTTTTAAACATACTGTAGCGACTTCGTGAAAGAAAACATTGCTGAGAGGCAGAGGGAGGGGCTAATAACTTGAATGACGGGCTGATCCAAAAACACTGCAATCCTTGAAAAATGCGTTTAAACTTTTTTTAAAGAAAAAAGCAGATCCACTCAATTGTCCATGCACAAGCTCATAGATTAAATCGATCAAATGTAAAATAGTAGGTTGCGTAACGAAGTTTAGTGTTCAACAAATAATACAGCATCCCTATTCAACGTCTCTTCTTCCTAAACAGGTGAACAGGTGCTTAAATCAACTCTGACTCCCACCCCTATCCCTATTTCCTGTCAAATTAAAGTAAACAATAAATAACAAATGAACCAAATAATACACCCCAGATACAAACCCATTACATCTTATATACTAACAATCTAAATAAGAATATCTTTCTTCAACTTATTTATGGATCCTACACACCAGCATTTCCTGAATTGATTATGATTCCATTCTACTGGTAAACTCTAAAAAAAGTATTATAGTTGGAGGAGAATGTTCATCTTCTCAATGCATATCCTATAATTCAGGGTTACGATATGAGATTCCATCTATGCATGTCAGTTTTTATAGGCTAGTTTACCGTACAGACATGAGAACAATATCCCTAGTGTGACTGTGACAGTTCGATGACAGTGGCCTATAGTTAACTTGCAATACCTATGAAGGATCTTATGTATGCATTATACCCAAGTACTTCAGTGTTTCTGCTTCCTACCTATGTATATAATTATCTCGCAAGTCAGTTGATGCGGTTTGAAAGGAGTTTTTGACAGGTTGAGCCTTAAAATTATTTTTCAGGCTCCTGCAAATATACCAAAACATCATCTGCAAATAATGCTACTTTCTGTTAAGTCCCTCCTAAATTAATGCCACTCTGTCTTATAAATTGGCTAAAGGTTAAATTAATAAGGCAAATAAGAGAGGGTAGACTGGGCAGCTTTGTCTTGTTCCTCTCTCTAAAACAAAAGAGTATGAATAGTCCCCATTAATCTTTATTCGAGCAGTATGTTTGTCATATAGGGTCTGAATTATTCGGACAAATCCATATTAAAAGCCAATTTCCCCCAATATTTCATACAGGAATTCCCATTTAATGGTATCAAAGTCCTTTACTACATTTAATTGTTGCTTTAAAGACTTGTATTCTGCTGTACAACTGTCTGGATCTTGGGACATTCCAGCTTTCAATTTAGAAATGGCAGTCTAATTATTTGACAGAGCTGTTGTACCAGATTGTCATTTTGAGTGCTTGTGAGTTTAGATTTAGGGAATTAAGGACAGTGTCAATCTTGGAGTCATGTGAGGCTTGGGGTTGAGTGTAAATTTTGTTCTCAATAATGTTTGATTTGGGCTCAATATTTTGTAAATTGTATTCTCCCTTTGTAAGCAAAAAATCTTTTGGTTTAGAAAAATCTCCTTTTTCCAATATATATATATTTCGCTCTGTATTTTTTTAATTCCTGTGTTAAATGGGGATACATTTTACCACTGTCAGCTAGTTGTAATTTCTTTAATTTCCCCAGTAGATCTGCCAAATTCTGCACTGTTTTTTATATATAGAGTTTTTTTCTTCTCATTACAGCCTTCAATGTGTCCCACAGGATCACTGCTGATTTTTCCCCAGTGTTAATTAAGTTTAGGATGTCCTGAACAACTCCCTTCAGTCTTTCAATTACCTTTGGATCATTAAGTATGTTTGACTTTGGTTCCATAAATCTTTCATTGTTTTCCTTCCTATAATTAAAGAATAAAAACAACCCCAGGTTTCTCTTCAGCACTGTAGCCAGGCTGACAGAGAGTCACACCTCCACCGAACCCAGTATTCGTCGATCCCTAAATAGCAATATCTTTAAAACCTTTTTTAATGATAAAATTCAAACTATTAGAAATAAAATCAACCATCTCCTGCCCTCAATTGGCACTAATACCCTCCCAACAACAGAGATCTCAGAAACGGCTGAGAATCCAACCCATTACTTAGACAGCTTCTCTCTGATCACCCGTGATCAGTTTACCAAATTAATCTCAGGGTTCTAAACCAACAACCTGTATCTTAGATCCCATTCCTACAAAATTACTTAAAGAAATTCTGCCCCTATTTGATAGTTCGTTACCTAACATTATCAATCTGTCATTATCATCAGGTTATGTACCACAGTCTTTTAAAATAGCTGTCATCAAACCCCTACTCAAAAAACCCACCCTAGACCCAGAGGTTTTAGCCAATTACAGGCCAATATCTAATCTCCCCTTCATTTCTAAAATCTTAGAAAAAGTTGTTGCCAATCAGCTGTGTGAGTTTCTCCAGGAAAATAATATATATGAAGACTTTCAATCGGGGTTTAGAGCCAATCAGAGTACAGAGACAGCCTTGGCAAAAGTCACTAATGACTTTTTTATAGCCTCAGATCAGGGACTTGTGTCTGTCCTCGTTCTGTTAGATCTCAGTGCAGCATTCGACACAATTGACCATCACATTTTATAACAAAGACTCAAACAGTTAATTAACATTAATGGAACCGCCCTTAACTGGTTTAAATCGTATTTTTCTGATCGCTCCCAATTTGTGCAAATTAATGATGAGTCATCTGTGCGCACCAGAGTTAACCATGGTGTTCCACAGGGCTCTGTGCTCGGCCCAATTTCATTCTCATTGTATATGCTTCCACTAGGAAATATTATCAGGACACACTCGGTAAATTTCCACTGCTATGCGGATGACACCCAGTTATATTTGTCAATAAAACCTGAACAAAGTTATCAATTAAATAAACTTCGAACATGTCTCAAGGACATAAAAACCTGGATGACCCCCGATTTTCTCTTATTAAACTCAGATAAAACAGAGGTTATAATACTTGGCCCCAAACACCTTAGAGATGCATTATCTAATGATATAGCTGCGCTAGACGACATTGCCCTTGCTTCCAAAGAAACAGTCAGGAACTTGGTAGTGATCTTCGATCCTGATTTATCCTTTAATAGTCACTTAAAACAAATTTCTAGGACCGCTTTTTCTTGCATAATATTTCAAAAATTAGACATGTCTAGTAGAGATGAGCCGGATACTCGGCTGAAACGAGTATCCGGTACGGATAAAGCACTTTTGCCGAGCACGAGTATTATACGAGTAATACGAGTCATTATCTGTGCTCGGACTGAATGAAAATCCTCACACAGCGTCACAGCGCTCCTCCCCTTTACACACCGCTCTGCTCACTCACTCACAGAACAGCTCTCTGTCTCTCTCAGTCACTCAGGTTCGCGGGTCTTTTCGGTTAACGTTTAGGGTTTCTTCAGCTTGAAGTTTGTTTTTATTTCAGTTTGAACTTACTTATTAACCAGTAGAGTTCTGTTAAACGTGGGTTCGTTCAGACGTGGTGCTGGTAGAAAGCGACTCGCGTTGCGTCTCTGCCTGTCGGAGATTTTTTTTTTTTTTTTTTAAACAGTTTTTTTTTTTTACTTCACGCATTAAGTGTCTGACTACTCTCTAGCGTCTGGCTTCTCTCTCTCTCTCTCTCTCTCTCTCTCTCTCTCTCTCTCTCTCGCTCTCTCTCTCGCTCTGCCAGTCGTTGGAGTTTTTTTTTTTTTTTTTTTTAAACCGTCAGTTGGCTCTAACCAGTTTTATTTTACTTCACGCACTGAGTGTCTGACACATTCTAGGTAGTAGTGGTATAAAAAATATTACAAATTAAGCTACACACACACACACACACACACACTCCCCCTCTCTCTCTATGTCTATCTCTTACTCACTTAAACACACACTCACACACACACACACACACTCCTGGGTTAAATCACACCCACTTCCGGGTTAGGCCACGCCCACTCCGAGTACGGATACGGATACAGATAATTCATATGGTTAACAGATACAGATAATACTCGCTCATCCCTAATGTCTAGTCCACGCCTTTGTTACGTCGAGACTGGACTATTGTAATTCATTATTATCAGGCTCCAGCAGTAAGTTGTTAAAGACTCTACAGCTTGTCCAAAATGCCGCAGCACGTGTCCTGATGCTAACACTCCTGTGTTAGCATCGCTACACTGGCTTCCAGTTAAATCTAGAATAGAATTTAAAATTCTCCTCCTCACCTTCAAGGCCCTTAATAATATAGCGCCTTTTTACCTTAAAGAGCTGTTAGTACCTTTTAAACCCGCTAGAGCACTCCGCTCCCAGGATTTAAGCCTACTTGTCGTCCCTAAAGTCTCTAAAAGTAGAGTAGGAGCCAGAGCTTTTAGCCATCAAGCCCCTCGGCTGTGGAATAATCTACCACTTTCAGTTCGGGAGGCAGACACCATCTTTTCGTTTAAAAGTAGGCTCAAAACCTTCCTTTTTGATAAAGCTTATAGTTATAGCTAATTAGTGCGCCAAAACGTTACTTGTTCTATTTTATGACACATGACACACGGAGCTTCTCTTTCCAGCTTCTCCTTCCTCTTCTCCATCCGTATCCCCCTTCCCCGGAATCCCTTTGCTTTATCACCCGCAGATCCAGGGCCTCTGTGGCCGCACCATGGATTGCGGTTTGTGGATCGCGCCCCGGGGGTCGCGGTGTTGGATCCTGTGTGGCGGATTCTGAGTCATGTGGGCTGATCGTGGTGCTGGTGGCGGACCCTGTGGCGCGTTGGCATTGGGCACGGGCAGTGAACCAGGACCGCGGTGGTGGCTTGTGATGGGCGGCGGTGGACGGTGACTGAGGACTGGAGTGACGTCTGGTCTGGATGGTGGATCGTGGTCCTGCTGGTTGCTGACCATGGACTGTGATTGCAGCGGGACTGCTTGGCATGTCATGTTGGGGTTGTCCTTCGGGATGTCAACCTCATCAAATGCTGCAAGAGACTTTGATTATTGATGATGTTCTCCTACATGTGCCATCTATTGAACTTCTGTCCGTCCTGGGAGAGGGATCCCTCACATGTGGCTCTCTCTGAGGTTTCTACGTATTTTTACCCTTAAAAGGGTTTTTAGTAGTTTTTCCTTACTCTTGCTGAGGGTTAGGGACAGAGGATGTCACACCCTGTTAAAGCCCTATGAGATGAATTGTAATTTGTGAATATGGGCTATACAAATAAAACTTGATTGATTGATTGATTGATAATTAAGGACATTGTAATTGGTCTGTGTTGGTAATCTTAACGAATCACTTTTCATAAGATGAACGTGAGTGAAAATCACATTCACGTTCATTTTTTAAATCATCATCGTATCAAGCTGTCATTTAAAAATACCAGGAGAGGGCGAATGTGTGTGTGTGTGTGCTCCCAAATAGCGCACACACAGAGCCAGGTCTCTCCACCGCTCACCTCACTCGCTCAGAGAGTCACACACAGTGAGATCAGAGCAAGTTCACATGAAGCAGCCGGTCAGTGCCGCAGCTTCTTGATCAGAGAGGAGGCTACAGTTGTTTTGTACCGAGCTTCAGTTTCCTTGTACGCCTCCAGTCGGATCTTCTCTCACGTTTTGTTTTAATATTTGGTCAACTAAAATGTGCGTCCCATCCTATTACGTCTACGGCCCGGTGCTCTTCCCTGCAGGTCGCTAATCTAGAGTTTCCGACCACCGGCCTTGGTAAACTCACCATGAATAGATACCAAAAAAGAAAAGTCTTAGAGTTTAATTATGCGTGGACAGATTTATTTGCTTTCACTGCCAACTACTACTATCTCATTAGTATGAGATTTTATCTCATAATTATGACTTAGTATCTCATTATTATGAAACGATATCTCATTATTATGACTTAAGGCCTATGTATGCTTAACTGTTTTGAAGGACACGGACAGATAGGACCGCCTTCTTCGACAGTATCTAAAGCACAAACGCTGCATAATTCTTACTGTAGTAATGTGGACAATGGGCTACAGGCCAGTTTTCATCAATATGAGTGTTCCTCTGTGATGGACACCAAACATTGGTGTCTAAGTACAGCTTGCTGAGAAACAAGTGCGCAGGGACCTTCTACAAAGTGCAACACCGAAAAGAGATATGAACAAAATATTTAATAACCTCACCTTAATACTGTATATTCTCACAACAATAACATTGAATATTTTCCATAATACATATTTCCCAAAATGATGCTCAATCACTTTTTCCCAAAGTTAGTACTCTAGCATAGTCATCCAGACTCGCTGAGTCTATGACATGATTTTTGTGACAATATACAGTATGAGACCGAAGCTATTGAATAATATTCATAACAAATATTTCCCCAAATTATACAAAACCACATTTTCCCAAACTTAGTACTTTAGCATAGCCAGCAGGAGACCTTGGATCTGTGACATGATTTTGGTTACAATATACAGTATTAGACCGAAGAAATTGAATAATATTCATAATAAATATTTCCCAAAAATATGCTCAATCACTTTTTCCCAAACTTAGTACTGTATCATAGCCAGCAGGACTCCCTTGACATGTGATGTGATTTTTGTGAAATATACATTGAAGTTATTGAATAATCTTTTACATTTAGAATTTTTTTTTAACTTTGTACTGTAGCATAGCCAGCAGGAGACCCTGAATCTGTGACGGGATTTTGATGACAACATACAGTATGAGTACGAAGTTATTGAATAATATTCATTACAATTGTATCCCAAAATTATGATCAATCACTTATTCCCAAATTTTGTACTGTAGCATTGTCAGCAGGAGACCCTGGATCTGTGACATGATTTTGGGGTGAATATACATATATTATTGAATAATAGTCATAATAAATATTTCCAAAAATTACGCTAAATCACTTTTCCCCAAATTTAGTAGTGTAGCATAGCCATCAGGAGACCCTGGATCTGTGACATGATTTCTATGATAATATACAGTATTAGCAAAGTTATTGAATATTTTCCCAGAAAAATATTTCAAAAAATCTGTGAATATCTTGCCAACTTTACTTAACTGAATCATCCGGAGTCGTGATCCGACATAATCGATTAATAACTAAATACATATGATTATCAGTTGTGTGAAGAGGGACAGAGACGAGCACACAAACACACAAAGAAACGCATGCTCCCCGCAGACCCTGCAGTCAGTATCTCACAATTATGAGTTAACTATTTCATAATATCGTTCCGTCACTTTAACCCTGATGTCCTGACTATGCGTAATGTCTTGTGTTGTGTGAAGCGGGGGACTGTGTGCACACGGTACTCATGAACTCAAACAAAAGAGTAAACGCCACTCCTGTACGTGTCCTAATAACTTGTGATCGGTGCTGGTGTTTATTGTTAAAGTGTAAAGTGAGCGCAGGTGAGAGGGGAAGTGAGGCGGAAACAGACTCCGACACATACAGGACGACCAGACTTTTATTTAGTGTCTGTTCTGATCCTGGAGCAGCGCTGGTTAAAATTATGCAGCGGCAGCACATCGCTAAGACAATGAACAGAGCAGAAATCATGAATCGATTATGTTATGTCTCTGCTTCGATGCATAGTCCCGCCCACAGAGTCCGTATATCATATTTATGACTTCCATCAAAGATTTCACTAGATTTCATAAATAGAAGTCTATTCTGAATAGCTGTACCTGACAAATTCAGTGCTGGATATAGCCTGAAGTTAGCCCATTGTGAGGCTGCATGTAATTTGATTTGGTATTCCGAACGTTTTTTTTATTACAGTTCTCACCACTATTCTAAATATACAAACATGAGGTATTACTCCAACTATTTTGTTTTTGGTGCGAATGTCTATTTTGACGTGAGACCTTTCATCACGCTGCCTCCTTTTCCATTTTCCAAAGTCCTACCAAATGAATTCAAGGGTAATAAGTCTGGAGAATAAGTCAATCAATAATTGTATCAACAATCTGAAATTGTCTTTTCATTTCATTTCATATGACCTTCTATTCATTTTAATTCATAAATTATAGTTGGAAAACTATGTTGGTGGCTTTATAATAAACAAGGAAAAGATAGTGCCCACATCTACAAAAGGAACTTTAAAAGCAGGAACATCTATTAGTAAATATACAACAACAAAAACAGAAACACAAAAAATGCATTTTCTGAAAATGTAAAACCACTCAGAGAATACGATGTGAATGCTTTTGCCGATAAAAATGTTTCGGTAGATTAAATTGAATTTAAAAGAACTTGGGATATTTTGGATCCTTAACAATTCATTAGATTTACACTCAATTTGAGCTGTGATCTTAGTCACATCTCAAATTTGAGTGTCTGTTCTGATGTGCTTGAGGCAGTGTTGGGAGTAAGAACTGTGGCTTGTGCTGAGCTTGTGATCAAGATGTTAATGGAAATAAATTGGGACAGGGTATTTGTGTTGATGCAAGCCATGAGGAGAGAGTGCTAACCAGAGAGAATCCGGCTACGACGAGAGGCCTCAGCAGCCAGAGCGCAGGAGATCTCAATTCGCTTCTCTTGCTCTTGCAACTGTTGCTGGGAGCTGACCAGAGCACCACCTTCCACTGGGCCATTCAGAAGAGGAACTAGGTTCTGCAAACTGACAGTAAGAGATGTGGATGTGAAGAGATGCTCACATAGCACATATATATAGTAAGGCTGTGATAATTCTCCAACCAAAAGAACCAAAACTGACATCAAGGTGACCCTTCTGTTTACTTTCCTGAGTTGCAGAAGATCTGCGGTACAAACCCGGAATGGATTTTCTTTGTTGTATCTATTTTGTGTTGTTTGAACTGGATTGAACTGAACTATGTTGGGCCTGAGGGGGAGATTGAAACAGACTTTGTGAATATGCAGATTGAACTCAGGATGTTGAGTCTGTGGGAGACACACACACACACCCTCACTTCTTTTCAAGAGAATCCTTACAGCCCTAATATATATATACTGTATATTTATATTCATTCATAGACATACTTATACAAACTAACAAGTTTGTACATCTATCTTAGTGAGGACACTCTATATACACAATAGGAGGACCGGCCAAAATGTCCTCACTTTCCCAGTTTGAGTCGGTTGTAGACTCAAACTGGTCCTCACAAACTTGTTGCAGATAAAACAAAGTTAGCAATAGGAGGTGCAAGGAAGTCATGCTTTAAAGTTGGATCAAAATTCATGGATTTATCAAAGAATACATTAATTAATCTGCAAGTGAGTCAAAACCAACTTTGATTTGGCAATGAGCGTCTTGATCCGCTCTAGTTTCTTCTGCTTCTCCTTCTGTTCCTCAGGACTCAGAGGAGTGGTATCCTCCTCATCATGGTAGCGCTCTGGAATCAGAACCTTGTTGGAAGCGACCAGCTACAACAAAGATAAACACACATACAACCATAAACTAATTTATTGACAGACCAATATATCACTTATTTGATGCTGTTGTTTTTCCTGTATATATCTGTTTTTATATTCATTGAATTTGGGGAATTTTATTTCTTTTTTAGGTGACCTCCATCCTTCTTGTGATGTAATTTCCTGTGGATTCTATTTCCCTCAGTTTGTGCTCTGCGCTGGTGAGGGAAATTTGATTTGTGTTAATAATATCTTCAGTTTCTGGGCTACTGCAAAAGTCACTACAAATCCTACTTCAGGCACATTTATATACTATCTTTTGGTGTGAGATCTTCCCAATACTTTAACTTAGACTTTTAGCAGACCAAAATGCCTCCAAAGTCAAACCGGGAGCATTATATCTGCACAACCGCAGCAGCCTACTACGCACACCGCGTCCTTGCCTCGTAGTGTTTTCAATATGCTCGGAGGGTGCTGCTACCCCAGATAATACTACCTCCCCCGGTTTAAAGGACGAGCTGCTCTCTTCCCTATCCAACGAGATGGCGGATATTTTCAAGACCAAGCTACAAATGGCTCTGAGTGAGAAGTTATCATCCATCAAGACGGAGCTACCGGCAGTGAAATCAGAATTATCTCTAAGTATTATGAGCATCCTGTCCGAGATGAGCGCTCTTAACCAGTGGTTCTCAACTGGTCTGGCTTCCGGACCCACCCTCACCCCTTAATGACAAGCAGACACCCAAAACTAGGAAGATTCTCAACTTCTCAAATTTATTTAACGAAAAGATGGTGCAGTTTGAACCTGAGATAGAACAGAATATCACAATATGCCAACACAATAAAACATGTTTAATGATAATCCAAAACGACCAGCAGGTGGCAATGCTAGAGAAAACATTCCCTTTTACACTCAAATAGTTGCATTTTAATTAAAAAAAACAAATAGCATCTTAAGGACACAAGGTAATACAACATTAAAAAAAACAATTTAGCAACATCAGCCTTTTTTAACAGACTCAACAGTGCATTCATTCACAAACATGAAATTAAAAAGTCCAACTACTGAGAAGCAGTTTCAAAAAGACTAACATTATGTAGCTTTAGCTTAGAATACTCACTAACTGAATCTATGACAACCAACATTGCACTATGGAAAAAATGCTGTGGCTTGAGTTGCAGCTTTTATCGCCAAATTCAAAATAAAATAAACAGAGAGTGCAATTCCAAAAGATTCAAGTATACAAAATTAACGTTTCTTCTGATTAACTTATCCCTATTACACTTAATTAGCTGCATTTTAATTAAAAAACAAAAAAACTGTATCTTAGGGACACAAGGTAATACAACATACTGAGTCAAATGACTCTCTACAAGTGAATTCAATTTACCAGAAAGAGATATAAAATGCTAGCAGAGGTACCAAAGGGATTGACCAAATGGGTTACTGGCAGCTCGGAAAATGTTAGATCATAGGACAAGAGGATTATATCCCTTGATCCACTATTAAGCAAAACCAAGAGTAAAGTGCACATTAATCCAGTTTTAGCTGCTCTGCACTGGCACCCTGTGACAGGTTTCATTTTAAGATGCTCCTCTTTGTGAAACATAAGGCTTCAAAAACCATAAAGTGCATCTTAGGGACACAAGGAAATGCAAAATAAAAATATTGAGGGGGAAAAATGCTTCCATTTCATAACCAGTAAAAGCTCATTCTAGGGGCAATAAGAACATATAAGTTAAGTTTTAGAGCTGTTTTTTTTTAAACTGGTGACTGTAAAGCCATTTTATTCACATCCTCAATGCATGCCCTATGGGTGAAGGCATTGCTATCCTCATGATGATTTTTTTGCTTTGCAAATGTAGCTTTTTTATCATTTAGTATCTTATTTTCATGAATAACCAATTGATATTTGCCGTCCTCACCAGATGCATTTGCTATTATACAAACTCTGACAATGGAGATAGTCATGAGTATGAGAAAATGTGTCTGAGCAGCAAAGAGTAAATGATGGAGAACTGCACTACATCAGATCATTCTCACCTCCCCGCTAACGTCCAGATCGTAGTGTTGTGGTTCCATCTGTAACCGTCTCAGCCGAGTAATTTCTTCCCGTGGTGACTCTTGGCCCTGGCCTCGAACTGCTGTTTCCATTTCTTTAATGTCGATCTCAAGAGCAGTCAACCGCCTCCGCACCTGTCCATATACACAAGGATGCAAACACATTCAGATACAATCAAGATTCAAAATTCAAGAGTTTTATTATCAAATGCACAGAGATAAAAATTAAGCAGTCGCCGGCAATGAAACGCTTGAGTCACAGGCTCTCTTCTAAACATGCTCAAGAATTAAAAAAACAAAGACAAAATTTGAATAAAATAGTGTAAAATAGAATATCAAAAATGTAAATATTAATAAAATATATATATATATATAAATCTATATATACAGCTTAAGAAAGAAAAAGCAGTAGCGCAATTTTGTGCAATAGTGCAAATATGCCACGGTGCTTATATAGTGAGTTATTGCAGTTGGGAGGAGCTTAAAAGTCTTATGGCCTGGGGGATGAAACTGTCTCTGAGCCTGGTAGTGCGGGGCCGGATGCTGCGGTACCGTCAGACAGACGGCAGCAGCCAATTTTTTTTTATTGCTGGGGTGAAATCAAATCATCTTTAATTTTAATCATGACACCAATTTGGCAAAAAAAATTCTAGGGCTCCCCTTCACTGCAGCCACTAACTGCTGTTGACCTGCTATTTGTGTAATCCAGAGTGATAACACAATGAATCCCAAAACACGTTTGTTATTTCTTTCAAGTTATTTAAGAGGAGGGTGAGATTCGCCTAAAACCCAACAGTCAGAATCACTCTAAGAGCTACTGGCATTGAGTAATAGCAGTTGGCACACAGTGAAGTAGAAGGTTTTTATTTCCGCCTGATTATTTTTAATAAACAGATGCCTGCAGATGAATCTAGCTGGGACTTATGAGCTGAAAAACAGAATAGGACCCTAGCATGAAGCCTTGACTAGCCCAAGTCCAAATTTGATAACAATACCACAGAAGATGAATATTTGTAGGATTTTTTCCTAGTCACATGTCTAGGCGTTTTCCACAAAGGCAATTTGGAGACTCCATAGGACCCTTTGTAACCCCGTCAAACAGCATATCACAATTTGGGAAATTTCATTGGCTAAACGATACGCCAGTCATCAGAACAATCGGTTTCAATTGGCTCAACCTTTACACGTCAGAAGAGGTGCAGGCTCTTTCCAACAACAAGGTGACTCATTGGCTATTGCAGGCTGTGGACAGCCCATGCCAGCTCTGATTGGGTCAAGTTTAGATAGACAGCTCACTTGAACCAATAGGATATGGCTACCCACCATTTTGAGATCTTTATTTACATGGAAACAGAATTTAGGAGTGAGTGTACGTCCCAATTTACACGGAGGAGGTGGCTGCGCTGACATTATGCAACAGCTGACAGTGGCTTTTCTTTGATGAATTTGGACTGATTATGTTACTGGATTAGATCGTCTGGACCTTTGGCAATGTACCAACACCGTTTTTGTTGGAATGTTATCGATCTGTGGATTAATGTGATGGTTTTTCTACTTCTGGTCTGACTGAGACGTTGATTGTACCGGCTGTGGTGATCGGATCTAGAAATGGTTTACATCAGTTGAATCAAAAGAGTCTTAGCTTTCTAAGGATATGTTGCATCAGTACCTAGCTGTACGACGCAGTTCTGTAAATAACAATGTTTGACGCTGATCAGTAAAACAGCCCACTGGACGGCACCCGCGGGGGGTGTTTGCGATGAGGTTAAGTCCAAATTATTTTTACCCAGTCTATGTAAACAGATGTGTTAGTGTATGCCTTTTTTTGTAAATTGGTGCAAGTGAGGGGGCTGGTGTGGGGGAGTAGGGTAGGAGTAGCTGGGGGAATCAATACTTTCTGGGCAGCTCTATTATGGAACAGGATTTTACCCATTTGGAAAGAAAAAACTAATCAGAGTGGTTAGTGTTAATAATGTGGCAGCAACAAGGAATGACGTATTTGTATAGACATTGTGAAATGAAAAACTACTTTTGATTATTGTGAGCTGTATGGTCACACGAAGCACTGCCAAATTTCCTCAACAATACTTATTACATATCACAGCTAAAGTCAAACAAACAAACAAAGTGGAAGCTCATGCAGTGTTTTTTAAAGTACGCAAAGATGCTTTAATTGGATGTGTGGAGCTTTCATGTATCCTCCTCTCACTGCTTTTTAAAGTTTGCATGCGTGATTTGTAAGAAAGATGTGATCGATGTACATGTTGAGCAGGGTTCAGTCATCTAGGAATGGAAACAGCCCAAACCCTCATCAGAAAATAGTTTGGTTCCGGGCAATCGTTTGTTTTAATTTTTTTAATTATTATCATCACATCACTACATGCCCATGTCAAATGACCTAAGATGACAGAAATGTATTTACAATATATATAAATTATCCCAAACCGGAAGTTCCAATTGATTATTCATGGTAAACCATTTAATAGTAAGTAGACCATGAAGGCCATCTCTTTTGAAACAGGTTTAAGTTCCACTTCAGTCTAAGATATTACACTTCTGTTTACATATTTTCTGGGGCCAATTTCATGTATCTGTTTAAGTGCTGATATCCGCATGGATCCTTAAAAAGTATTTTTCATGGTCATTTTGAATTTTTTCTTTCATTTTGCCTTGCAGCACACGTTCAGATGGAGGACCCCTTCTGGAATAGTATTGATTTCCTCCACAATTTTTTTTCCAGAAGCTTGTAGCAGTTTGATGATTTTTTTTATTTAATTTGCTTTCTGTGTTGGAGCTATAGGTTAGGCTGAGTGGTTAAGATAAGATTATCGTAGCCACAGGATTGATAATTATGTGCACGATTTATTAGGTGTTAAATCAATGTTTAATCATTACAATCTCTAAATCAACCAGAAAATAGTAAATTAACAAATATAACAGTATCAAATATCCTTAACAAGCACTTTGGGAATAGAAGCGAACAGAAGCATCCTGCACATGCAATGAACACAGCAAACAGGTAAATATGCAATTACTTTTCTTAATTAACGCACACAGGTAAACCACAAGAAGAAACACAATAGCAACTAACTGAATTTTGGATTCGGAGAATCATTACAGCTATGCTATTAGGTCATCATTTCACAGTATCTCTTAATTCTGATCCAGATATATTTCTACTTTGTTTATTGTCTGTTTTTTGTGTCCCCCGTTGACTTTCTGTTCAGAAGGTTATATTTAGACACAACACATTTATCCTACTGCTTTATTAACCTCAACCTAATTTAAGAATAATCATTTAATCAAGTGGGTATTAATGGCACTCGAGCTGCATGGTAAGATATGCTTCATTTTGGGGAGGGCAAGTTCCGTGTACTTCTCATTCCAGAAAAAAAATGCTTGCCTCATGGAGCTCAGCGTAAGTTCAGTAAGGAAGACTTAAAACCCCATTCAGATCAGCTGACTGTGGGCGGTCCTAAATATCGGGAATGCCCATGGGAGGGCTTAACCTGTATGCGTCAGCTGATCGTAGGTGTTCCCAATCATCTAATCAGGCCCGCGCTGTTTCCTTCAGCCAGTCACACAGCAGCTGTCAAACTTTAAAAATCCCTTCTCTTCTCTTCCTCAGCAGTGTCAATGCAGTGACTCGCACAACCCCTCCTCCACCCCAATCTCCTCCAGTGACTTAGTCCTGGCACAGGACTAAGTCATCCTAATTGATTGATTGATTATTTATTTAAGCCTCGGAAATCACATTGAGGAATAAGACCCTAATTTACAATGGTGTCGAGGGTACAATAAAGAGTAAAACATGAGAAATAAATAAATAAGAATAAAATAAATAAATATGCATATATACATACAGCAATAGAAAGTAAAAGGTCACAAATCAACCCTGACAATTCAATAAATACTATAAAATACTATGGTTAAGCTTAACCCAACTAAAAGTTACAATCACTGCAGGAGAAGCCAGCCCTACATGAAGCGCTGGTGCCTTATTTCACACAAGAGCTTGTGAAGGAGCTCAAAAACAGTCCTTACAACCTTGTTACAAATGGGTCAAATGACACAGGTATTCCCCAAACTATTTATCTCTTCTGCAAAACATATGCTTTGTTTAAACATCGAACAACATGTATATTTGTATAATTCTAATTTGTCATTATAGGAGTGCAAAAGATGAACCTGCTTACTAGCCGGGTCTTCGTGGGAAGCAAAGTTGTCGTGTACAACAAATGGGAAGACATGTGAGACAGTAAGCGAGATCTTCGCAAGATTAACTCCACCCTAGAGGAGCATGGTATCTCATTGCTCTCTCAGTTGACAATGCAGCTGTGAACATTGGACCAAGCCATTCCATCGCCTCTAGGGTGCTCCAGAAACACCCAAACACCTATATTCTTGGTTGTTCTTGTCACGTGGCACATAACACCGCAAAAGCTGCAGGAGAGGGATTTTTTTAAGTGAGTTAAGGCCTGATTTATCTCTCAATGTAACTTTATATTTCTATCCTAATTGCAAGCATTGAGTGAATGTTATGATTTGATTAATGTTTTGCAGGTGTTTCGGTTTTGATTTGGAGGACATGGTAGTGGACATCGGTTACTCGTTCAAAGGTAGCACAAATCGGAAAGGATACCTGACAGGGCTGCATGTTTGATAATATTAAGTGTAATATTGAAATGCAGAGCTTTAGAAAAGATATGATATGGAATTAAATATTTAAAACAGAGTTTTGTGAGCTGCATGAAGCTGAGTACATGGAGGTCCTCCTGCACATCTCAGTTCGTTGGCTAGGCCTTGAACGTTGTGTGACCAGAATCCTGAGGCTTTATGAACCTTTCGCGAGCTACTTCAAATCTGCTAGTATGGTCATCAATTTTCAATTTCATTATGTAGCAACTACATGGATTGTTAGTCACATACTTATTGACAACCTCTTGTTTTGTGTTATTTATTGCTTTTGTTCAGTGTTATTATGAAAATCAGGCCAGATTCAAGAGGCTTGTGCAGGCATTTACTGACCCCATGACAGAAGTCTACCTGCTGTTCTACCAACCCACCGTACCAACCTTACCTGATTTCAACTTGCTTCTCCAGAGAGAGCAGTCAGCAATATATTTGTTACATGATGGGGTGGGTTTGAACCTAGCTGTTTTTTCCATTCTGTGTTTCTTGCTGATATCTGCAGGGATCTAATATTTGTGAATGTCTGTCATGGATGGTGAAATTCGTACGCAACCTATGTTCCAAATGTATGGTTCCAGCAGCTCTGCAATGCCATGAGGAGCCTTGAGAATTGCCTATAAAGAGAAGGCAAACCATTTGCTATGTTAGTGTTTGACTATTACTATGATCAGGGCAGAGCGTGGCCTAGGGGATAGAGTGGGTGTTCTGCAACAAGAAGGTTGCCGGTTCGAACCCACTCTTTCCCATCTGCATGCCTTAGTGTCCTTGGCAAGATACTGAACCCCTAAAATGGCCCCTCATAAATGCTGAGTGTTCTAAAAATGTAAGTAGCTTTGGACAAAAGCGTCAGCTAAATGACATGTAATGTAATGTAATCAGGAGAGGCGGTGGTCTAGTGGCAGAAAATTGGACTATGGGCAGAGAAGGTCTCTGGTCTGCTCTGGTTCGACTCCTCGGAGAGACAACAAAAGACCAACCTGGATTGATCTGTCCAAAAATCCAAGAGTCTCCCTACCCTGTCTACTGCCCCTGAGCAAGGCACCTTACTGCCCCAACATCTGCTCCCCGAGCACCGTACATGGTGGCTCACTGCTCTCTGTGTCCTACACCGGATGGGTTAAAAGCAGAGATTAAATTTCCCTACCTGCATGAGTGTGCCTTTGCATTTCTGTGCATGTGTTTGGGACTAATAAATGCATCTTAATCATACACTTTGATATGTGATAAATAAAATATGATATTTAGCCTTGTACCTAGTTTTTTGCCACTGCATGAGTAGAAACCTAAGGTTTGTGGTAGTCCTTCCAACAGTGGGCGTCTGGTTGGATTTCTTGCCCTATGTGTCAAGCTGATATTGCTGCATCAGTATGTTAAACCATTTATGTTAACCTGATATACTCTATCTGTACAGGGAAAAAGTTGAACATTGAGTTCACAATCAGGGCTAAACTTAACAGATATCTTGATGAGGCTGACATCACGGCAGGTGGATTCATTCCATGAAGCTGTGTTGAGTTTACTAACAAGTGCTGTGGGCTATGCACTTATGAAGCTGCCATTGGTCAAACACGCAAATTTGCGGATGTGCGGCAGAGGGCTGAAAGTGGCATTGAAGACGTCCTGTACTTTGTTGAAAGGTTAGTTTTTTTCTATAATTATTGTCTATCATCTTATGTAAAATGCTTATGACGAGGTATGTTCACTCCTAACCTGCACATGAGTTATTCTTATATGGCTTTTCCTCAAAGATGTGTATGAACTGCTGCTGGTTGATGACAATATACCTATAACTTAACAACATGTAACTCTATTTTCATAAATAGGTTTCCCCATCTCCTCCCATAACATGGGCCAGACGAGCATGACCACCTGGGTGAGGACTTTCTGAATTATCAGACCATGCCAACAACCTCCCTTCAGGACGAAACTGAGATGAAAAGCATCTGGGCTGGAATGGCAACAGGGAAACATAAGGTATACATTTTTTTGTCTTTCTTTTTGGCAGGTGTGGCTTGGCTACATCTGTTGCTTTTATTGATGCATGCATAAAGTGTTTCATACATGATGCAAACTATGCATGTATTATCTGAACTTTGTTACAGTAGACTTACAGTATTAATCAAAATATGGTATGTTTTTCCATTTTGTTCTTGGTTCATTTTCCATAGGTGACAGGAGCCAAAGAATTTGAGGGGGTTGTTGCCATCGGCAAGCTGGTGCTGGTGTTGACCCATTCGAATACAGACGCTGAGAGGGTGTTTTAAGTTGTGGGACTTGTCATATATGGTAGTTTAATGCGCTTGCGCATATACTATGGGTTATACGGTAGTTGCGGACACATGTCATTGATGTATGTTAGTGAGCCAAGTTGTGAGACACGGTGATGCATTAAAGCGAGCTGAGCTACTAAGAAGCCTCTTTAGCGTTGATTTACAGGACTGAACAAAACTAAGACCAGAAATAGCCTGGCATTGGTTGGCAGCCTCTCGTCAATAATGGCCTTAAAGATGGCCGACCTGGAGCCCTGTTTTCGATGGGAGCCCCCCTCAGAGTTCATCAAGGCCTCCAAGAAGGCCACAGGCCAGTACAACCTTGCCCACAAATCTTATAAAATGTCTAACTAGCTTCGGATCTGCATCTGATACCTCATTTTTTGTTATTTTTGTCACTTTATGATCCATTGTATTGCTTAAAAAGGCTATTCTTTAAGCACTATATTTGTTGCAAATTTTTGTTTGATGGAAAGTGTGGTGGGAGGCTTTGAATAATGAAAAATATTTCCCC
This sequence comes from Platichthys flesus, assembly GCF_949316205.1. Lineage (NCBI taxonomy): Eukaryota > Metazoa > Chordata > Actinopteri > Pleuronectiformes > Pleuronectidae > Platichthys > Platichthys flesus. Next base: position 170,380 of record NC_084946.1, read on the forward strand.
CATCTAACCTTTTGTCATTTTTTGCTGAACATAAATCATTAACTGCTCTTAAGAATACAATTATTAACTATATAGGTTAGGTTTCAGTTAAGAATTAGTAAAATACCATTGTAATCAAAATGTCAATCAACCTGACTTGGTCAAATCTTAAACACAGGTCTATTAATTAGACTATATTGTGGTACATAGACAGTCATTGAGGCACAACAATAGTTTTCTGGTTGAATGTTCAGCTCAAGTCTAGAAGGCCTACAAGTCATGCTCAGATTAACATGAATCAGAATAAGTTGAGGTATTGCCACCGTTTCAGAAAAAAACATCTCTTAGCAATTCAGGATAATCTTCAGCTAGCATCGATCACATGGTTTTATATGTTGGAAGTTCAACAACATGTGTGATTTAAGTTTTTCTACCTGATTAAATTTGTTTTGACACAACAGTTGATTAAGTTCAAAGCAAGAAAATTTACTTTTACCTGCAAAAAAACACATTTTTGTGAAAAAACATACTTTCCACAGCACCAGCACCAACTTCTCCTTCATGGCAAGGGGGGAATGGGAGGGGCTTGAAAAATAATGGTCAAATGACCACAAATGTGTTCTGTGGCCTGGATACAGGGGGTGTCTCACATTAACCGATGTCCCACATTGCCCCGCTCTCCCCTATCATATACTCTATCCAGAACAGAACCACCACCCAGCTTTGTCAGCTCATTGCATTTCTCCTGTTTTCTCTGCATTTTGCCTGACACAATGCAGTCCAGTTCCTTCACCAATCTATTACCAACGCCAACCAGCCCATAGGAATACAAACTTATCTTGGTTCAATGTAACTCTGTCATTCTCAATGTCAAAGGAATCATTTCAAATGGAACACACTCTTTTCACTCTACTTTATCTTATCTGTTCATTTTTTCATCCTGTCCTTAAAGGGATAGTTTATAGGACCAGAAACTTTGTAACTACAGAAACTACAATTTACCTGTGTTATCCTCAGACCGTAGATGTGTTCACGCTCAAGGGCACACAGTTCACAAGCATGAACTTTTATGCTCTCGACCAAGGGGTACGTGACAAGATCAGATAAAACACTCTAAATATACTATAAATGTGTGTTAATGTTTAATGGCAAACTGACTGTAAAGCGAATCAACTTCAACCAGTAGGAAATGTATCGCCATCGCGCTATCAACATGCGCGATATACATATCGCAAGACTGCTTGAACTGTGATAAATAGTGTTCCATTTGCCATGCATTCACGCTCTACATGTCAATATATTTGGCCAATAAGATGGAGCCCTGCTACCCTAGATAATAAATTTAAGATATTCAGATCGTCAGGTTTTTCAGTCAATTCATCATTGTTGGAAAAAGGGAAAAGAGAGAAAACATAATTTCAAGAGGACTCCATCAAATCTCGCTCCACATGCTTTAGACTAAATTCTACTGTGGAAACTTCTAAAGATCGCATTTGTCCTGTTGTAACAGGCCATATTATACCCCAAGTCTGGACTATACCTGGGGTTAAAGGGGCCTGGGCTAGATTATACCCCGGGTATATTATGGCCTCGGGCAATTTATACTCCAGGGTATAAATTGGCCTAGGCCAATTCATACCCCTCAGGCCAGATTATACCACCATGATATCAGTAGTCTTGAGTGATATACACAAGAATTACTTAATTTTTCAACATTTTATTGGGGATTCAGCTTTGTCAAGAAAGTTAAGTGAGAAAGCTAACCGACTTAAATCGTAAAACTCTAAAACAGACTTTTATTACTTCAACCAGAAAAACTAAAAAATATTAGACTTGGTTATCCTGAAACTTCAACTTCTAAGACTAGCAAGTCATCGCTACAATATAAATGTTCAAAGTTAAACACTGATAACAACATCAAAATGATCATGCTTGTTTTCAAGCATGATCATTCAACCAATGATATTAAGAATGCACTTCACTAGGTGCATGCAAGTTTAGAAAAAATTACATTTTTTATTGTCCGTTTAACCCACACTCGACCCATACCCATCAATGCGCTACAATAATCGGACTAGACCCCTAACTCTTTAGATTTTTGGCAAATTTCCCCCTAATGTTAAATATTTTTTAATGTCAAAATATTGGTTAGAGAAATAGAAGGGGCGCAAAAAAACTCTGCCCAGCAAGAAATAAAAAATACATATATAAATATACTCTGGCCTGGAAGGGTATAGTATGGCCTAGGCTATTTTACACCCCCAGGAAGAGTTTGGCCTAAGACTGAATTTCCCATGGGATTAATAAAGTATCCATCTATCTATATATCTAAGACAGTTTATTCCCGGGGTATACTCTGAGAAAAAGAGAAAGCCTTCACTGGATGCAGCAGCGAAAGCACCCAGCCACTCACTGCTTCACACATTCTCTTACAGGTCGACCCCATCACCCCCACAGTTGACCTGCAGGAACTCCAAATTAGAGCATGCACTTTCGAGGAAAGCAGCTGCAAATACACAGATGGGGTGTTGGTGGGCCCTGATGAGAAACCTTGTCTGCCAAAGTATCTGTTTCCCCATTATGCAAAGTTAACGCATAACGCAAGGATCATGTTTCAGAAGGATCGATGATTGCTGCTATTTCGCAACATTGGTTCACAAAGGGGTTCTAGCTACTCTCAGAAATGTTGTCACGCATGCATGATTTGTGCTACAAACAACATTGGTAGAGGAATGCAGGCCCCACAAGCTGCACATCCTCCACCTGACAAACCATTTGATCCTCTACAGATGGATTTGCAGGACACAGAAAACTACCAGGAACTGCCGGGAATTGGTTGTTGGGATCCTATTTCTGGCAGTTTGACAAGCCTAAGATGCTTGGCAGTTGACCCCTGCTCCTAGATCAAGGGGGTATTTCCCATGTAAATGACTATGCTGTGAGATTTACAAATGCAAATCAGGATAGTTTAATTTACCAGTAGTTCAGAGGTTTCACCTTAATGTAAAACAACTCCATTTATTCACAAGCTAATTAGATCACACCTTTGCTCCGCTTGAAATACTAGTTATTTTATAAACAAAATATATTTATTAAGAATACCCACTTATCCAGGCAACACAACACTGCTGCATATAACTAAGTATAATAATCATAAATTAATTATATGTATATATATGTGTGTGTGTGTGTGTTTATACATGACAGTATGAATGCGCAAGTAGTTAGGTACAGGTATGAGCAAGTGCAACATTCAGTTTTTGCTTCTAATATCACATGATTGATCATACCACTTTGTAGCTGGCTGAAGACTGGCCCCCTGAAAGGTTTAGGCTCCGCCTCTTCTCCCTTACAGAGCTGCTCTGGTTGCGGCGGATTCGCTCATACTGCTCTTCTATGCTCATCTTTGACTTCATCTCTGCAGGAAACACAGCACTCTTTGGACGTTCCTGTAAAAAATATGTGACATAGTAAAACTTTTAGAAAAGATTTCAGTCCTAGTTCTGTTGGAGCTTAGTAGTTACTTTGACACAGTCCACCATACAACTACAAACACAGTCAACTGCATTGGACTCTGAGACAAATGCCCATCTCAATGACATAAGTCATTTGCAACGATGTATCAAAGTAAACCACCACAATGTGTGTGGTGTACCAAGGTTCAGTCCTGTTTTTTGCATTACAAGTTTCTTTCAAAATGAATTTTAATATGCAAATTAGCTTTACACTAATCGAATAGGCCCAAAAAACACAGAAATAGGCTTAATTTGTTCCTTTACTCCTACCACAATAAAACTTTACAAAGTATATTTTTTTGTATTACAAGTTTCTTTTGAAATGAATTTGAATATGCACATGAGCTCCACACTAAAGTTTGAAGGCTTAAGACTGAACATGTGTGCACTTAGGTTTAGATAGGTGCAACTCGTAATTGGATAATATTAACGTAGTTTAGGTTGACATACCCTAGAGATTCCATTCCGCACCCTGCCAAAATGCTGAGACACTTCAGTAGAGCTGCTTTGTAATTCGCCAGTGGGGGCCTTGGTTCTACGAGGAAAAATGCCAACTGGCAAGTGACACGAGAGATACATTCAGAAAAATTTGAATGATGAAAGAGCTTAATTATCAGCGCTAACACAATGAGGAAATGTTAGCACATCTTGTCACTCTCAGTTATTTAATGATAATCATAACTCAAAAGACAGAATAATGTTGGCTCTGCTCCATGAGGTTCTGTGCACTAACCAGGACTCAATTGCTAAACTGTGATTATCAGCTTTCAAAGGAACCAAGGTGGTATCACATCGAAACTTGGGCTACGGTTGTCACCTTTATTGATGATGTATTGCCTCTCCTGGAACAGGTCCTGCATATCAGTGAGAGTGTTCTGTTCACCGACCTGGAGCTGCAATATGAAATACCAAACCCAAAGGTTGTGAAAATGTTCAGGAAACATCCAAAGCTGCTGATGAAACAGAATGCATTCAATAACTTGTAAGTCAGTTGACTAATTTGAGAATCATTTTAAAACTAGGGCTACGTTGTAGCACTTGCGGGCCCGAGCACCCGCACGTTGAAGCCTGTTGCGGTCGGTGGAGAGAGCGATCGATGACCAAGCGCACATCATCGATCGAGCATGCACTTCTCCACGTTGCATGCGTTTTGCGCTCTGCGGCAGTAGGTTTGCCAGTAGGTGGCGCCATCACTATTATTACGCACAGACATATAGATCTGTTCAAGTAGGCGCTCTGATGTAGCGTGAGAAATTTTGTGTCAATTGGACAATGTTTCCGCAACTTAATTTTCACACTGATCAATAGGTGGCGCTATGATCCTGAACTAATATTCATATATGGAGCTGTTCTATTCAGGATTGTGATCATAGGTCAGTAGTTTGGAGCCGGTTGGATAATGCAGAGTGGATTAACAAAGTACTTCCTGTTTCCTGGTGAATCAGTAGGTGGCGCTATGACACTGAGGAAATATTGACACATAGAGCTGTTCAGGCTTGGACTCTGACCATGTGACAGAAGTTTGTACTGATAGGACAATGCACAGTGGAGTTATGATAACATCGTGTCCTTTGGCGAAGGAAAATCCTTCGCCGCACATCAATGTTTACACCGTTTGAGGAAACGTCACAATTCTGACCATGATCTAATGACTTGACTGATCTGATTTGAGCTGTATATTGTAAATCAGCCAGGAGCAGTTCATTAAAGTATAAAACATGTCACTTCCTGTAGCCACCAGGGGGCGCTGTAATTTCAAGTCATAATTTCTGTGTAGATGTCATCAGGATGGCACCCTTGTCTTACATGTCTAGTTTGGACTCGATTGGACAATGTATGTCCGAGATACAGAACCTCGTGTTTTGATGGCGTTTAATCAAACTCAAGACGCCACGCCACGGTCACACGGTGTGACGAAAGGTCAATCTCTTAATCACTTTTTATCTCCATCTTGTTGTGATGGCACTGATCTTAATTTGAAGTTAATCTGATGAAAGCCCTGGGACAACTGCATCAAGTAAAAATGTGGAATATGGGAAAAAAATGGCCACTTAATCCAAAATGGCGGCCTCCCTGTTTGGTCAAGCATACCTATCCAAGATATTTTTTTGTTTGTTATGAAACGACACATGTCCCGATAGATTTGTATAAATGTCGGCCATCGTAGTGCCGGGGTTGCCCTATAGGGGGCGCTGGTCAGTTTTTTTGCCACGCCCATTTCTTAAAAACATATGAATATCTTCAGGGGGGGGCTGTTGTTACACACATGTAGTTTGAGAGAGATAGAATCATGAACACTGAAGTTACAGCAATTTCGTGTTTCACGGCGAGTTGATGAACTTTAATGCCACGCCATTCATGTGGCGTTTGACGAAAAGTCACGGTAATCTTATGTCTTCATTGTCAATGTCTTGGGACCCATTTGATACAGTTTGACATGGTTGAGGTCAGTGGATGAGGAGAAATTCATCCAAGTGTAAGACAAGCAAAAAACAAGACATTTCCTGTTGCCACCAGGGGGCGCTGCGGTTTTAAGTCATCATTTTTGCATAGATGTCATCAGGCGGGGACTATTGTCTTACATGTCTAGTTTGGACTTGATTGGAACATGTATGTCCGAGATACAGATGCCCGTGTTTTGATGGCGTGTAACCAATTTTTAACGCCATGCCACGGTCACACGGTGTGATAAAAAAAAAATCCCTCAATCATTTTTTATCTCCATCTTGTTGTGATGACACTCATCTGAATTTGAAGTTGATCTGATGAAAGCCCTGGGACAAGTACGTAAAAGTAAAAAAGTGGGATATTGCCAAAATGGCCACTAAAAGCAAAATGGCGGACTTCCTGTTGCGTTTTTCATAATGCTCCATGAGACTTTTTTTCATGACTGGTCACGATACACCTATATCCAGATTTTGATGAAAATCCGTTATGTGGAAACCTAGGGGCTGGTTCCAGGGGGCGCTGTAGAGCCATTTTGCCACGCCCAATTCCAATTACTCCAGAATACTAAAATATCCGCAGACCTTGAATTTCCTGCAAAGTTTCATAACTTTTTGAGCATGTCTAGACCCTGAAAAAGCCCCCCAAAGGGAAATAATAATAATAATAATAATAATAATAATAATAATAAAAATCCTTACAGATTCAATAGGGCCTCTCACCATTCGGTGCTCGGGCCCTAATAACTGTTACACCTGTCATAGCAGAAACAATATACATTACATATGGGTTAGGGGTTAGCATGTGTAGTAATGACCTGACCAGTATGCATTATAAAATGTAAGACCAAAATCATCTAATTTCAGTGAAATTGCAGAGAATAGTGGATTCAGTCTCAGAGCATCGGAAAGAGGCCAACTTTCACCAAACACCTCTACAATGCTGTACTTCAAAGGAACAGAGAAAACCTGAGAGCCCAAAATTGACACCCTTTCTCCTTGATTATTAACTGCTATACCACAGATATGCAACACAGATTGCAGCCAAACATGATATAGTATTGGATGGCACAAACACATGTTCTATCCTTGGCCTAATAGACACTAATGGGATAAATGGACACCCCATAATTATTTAGTAATCAGTGTAATGACTTTAATAGTGCTGCTTCCTCGAGTGACCGGTAACTAACTAGCATGAATACATCATTACTGAGACACTACTGGCTGTAGAGAACCCTACTGCTCTTTCCCTGCCCTGCAATGCAAATGTAGTGCATTTTGATCTGATATCCTTTATTTAGTTACAAAGATTTTCTGTTACAGCATGTACCTGACATTTTAACAGTTAAGCAGCACCATTACGTACAAGTTTAGTTGAGCATAAAAAATAGGTTGCTATTGAGACAAAGATATTCAGGCAATTGGTGGATTGTCTGGAAAGATGAAGCATGTGGTATTTGGAGGGATACATGGCTTTTGGTGGACTCATAATGGTGAATGGTGACATTTAGGATTGGTTGTGCAGAGGTATTGATACCCAAATACCTTTCTGATGTAAGAATCTTCACCATCAAGGTAACCATCATCACGGCAGAAGCTGTGTAGCCAGGCAGTGCTGTCAAAGGGCAAAGGGGGGATGGAGGGTGGATGGGTAGGGGATGGGTCCAAAGGATAATAGGCCTTGGGGAGAGGAGGCCTTGGGGGAATACTTTCCTTTATCACCATTAAGGCAGATAGGAGGGAGGAAGAGAGTTGAATAAGGTCAAAAGGAAGAGAGAGTGCTGCTCATCAGGAGGAATGATAATAAGACAGGCAAAGTGCAGAGCAGAAAGGACTCATGGGACTGATTTGATGTGATTTTAGTGAGATACGGAAATCCCCAGATGGTCAATGAAATACATGGCAGTTAAATATTATTTACAATCTTACAAACCTGAACAAATGGAATGGGAATTAATAGAGCTTCAGAATGTTGAGGTTAATTAAAAAATTGATCATGTTTTCTTTAAAGATGGCTCTGCATTAACACTTTACCTGAATGATTATCAGACGGTGTTATGACAAAAATCACAGGATACTGCCCAATTTCCTTTCATTGTTAGGATAAGTAAGTGGCCTTGCACAAACACCAGCATCAGACAATGATAGAGAGGCTGGCAGGCAATGGGGTTGGGTTTTTGGGCAAGTACTCCTACTACAAAAGACTGAAGGTGCATGGAGATCTTGGCTACAGCGTAATGATAAAACAGCTTGGATTCAGGCATAGAAAATAATCTCTTGGAGTGCAGGTTTCTGAGGCCATTATGGTATCTTGCTGAGAGCTGAGGTGGGTGGGAGGCTGGATAGAAATCTTTTCTTAGGCCAACCCTGACTTCTGGATTACAGCCATCTAAGGATAACCACTTTGTTTCCTGAAGGTCAGATTGGGTTTGGACTGTGTCTTAATGTTGATAGGTATATTCAAAGTCCTGGTATTGAACTTGAAGAAATCTGAGCTCTTCTCCTGCTCTTACTCTGGCTAGACTTTGCTGGTCAAGGTTGAAATTTGCTCTACATTTAATGTTTCGGTCTGTTTCCTCTATCACAGGATCTAATCTAGCGGAGGATTCCCAATGGTTTTTGAAAGCTAGGGCTGAGGAAAGATGTGTTGAAAGTTTTCACAATGGTTGGCATGTATACTCTGTGAGAGCAAGCTTGTTTCAGACTCTGTACCTGCTGGGTCTACACCTAGGCCTAGTGTCAGATTTGTAATTAGGTACTGCACATGACTTGGGATAAGATTTAGGTCTTGATCTTCTATGCACTTCAAGGTTGGTTCTAGTGTCTATGCATAGGCTTGTTCCAGGTTTTGAATTGAGGTTCCTCCCCAGATGGGTGTGTCCGGTGCTTACCTCCGGGCCCAGCTGTCTGTTGGGGGAGACGTGGGAGCCAGGCACTGAGGAGAAGGGGCTGAGTGGGCTGGTGAGGCTTATTGAGCTCAGGGGACTTGCTGGACTATTAGTTCTAAAGGAGCTTGATGCACCGCCGGCCACTGTCCAAGAGAAATAGAAGGAGGAGGAGTGGTAAGGATAAAATCATTAGAATTGACATGATAAGGCCATTGGAATTTCCATTGAATTAAAGTAATTATTTTCCAGCTCCATTGTTTTACCTCTGTGCTTGGCTGTGTCAGTACCTCTGGATAGGTTATTCTTGTGCAGTCCTTCCAAAACATCCTGGACTCTCCAAAACTCTTTTTGGATGTGCCTCCGCACAAGTTCACTCTGCAAACAAAAAGCCAGGATATACAGAGTAGTATCAAAAGGATATTGATACAGACCAACATGGACGTTTGTTCTGTTGGAGATGTTGCTGTTCAAGTATTTAAATGTACATTTTAGATTCTACAGAAGCAACAAACTAGACTTCTTCATCTCAATTGTAGTGGAGGCAGAATTTTCTAAACAAATACAACTCGAACTATTCACACGGTAAGATAACACAAAAGGTAAGTGAAATAAACATTTTTGTTTTTTTAATTAGTCCAATATCTTAACATTTCCCTAGCAACCTTTTCTTTTACACTTCCTACAAAAATGTACCACATTATAATCAATCTGGGGAAAATTGTAGGGTTTTCCCCTAAATAATGAAATTATAAAATGTATTAAGCAAAAGCAATCAACTAAAACAGATTACACATTTTTAATTATCCATTATATTGGGGTTACTCAGTGAACTAACAGTCCTTGCAGGTGAGAAACCATAATCATCAAACATCCCATTGTTTTCTTAACATGTTTGGTTAAACCACTGGCTGCAAACGTAGGACTGCCACTCATCCAAGTGTCCTTGGGTAAGCTAAGAGAGCTTACTAATTATGTGCTAGTTAGCTAACATATATCAGTTTAAACAGACAGGGACAGAATGTATTTACCCTCAACTCCTGTCTGACAACTGCAGATCATATGCTACATCTCTTTAGTTTATCTTTTTTTAACTTCATTTCCTAAATGCATATTTCCCCATTTTGAGTATTTAAATGACTGTTCCAGATTAACCAAAGCATGCTGTCCCACATTATCAATCATGTTTGATAGAGTGGAACAGCTTCACACATTTTAAATAACAACAGCCTAGGACACATTTTCAACAACTCAATGCATATTTTGTTGCTTGAATTCATCAAAAACATAATTTGATAACAATCAAGAGCATTGTCTAATTCATTAAAGATTATATCTTTAACATTTAAATTGTAATAATCTTATTTCATATACCTTGTCATGCAATTCCAAGAGAGGGGGCTTCTGATTGACCCCACCCCTTTCTATAACATCACCCCCATAAAGTCAGGTGATTTCAGTCACATGATATCCATGCTAACCAACAGTAAAAGTCTTGGTGCCTAGATTTTGTTAGAACAGAAAATAAACAGTATAGCTGCCCACATTACCAAATGTCCCAGACGGCCGTATTCACCCTATATAAAGAATGTCTTAATAAAGTTAAAAAAAAAATGAGCTGTGAAGGAGGGCGGACAGAGAGTGGGGGACGATATGCAGCACTGGGCCACGTGTCGGACTCAAAATTAGGCTGCTATGGGTGAGGCCTAGCCTCAGTGGAGTGGCAGCACTGCCAGGTGAGATATACTGCTGAGAAAACAGTTTTTTCAGAAATGTTTGGCACCAGGTGGCATATCAGAAAGACTTAACAATTCAGAAAAAATAATTTCCATAGACCTTGCTCATTGTGTGAACTGTTGGGTTTCTTTACACATTTTTGAAGGTCTAGACCTTCTATGTAAAGTGCCTTCGGATTATGTATATTATGATTTGATGCTAAACAAATAAAAGAGAATTAATAATCTCAATCATTCCCAAAAGCCTGTTTTAAAATACAAAATGTAATTCACCGTGCTATACTTTTTATGCCTCTGTTTGGAGACTTATTAAGTAATTGAAGTGTCTAAATTTAAACTGTACATTGTTTTCAATGTAGGCTGATGCCTATTTAAAGGGTTTAGATTAATTTGTACAGTAATGTTTTACAGGGGTGATTACAGCATGAATTTTTACCTGTCCTCCTGCATTAAGCTGCTCCCATAGATCTCCATGGATAGCGTTGGCCTCATCCTCTAATGCTTCAAACTCCATGCGAGTGGTGGTTAGAGCCTGAGAGAGGTACATGCAGCCATAGTAAGGGAATTGTTAATCTGTGGTTTATATAAATCATCCAATTTTCTTACAACCAAGCTCTTGTTCAAGCACTGGACGAATCACATCGTAATGACAAAAGGACATTTCATTGTTCCCCACTCTGTAAGGCAGCCCAAAAATGTTGTCATAATGTGATTTAACTAGCCACATGTTTAAACATGAGGCGTGTGCGTTTGTATGGCCTACAAACAACTACCTAAATGTTTGATGCACTGTCTTACACTGGAGGCCTGGGAGAGCTCCCCTCTAATGTTGATGAGCTGGCTCTGCAGGGTTTCTTTTTTGAACTGTAGCTTTTCCATCGCCGAAGGCTGGTTATTGTACAGCTCCATCTCCTGATGACTTGCAACCAGCACTTCTTCTAGGCTGTCCTGAAAACAGTCAGGTGTTGTTAATTTTTTTGATCAAAGAGTATATATCCTCACATAGGCTATAATAATAATAATAATAATACTCTTATACTAAAACACAAAACATGTATTAAAACTTAAACAGCTCCAAAGCCTGGTTAAGATTGTGTTTGTAGATTTGGGTTGCAATACCATCGTACCTGTTGGTGTGCAAATTCCAGGATTATTTAGTGTATTAATAATTTCTTATTGGCAAATTACGCTCAATTCTGCTACGTCCTCACCTAAAATAGTTAACACCGGTGCCCCTTGAAAGGGTGTGTTTTGTCCCCCATATTATAGACTCTGTATTCCAATAACTGTCAAGCATCTCAATCAGTGGTTTCTCTGATAATTTTCTCGACATCCGTGTTTAGATAACGAAAGTGATGGTCATTGGTATGATTCCTTCCAGGATTGAGGGTGTATTAGTTGAGTGTGTCTAAAATGTATCACATTTGATCACTTAAAATTTTAAGAATGCGCACTGCAACTCTAAACGACTAAGACAGAGGATGCTTTTTCTTAGGTAACTGAATGATTTGAGAGTAGACTATCGCATGCTCCAGATGTTGTACAAAGCTGTACTGCAGAGCATTCTGTCCTTCGGCCAAGCTCAAGATCACGCCAAACTGCAGCACATGATTAAAACAGTGGGCAGGATCATTTAGAATGATCAGCTGTATGATGAACTTATTTTTAAAAGGCGGATAAGATCCTTGAGGATCCTACTCATCCTCTCCACCTAATAATTCAGAGGGATAAGCAGGTCAAATGGCAAAATTCTGCAGCAGAACATTTAAAACATCAAGGTACAGAAAATAATTTGTCCCTACATCTATCAGACTGCTAAATGAGAGATAGGTGCGCGCTTGTTTTAGGTCTGGGTATTTATATTTTGATATACAGTCTATTTTCTGTATATCATACATGTGAGTAACATTTTATATAATATCAGATGTGGTATGTCAAGATGATCATTTGTATATTGAAAATGCTGCTGTATATGGTATACACTTATTGCTCTTTTAGATTGTATAACCTATATGAGGCATTCTCTTTTTGCACATTTTATATGGTTAGTAGGCCTATTGCTAATATATTGTGTGTTGGTGCATATGATTGTGTGCGCATGTCTGGTGTGTCTATGTATTAACTGAAACGTGTATGAGCACATTCCCCCTTGTGGGATAATAACGTTTACCTAGATTGAAAAAATTGTACAATATTGTGATGAAAATTAAGTACCTTGTTCATTCTCAGTCTGTGGACCACAGCCTTATGGTCTTTCAATATTCGATTCTGCTCACACAGTCGACCCAAGAGTTTCTGTGTCAGACAGGACAGCAGGTGGTAACCACAGTATGTTGCAGAAACCAGTGAGAAAACATACAACAGAATGAAAGAGCACAATAATGAGGCTCAGAGTATATGGACACTGGATGCTAACACCCCTATTTGACAGGGCAAAATTATTATTCGTGTGCCCCGATACTGGGTAATAAGTTCTGGCCCACGGTCAGTGCTCCAGGTCCTACCTAATGTTGTGGCTGGAGTTCATGTATACATTTTTCACAAACTGAACTTGGAAAACCATGTCATTATTGGGCTTTCTATATAAACAGGGGCACTCTTAAGTTGCAACAGTAAAAAGCCAACAACAAACTTTTTAATTGTAAACTTAAGTTTACACGATAGGAGCCTCAACTGCAAATCAAAACATTTAAACATGAACTTTCACATTCCTCTGGACATGAAGTGTTAAACATTTTGAAAGATCTGGATGTAAGTCTTTTTGTATGTTTATAATGTGTATGTAGTGTTAAATGTCTTACACTGGTTTCAATCTCATTGAGCTTCAGTGTGGGATGTAATTCTCTGCTGTAGACATCATGGAAAAGAGGCACCTGTAAAAACGAAGGATACAGAAACGAGCTAATAATCATCATCATCATCGTCAATCAAAGAGTACGGACGGCGGCTGAGGGGTAGAGTGGTCGTCCTCCAACCTGAAGGTCGGCAGTTCAATCCCCAGTCCGACCCATCTACATGCCGAAGTGTCCTTGGGCAAGATGCTGAACCCCGAATGGCCCCCCATAGAATAACAAAGTGCTGCGAATAGATGCACTTTATGAATGAATGTGTGTGTGAATGGGTGATTGTAAAACTGTACTGTAAAGTGCTTTGAGTGGTCATCAAGACTAGAAAAGCGCTTTATAAATACAAAACCATTTACCATTTACACTTAATGATCCAATGAGAGAAAAACAATAATTCTCTGTATATAGTCAGTTCTTTTCGTGTGAGGCATGTGAAACGTCATTCAGAAAGTCATCAATCAATCAACTAATCGATCAAATTTTATTTGTATAGCCCATATTCACAAATCACAAATGTCTGGGGGGCGCCCTTAGCTCAGTTGGTAGGGCGTCCCCCCCCATGGGCCTAGGCCAGCAGCGGACCCGGGTTCGATTCCAGCCTGCGGTCGTTTCTGCATGTCACTCCCCTCTCTGCCCCATTTCAACTCTGTCTCTCTCTGCACTATCAATAAAGCATAAAAATGCCAAAAATAATTCTTAAATCACAAATGTCTCATAGGGTTTTCACAAGGTGTGACATCCTCTGCCCTTAACCCTCAACAAACTAAAACACTTTTACTAACAAGCTAAAATGAACATAGAAACCTCAGCGAGAGCCATGTGTGAGGGATACCTCTCCCAGGATAGACATGCCACGTGCAATGGAGAACATAATAAATATAAGGGTAATTGCAGCATTGATTATATAAACACTTTGTAGCATAATAGAAGGTAAATTAATTGATGGATTATTGTCATCAAGATCAAAATTAAACTTCAAAGACAGCAAATCAATGATTATGTTGCAATGAACTATTAATCAGTTTGCATGTTTTCTCCAGTGGATGGAAGGTGCTTAATTTACCTTGACATTACAGTAGTTGCAAATAACTCCACATCCTTCAACCTGGTGTTAATTGATATTGGTGCCTTTTGATATTGGATACTTGCACCTCATGTGTAACTGTCACATAGGCTCTTGGCCAAACCCCGGATTTATTTGAAATAAACTTTTTGAGTGGTCATTAATTATTGTCTTGTTTATGTAAATACATCTAGTCATTACTTAAATAAAAATCAGTTGTTTGTATTATTAAGCTGTAACATACAGTGTTAATGATCACTTCATTTTAGGCATTACATAGTTTAGAGTCAAATATGATTGTCGAGGCTTCCCGGACACTTGGATTACACCACAGTAGCAGTATAGAGGCATGTTATGTTTTTTTGTTTTTTTTTTACTGTTTTATCATTTCTCTATTATCTTCAATAATAATTTAGCTGCTACCTGCCTGCTACACTGTTTACCCCTGAACTCCAGTATCCTTTTGTGGACTCAAACACTTCAACCGCCTCTCCATCGGCATACGGATGAGGTAGATCATGAGTGAATTATAATTTTTGAGTGAAGTATGTTGCTTTTCTGTGAGGGAGGGTAGGGGAGGGGAGAGGCTTATTTGAATTTTTGTCTGCAAACAAATTAAGACATGTCCTATATGAGGATTAAGATTAAGATTCCTTTATTGTCCTACATCATGCACACTTAAGCACTACATGCAATGGGGAAATTGACCCTCTGCTTTTAACCCTTCCGTGTTCCACAGCATACACAGTAACCACATGGATCAGTGGGCAGCTATGGATTGTGTCTTGGGAGCAGATGTTAGGGGAGTAAGTTTTGCTGTTGTATCATTGCCCATAAAGTAAAACAAAACCAATACAAATATTATACCATACTCATGATGAAGTTTTCATATTTTACTTCTTAGTCATATATTATAAGTGTCCATTTCTGATACAAAACTTTAATTATGGACAACATAAAGCAAACCAACTTGGCTGAATGGTCATATCCAAGTTACATCAATATATAGTATC
Source organism: Platichthys flesus (assembly GCF_949316205.1). Classification (NCBI taxonomy): domain Eukaryota; kingdom Metazoa; phylum Chordata; class Actinopteri; order Pleuronectiformes; family Pleuronectidae; genus Platichthys; species Platichthys flesus. The sequence continues at coordinate 185,864 of NC_084946.1, forward strand.
TTATGTCAAGTTCTATCTCAGGAGCCTGATGAATTTGATCCACCTTAACCATGTACTGTTAAATATATCTTGACGCATTCTGAGACAGTATCTTGGTTTCTCCATTGTATATATTTATGGACAATATCTGTCCGGTCCTAAGTCGAGGGAGCTTGGGGTTTTAGCCACTTGCAGATTTTTTTACCTGCAGCCAACAGAATTACCATAAGGGATCTATACAGGGAACACAGCCTTTGTGGGGTATTTCCTAGATATAAAACATTAGATCTATAAGGGATATCAATTCTTCCAATAGGTGGAAAGTATAGGGCCGGGACAAAATATACGACAGTGGTCAGCAAGGTTGACCTGACATTGTCTCCAACAGTCTGAGTTACTCGTCCTGACGTCTTTTTGCAGAGGAGTAATGAAGAATCGAACCAAACGCTTTCAACTGAATTCTCTCAGAACAAGGGAACTTGTAGTTTTCCACTCTATTTTGCTAATTCTATGCCACTCCTCATCAGAAAGAGCTATGACACTTTCCATATGCCATTTTTCCTTAATATATAATGCCCCTTCTCATTTTCTATTCTATTTAATAAAGAATTGTTTATCCTTGAAAGAACTTTAGTATTGGATAAATATTTGAAGGCAGATATAAATATTTTCATTAATTCATCTTCGAAATCTTTCAAGTCGATGTCCTTCATGATTGTCCTAAAATAATGCCGCATTTGGAGGAATCTGTAGAAATCTTGTTGGTCAAAATTTTTAATTTTTCTCTTATAGACTGGAAACTCTTTAGAGACCCCTTGTCTATGAGACTACAGTAAGCTGTCACCCCTTTTCTTGCCTGTGTACCGATCACTTATCAATCACATTGGGGAAAAAGTCGCTATCAAAGGCACACCACCTTAATATTTAGCTATTTTCTATTTTTCTGTTTTGAGTTTCCTTCATAAACTTTAGGGACAAGTTCATAAAATGATTTTCTATCCAATAGATGTTTGATTAGTGTTCGATCAAAGAAAATTGATTGAAGTGGGATCTTGTCTGACATTGCTTGTTCCTTCCACCTAGCTATGAAGCTAAGGTTGCACCAGCATACAAGGTGTCTCAGCTGGGCTGCATAGTAATACTCTAGTAAGCATGGAAGCCCCATTCCCCCATGCTCTTTCTTAAGTTGTAACGTTTTATTTTTATCGTTGGTTTTCTGCCATCCAATACATTTCTGGAAAATGAGTTTGTCTAATTCCCATAATTGCTACGTCATCACTGCCACAAGTAATGTTTGGAAAAGGTACAATAATCATGGCAAAATATTTATTTTCAATTCTTGAAGTTAAATATAGAAAAGGGATAACTCCACCTCCTTATATCAGCCTTTAGTTTAGAGGTCAAAGGTCCACAATTAATGTTAAACAGATTTGCCAGGTTTTTTGGTGAGTACAGCCCCAAATATTTTATTGAGTCAGTGTCCCATTTTAGGCAATATTTTTGCATAATATCCTTGGTAGGAGTATAATTCAAGATGTGGACTTGTGTCTTCGATACATTACATGTATAGCCAGACATCAAGCCAAATTCTTAGGGTAGGGAATGGGTGGGTTGTTCTAAATCTTTATATATCAAAACATCATCCACAAATAATGCCAATTATGTTCACACCCGAAGGTCGAAATACCTTGTATATTTTGGTTCTGGCCGAACCATTGAATTAAGGGCTTAATAAATTGGCAAATAACAGGAGAAACAGCACATCCTTGTCTACATCCCCCGCTGTAAAGTTAACTGGTCAGTAAGGTCACCTTTTACTTTAAGTCTTCCTGTTGGTTTGTTATATAGTGTTAGAATAATTGTTATGAAATTCTCATGAAATCCGAATTTGTGGAGAACTTTATAAAGAAATTTCCAGCTTACAGAATCCAATTCCTGTTTGGCATCTAAACAAATCAGGACTGATTGGGTTTTTTTTTTTGTGACTTGTAGAATTAAATGTAATTTTCAAAAATTCAAATGATAGCCTGTGTTTGTCTCCCCTTAATAAAGCCAGTTTGGTTGAGATGTGTAAAATCAAGTCTCCTTGCTATGATAGATGTGAATATTCTGTACTCTCTGACTATATTTAGCCATTCACTAGGAAACATTATCAGGACACACTTGCTATACAGATGACACCCAGTTATACTACAATAAAACTAGAACAGTGTAATTAATTAACTAGATTCCAAGCTTGTCTCTAGGACACAAAAACCTGGATGACCCATCATTTTCTGTTATTAAACTCAAATAAGACAGCGGTTCTAATACTATAAACTACACGCCTTACAGATACATTATCCAATGATATAGCTGCGCTAGACGAGATTGCCATTGCTTCAAAGGAAACAGTCAGCAACTTGGGAGTCATCTTCGATCCCGATTTTATCCTTTAATTCTCACTTTCAACAAATTTCTAGGACTGCCTTCTTTCACTTGCGTAATATCAAAACAATTCTCAAAAAGATGCAGAAAAACTAGTCTAGCCTTTCTGTCCCAACTTCAGCCAGCTCTTAACATTTTAATTTATCTTATTTTATTTTTTGCATGTACTAATTCTACTGTCATTTCAGAATTCCGCCACTCCCCCCTGCTCTGCACTACCTTGTCCTACCGATCCCATTACCTGCCCCATCCACAGACACACCTGCTTTCCATCAATACATTAGTCACCCAGTATAACTACCAGCCCATTTCCTCTGTTCACTGCTTGATCGTCTAGTGTGCTTTCCCTTAGCCTTCAAACGTTATCTATTTACTAAGTATCCTGCCTGATCTCCGTTCTGACCTGCCTCCTGTACCCTGGATTCCCGTTCTGCCTGCTCCCTACCGGATTCGTTTGTGATTTGTTAATATGGGCTATATAATTAAGATTTGATTGATTGAACACTCTAAAATGCCTCAATATTGACATTCCTCTCTATTTTTGCCTTCCTAGGGATGAGGGAAACTATTGACTCCCTCAACGACAGGGGGAAATCTGTACTGTCTTTGTGTTCTCCTTGTAACTGCTTTCATTTTAGTTGTAATGTATTTAATCTTTCCTGTCTTAAATTTTTAATTGGGCTGAATGTGCAATAATATTCCCTCTCATTACAGATTTAAGTGTATCCCAGATTTAAGTGTGCAGTGTTGATTTCGTTGATGTAAAGGTTGTTTGACGAAAAATATTCGTCAAACAACCTTTTTCCAATGGCTAAGACGAGACTAAAACGTGACGAAAACGGATCTTTGAAAAAAAAAAAAACTCTGACAAAATCTATAAACTTTAGTTGACCAGACGAGACAAGATGAAAATGTTGGTGGTTGACTAACTCACAATAATGTTTTTTTCTAAACTTGCATGCACCTAACAGGATTGGTTGAATGTTGCCGGTGTTACCTTCTCTGGCCAGTATCTCGGCTCCGAACCATAGTTGGAAGCTCACTGGTTATTTTGGCTAGCTGTCTGGCCGGTAACCAGCCGTGCTGACCACTCAGTGAAGAAGGAGGAGGAGACGTTTCTTTAGTTTTAACACCGCCACTTTATTTCTTGGCTATACAGCAGCACTGTCATCACCTCTAGGTGGTCGTTCGCTTCTCGTTTTTCCTCACAGTCTAGCGCCTTACCCACAATACCCAGGTGCACAACGTCAGCGGTCCCCAACCTTTTTTGCACAAAGACCGGTTGGATGTCAGACAATATTTTCACGGACCGGACTTTAAGGTGTGGCTATGGAGCCTCACTACGGCTCTGATGCGGCCTCTGGTGACATCGGTAGATTTTTTATTTATTTAATGAAATTAACGAATTATTAATACGTGGCAACGCATAATTAATTTGAGGCTGCGTATTAACAATTTGTTATTAATATATTTGTTAATTTAAAAAAATTCCATGATGTCACTAGAGGGCGGATGAATGTGGTGGATGAATACGACAAAATAAATATGATAATAATAAATGTGAAACTGATGTATTCGTTTTGTCAGAAAACCCTGCTTTGCACAGATATGTCGGAAATGGCAACAGAGTTTTGAGTGCTGCTGTGGCGATCTCAGGGTAGTCTGCTGTGACTTCAATCCAGAACACCAGCAGTTGTTTTCTCTAACCTACTTTTAAGGCCGTCATTTGCGATCTCCAGCAGCTGATTTTCTTCTTGCACAGACATGCTTGATTCACCTGGTTTGTTGACAAATGGGTCAGACAAATACTTATGGGTTTGTGTTAAGCGAAAAAGTCACGTGACCGAGACAAGCGTCTTGACAACCGTTATGACTCAAAGCATGAGTCATACTGGAGGGGATCCGGTCATTTTTCAAATTAAAACACTGTTCAGAATCATATAATAAATAAAACAGAAACAATTTAAGTTGTACATTCTTTCTGTGCGGCCCGTTACCAAATGACCCATGGCCCGGGACCAGTCCGCGGACCGGGGATTGGGGACCCCTGCACTACGTCAAACACTACAACTTTCCTTGAAGGGGCAATACCGGATTCTGTATCCATACTCCTCGCCCTCCCTGACATGCCCAGACATGCAAGTGAAACCATAACGACTGGTTCATGCGCATAAGCGCACGCACAAGCACACGCAATCTGTTAAAAGTTTGAGATATGTGTGATGTGTTTTACGTTAATGTGTTATGTTTAATGTGTCAGAAAATAAATAGACTGACTGTTGAAAAAGAGACTGTTTTGTTTATTTTTGTTGAAAAACAGAGATAAAGACATAGAGATTTGCCCATTTATGTGTTAGATAACTCATCCCTTCCTCCTCCATAAGTCACATCCTATGCTAGGAGGGATATCTAATGGACTACTTATGCAATATGGTCTCATGATACGGTTTGATAGATATCTTACTAAAAGTTATGTCCAAAAATTTCAGAAAAGACTCCTGCGAAATGCGCCTGGGCAGCGCTCTGATGAAGCAAAATGGCGGAGATTGCTGTATTCCTGTTGGAAAAATCCATGTTTTATCAGTGTTTCTTAATTAAAAAGTTATTCTGATGATATCTATGTCGAGACTGTGGTTCAGTTTCAATATTTTCATTCATGGTTAAAAAAAAACCCGCTAATATGTTTTCTAAACCCTATTTTCACAACCCTATTCTCAACCAGGAAGAACCATAAAGAGAACTACAAATTTAATGGCATTCCTGTACTAGTGTGTGTGTTGTCTTTTTTAGTTCTAATGTGTTTTCACTATTATGTGAGATTGTGACCGGGATTCTTGCATGCTTCTTTATGTTTTTTTTGGTGTGAGAAAAACACCTGTTTAGTCAGATTTAGTTTTTCTTACTAATAAAACAGTAAAATTTAGCTTTTTCTAGGTTTTGGGCCTACTCAGTGGGCGCCCAACCATAGTTTTGCATTGAGCTATGGTAGTGGAGTTCAAGACCTTTCCAAAACAGTTCATACCTAAGTAGTAAGCCATCAAAACTGACTCAGGTGCAAGGTTAAAAGGTCATCCCTGAGGAGCAGGAGCCATCCACAATTTTCTGACTGACATAATGTTACTCCTGAGGGCAAGACCTTTACGATGATGTCTTTGCTTTTGTTCTACGACTTAGTTTACATTTCGTTTTGCTCCAAGCACAGGCTCTATCGGGTATACTTTCTCAGACCCCATTGAGGTCCAAGCTGGATCAAATCTGTCAAATCTGTTTTAAGTGGTATTTAATGGCCAGATATGGTCAAAATATGTATGTTTGCTTAATATAAAATCATATGTTTCACTTTGGACCACCAAGTTAAAGACACCTTTGTTCATTAACAACCCAATTTATCACAACCCAGTCTCAGTATGTTTGCCCTCCTCCCCTCTGGTAGGCGCTACGGGTTCCTCTGTTCCCGGACCAGCAGGTTCAGGAACAGCTTATTCCTGCGGCTGTCACTCTGCTATTCACCCTGGTGCAGATTTCATATCTATTTTTCATATTAGGGTTAGGGTTAGGGTTAGATGAATGTCCACCGTGTTTTTTGTTTTCACAGAGAGAGAGAAACGCATAGGTCACGTGTCCCCAGCCTCCTGACACACAATTTACTGGAATTCATACGAATCCTAGTGCATTACTTTTAGTAGCATTTCCTACGAAACTGTGTTGAGACCAGCCTGACCTAAGTATTGCAATTAAGACTATTATGCAGTTGTAGACACAACACAGGGGGTCCCTGGGCCTGAATAAGTAAATGGATCTTAATCTTAATCTTAATCTTAATCTTAATAGGGAAGAAAAGGAGTTTAATGTGTCTATTAAATGTGACTAAATCTAGACTAAAATGACCGTAAATGTGACTACAACTATACTATCCTCTCCTCTTCCTGGGTTAGAGTGCAGCTGGCTGTCGTGTTTAGGGAAGTGCGAAAGCTTGGGAAAGATCTTAGGCTTCACTCCCTAGATACCGCAAATATGAAACATAATATTTTGCAGCTGGCTCCCATCCACTCCCATGTTAAAACTTTGTGCGGGTCACACCGGAGGCTAAAGCACAGCGCTGCGCCAAGGCTGCCTCGTGCCATGCAGCAATCGTTTCGGCGTCGAGTCTATTTTTTGCGCTTGACGCGAGTGTATCGCACCAGGAAACACACTGAAAAACGATCTTAAACTATATTGATGACATATTTTATATGATATAAATGATCATATATGCATCCCATACTTTGAAGTCCCCTTCTGTTGTCCTGGAGTTTTAATTTGACCAATGACATTATTAAATGTCCCCCTCTGCCCATCCACTACAGCCACACAAGCAGGGATACAGATAAAAAGAGAGAGATAGGGCTACGTATTCTCCACATAGGCTTGAGTGGAGAATACGTAATTTACCCTCGACACCCGACATTTAACGGCGCAAACAGCAGAGAAGTTCTTCAACATGGATGACATTAAATTAATAATTGAAGTGGAGAAGTGCAGTGAGTTGTATGATCCTCGGAACATGTTGTATAAAGACAACACCAAGAAAGACAAATGTTGGGACGCTGTTGCTAAATGTTGGAGCGACAAGTAAGTATATGCTTTTAATCTACTGGATCAACGGGTGATATTATTAGCGCTGCCCGGCGGTTCAGCGCCAACTAGCTGACTCATAGATAACATTTTTCAGCATAAGATCTCAAAGGGCTCCTGAACGTTTTCTTCACAAGCAGTTCACACAAGCAGTACAACCGTTTAGTGTTAATTTCGTTGACGATAACTATGACGAAAAACATTCGTTAACGACCTTTTTTCCATGACGAAAACGAGACGAAGACGTAACGAAAACAAATCTTTGAAAAATAAAAACTATGACTAAATCTATTTTAACTTTCGTTGATGAGACGAGACGAAAATGTTGGTGGTTGACTAAGTCTCAATCCTTTTTTCAAACATCATCGTTTCAGGCTGTCATGAAGTATCAGGAGCGGGTGAGTGAGTGTGTGTGTCTGTCTGTATGTGTGTGTGCCCCAGATAGCGCACCGGTCCTGAGGCTCCGTCCCCCTGCCCCGCTCACTTGCTCAGCGACACAGTGAGATCAGACCTTCTTGATCAGAGCAGAAGCTGCAGTTGGTTTGTACCGAGCTTCAGTTTCTGTGTCTGCCTCCAGCCTGACCTGCACTTTTTGTTTTCACACTTAAAACTAAATATATATTTTAAGCTATTAGGCTGCAGCTATTTGTTTTTATTTATTTCAAAATAGGGTTCTTCTTATTTCATACATTTCCCACAAATACTGGAAGGACTCAAATAGCCCTACAAAGTTCAATCAATCAATCAAATTTTATTTGTATAGCCCATATTCACAAATTACAATTCATCTCATAGGGCTTTAACAGGGTGTGACATCCTCTGTCCTTAACCCTCAGCAAGAGTAAGGAAAAACTACTAAGAACCCTTTTAACAGGGTAAAAATACGTAGAAACCTCAGAGAGAGCCACATGTGAGGGATCCCTCTCCCAGGACGGACAGAAGTGCAATAGATGCCACGTGTAGGAGAACATCGTCAATAATCAAAGTCTCTAGCAGCATTTGATGAGGGTAGACATCCCGAAGGACAACCCCAACATGACATGCCAAGCAGTCCCGCTGCAAGCACAGTCCATGCTCAGCAACCATCCAGACCAGACGCCACTCCAGTCGTCAGTCACCGTCCACCGCCGCCCACCAGGACCCATCAAAAGCCACCACAGCGGTCCTGGTCCACCGCTCGTGCCCAATGCCAACGCGACACAGGGTCCGCCACCAGCACCACAATCAGCCCACATGACTCATAATCCGCCCACACTGGATCCAACACCGCGACCCCCGGTGCGCGATCCACAAACCGCAATCCATGGTGCGACCACAGAGGCCCTGGATATGCGGGTGATAAAGCCGCAGGAAGGGGGATAGGGATGGAGAAGAGGAAGGAGAAGCTGGAAAGAGAAGCTCTGTGTGTCATGTGTCATAAAATAGAAAAAGTAACGTTCTGGCGCACTAATTAGCTCTAACTATAAGCTTTATCAAAAAGGAAGGTTTTGAGCCTACTTTTAAACGAAAAGATGGTGTCTGCCTCCCAAACTGAAAGTGGTAGATTATTCCACAGCCGAGGGGCTTGATGGCTAAAAGCTCTGGCTCCTACTCTACTTTTAGAGACTTTAGGGACGACAAGTAGGCTTGAATTCTGGGACCGGAGTGCTCTAGCGGGTTTATAAGGTACTAACAGCTCTTTAAGGTAAAAAGGCGCTATATTATTAAGGGCCTTGAAGGTGAGGAGGAGAATTTTAAATTCTATTCTAGATTTAACTGGAAGCCAGTGTAGCGATGCTAACACAGGAGAAATGTGCTCTCTTCTCTTTGTTCTCGTCAGGACACGTGCTGCGGCATTTTGGACAAGCTGTAGAGTCTTTAACAACTACTGCTGGAGCCTGATAATAATGAATTACCATAGTCCAGTCTCGATGTAACAAAGGGCCGAGCACAGAGCCCTGTGGAACACCATGGTTAACTCTGGTGCGCACAGATGACTCATCATTCATTTGCACATATTGGGAGCGATCAGAAAAATACGATTTAAACCAGTTAAGGGCGGTTCCATTAATGTTAATTAACTGTTTGAGTCTTTGTAATAAAATGTGATGGTCAATTGTGTCGAATGCTGCACTGAGATCTAACAGAACGAGGACAGACACAAGTCCCTGATCTGAGGCTATAAAAAGATCATTAGTGACTTTTGCCAAGGCTGTCTCTGTACTGTGATTGGCTCTAAACCCCGATTGAAAGTCTTCATATATATTATTTTCCTGGAGAAACTCACACAGCTGATTGGCAACAACTTTTTCTAAGATTTTAGAAATGAAGGGGAGATTAGATATTGGCCTGTAATTGGCTAAAACCCCTGGGTCTAGGGTGGGTTTTTTGAGTAGGGGTTTGATGACAGCTATTTTAAAAGACTGTGGTACATAACCTGATGATAATGACAGATTGATAATGTTAAGTAACGAACTATCAAATAGGGGCAGAATTTCTTTAAGTAATTTTGTATGAATGGGATCTAAGATACAGGTTGTTGGTTTAGAACCCTGAGATTAATTTGGTAAACTGATCACGGGTGATCAGAGAGAAGCTGTCTAAGTAATGGGTAGGATTCTCAGCCGTTTCTGAGATCTCTGTTGTTGGGAGGGTATTAGTGCCAATTGAGGGCAGAGATGGTTGACTTTATTTCTAATAGTTTGAATTTTATCATTAAAAAAGGTAATAAAGATATTGCTATTTAGGAGAAGTTCTGTGTTTAATTTATTTCAAAGTAGGCCAAAACTTGCCTGTGTATTTTCTTCTCTTCATAAGTGTTCAGTGTTTTCCTGTGTTGTATCAGGTACAAATAGCTATAAAATGTCAAGAGTTTTCTTTATGGTTGTTCTATAATTTGGTTAATGCAACAAACTATAGTTTAATATACTATAACTTTATATTAAACTTTATTAGCTTTGTTATCAAACATGTTTTGCGGCTCCAGAGACATTTTATTTGGGGGAAGAGGGGGCAAAATTACTCTTTTGAAAGTAAAGGTTGCCGTCCCCTGTTACAGACTTATGCTGGTAGGGATATCTAATGGACAACTTAAGTACTGCAAGCTAGACTATTATGCAGTTGTAGACACAACACAGGGTCCCTGCTGGGCCTGAGAATGGAATATAAGGAGTTTAATGTGGCTATTAAATGTGACTAAAACTAGACTAAAATGTAATTAGTTTTCGTCGACTAAAACTAGACTAAAATGTAATTTGTTTTCGTCATCTAAAACTAGACTAAAACTAAGAAGGATACAAATTACTAAATGTGACTAAAACTAATATGCATTTTCGTCAAAAGACTAGACTAAGACTAAATCAAAAATAGCTGCTAAAATTAACACTGCAACCGTGACATACAAGTAAATCACAGACACATACTGTACAGCTTTCAGATAGGACAACAGCAAAGTAAAACAAAAGACCACAGCAAACATTCTACTCATATTGGAAGTCGGGGGTCACATGACACATGGAACCTTTCATTCCTCTTCTCCCTCTTCATCACATTAATGTCTCAACAATACATATTAATGACTCAGGGTTTCACTTGCATAGAGAATTGCTCGGCGCCCACCTCCGTCCGGAGGAGACAGCTTGTCTTGGTTTGGCTGTATTCAGCGCAAATGATAGACATAAATTACTGAAAGAGCTGGTAGAAACGGTCCAAACATGTATGAAAAAAACCAAAATTATCAGTGTAAGCGGACTCAGTGGAGTTGTGCATTGCTCTCCAGGTGTCTGCCCTGGCCTTGGTACACTATCCCCATGCTGGTTGAAATTGAGGTGCAAAAAAAACAGTGACATGCTTACTAAGAATTGTCAACAGTCTAACCTCTGCACATATGTGTGTTTATACTAATAAAACTAAAATGTTCTCTTTCAGTCAAGTGGTTCCTGTCTCCTATAATTCTGCATTTGAGACTGCCCCATTGAATTGTAATTGGTGGAGCCGACGTAGGTTTGTATATAAGGGTGCTCTGATTGATTGGTAAATATTCCCTCTAATTGCTTTGATCGAGGATCTCTATAATTGGTGGAGCCGATCAGATGAGGCAAAACAAACAGATGTCAATCATGAAATTAAATGCTCAAAAGAGCTCAGAAGAAATGGAGATGGCTCACTTTTCATTTTTTTCAGTAAATACTTTTGTACTATAACTTAGGTAGTTATTTGATGAGTACTATTTATTTTTTTCCCCAGAGCTGATGGTGGAAATAGCTAATGAGTGAGGCATCTTGCTTCTCTTCTCCTCTCTGTTGAGAGTTGCAGATGCGCAGGATCGATTAAACTATGGCTGTATCGTGGGCTTTGCTGGTCTGCTTCTCTGTGATGTGGTTAAAATGTAGGTATGTACTCTGTGAGATCCATTCTATGTCAAACAATCTGCCCCAAAAATCCTGATCGGAACACCATAATCTGTATACCGACTACATTTTTCTCTTGTGTGTAGGGACATGTGGTCTTGGTGAAGGCCTGATTTTAATGAATGGCATTAATGCTCTATATGACCCATTTTAAGTTTTATTTCCCTGCGAGTTATCTCATTCACCCTGCACATTGTTGAGCACACAGTCATCATAGTGACGTCAGAAAGGCAGGTAGCATCTCCGACCTTCCAGCTACTGTCCCAGCTGTAATAACCATTGTATACTGTGCCTTAGACCACATGGGTGACTTCATGTTATCCAGTCAATACATATGTGTACATTAGTGGCACATACCACTTTATTGTGGATGGAAGGGGATACAGGGTAGTTATGATGGTATAATCCTTTGCTTAAGGACCTCCCTTCGCCAGAGTAGTCATACTGTAGGAAAGAGGAAAAGTAATAAGAAAAGATGGATGGTAACAATGGAGATGATATTTAACATTGTGAAGGGGTATAAGGTGGGTGTGGTTACAAATAGGGCTATCACAATATTTTAAGTAACAATTAAAATTTCTATAAAACTTTGATGATTGATATTATCAAAGTTTGAAACAATGTCAGTGAATGTAACCTTTGACTTGGTTTAAAATGTTATGCTCAAGGAGCTGGAAAGGCAGATATACTCTCTAATAACCTATCATAATCCTCTTTGTACAAATAAAGCAACACACACACTCACTCACCTTTGGTGAGCTGAGAGATCTTCTCAGGCTGTAAATTGATGGATCAGCATAGATCACATCATCCCTCACCTTCCCTGAAAAACGGTCTGATAATGATTGAGCTGGTGAGGCAAAGTTTGGAGGCACCGGTGAGTAGGGCCCCCCTGACGAGGAAGAAGATGACCTAGGCATAGACCTGGAGCGTGGCTGGATGGACAGTCGCCTCATGGATGTTTCCATTCCCCTATAGTACTGTGCCCCCCATGGGTCCCTGGGCATTAGGTGTGCATACAGCTGATGAGGTCCATCCCTCAGTTGGCGACGCTGCTCCACAGTCCAGCCTCTATCATATCCCCCCACAGCAGAGACGGAGCAGATGCTGTCAGGCCGGACACCTGATGGGTATATAGGGAACTCCTCCATATACTGGGGACCACCAGGATAGCCACAGTAGTCAGCAGAGACCATCCGATTAACTGGGTAGTACTGAGATTGGCTGAAATAATAGGATGAGATGCTGAAAACTTCCTTATCATAAGTCATCTCAATTAATCAAAGATATAATGTCATTGACCTAAAGTTTGAGAGTAAAATGGTTAACATTGGATTTATTGAGCATGGCCTCTTAATTTGGTTAATAAAGGTAATGCTGAAATACAGAATGAAATTACATTTCGTTTTGGAGTCCACTGACATCATTATGATCTATGATAATTTTAACTTTTATTCATTATGAAATATGAATTAAATTAAATAATAAAGTGTTTTTCAAAAAGCAGATAAGACAGTTTGATCATTTGGTTTCTTGACATTTGGTCCTTTTATCCTTGTATTTCAAAATTATAAAGTGATAAAGTGTGCTGGAGATGAACATTCAAAGCACTTTTGGAAATTCCTTTTTATTTTTCATCTTTTAAATTAGTTGGGTAGATCTATGATTTGCACCTCAAAGAAATTTGACAATTTGACTTACAATGAGTGCTTACAATTGTTTTTATAACAATTGTTTTTTGTTTTTATAACAATTGTAAGTCACTAAAATCATAGGAGGGTTTGCTAACCTAAATCCTTTGATATCAACATTTCGCAATGTAACTGCATGCCATTCAAAGAATTTTAAGATAATAAATGATGAATTTGCAGCACACAGCCACCGAACTGCCAGTTAAGGATAACTGTTAATGGCATACAGTACTGCTGCAACAGTGTTTTATAGTATACCAATGTGCAGTGGAGAAGAGATACAGGTGTTATGGTTCCCCTCTTCTCCATTGATCTACCTGTTGATGTCTTCCTGAGAAACCATGCCCTGCCTCTGGTTGACCCACTCCTGCAGCTGAGTCATGGAGCTTTTCCTCTGGGCCACCATCTCTGGAACTGTCCTGGGCACAAAGCCTCTCCTCAACACAACATTCCCTTGCTGCTCCCTGGGGTCCTGCATTTGACCGACAACGCTCTCTGAATGTCCATGAGAGGCACGGTGTCCACTATTCCTCCTGGATAGATGATGTTTGATATTGCCGGTGTGGGACATAAAATTGGCTGGGCAAAAGCTGCCCCAACCATTTGGATGATGAATTAGGCGAGGTGCATGATCAGAGCCAGGTTCTCCTCCATTATCTACACCTCCACTACCCTCTCCTCTGTCAATTTTTTTCCCCTGTTGATCTGAGTGGTGAGGGGAAAGCAATAGTGTTTGAAGGCTGTAAGGGTGGGTGGGCAGGTCGGTCTCACTTTCATTGTGTGTTTGAGGTTGGGGATGCTGATGAGGGTCAGGTGCCTTGGTCACCATAGTTTGGATGAGATCACCTGTGGTGTCTGTGTAGTTTGTCCTGAGAAATTTGAAAGAAAAAAAAAGGTAAGAATACACAGGCAGTTTGAAGCGTTTCAAAAATAAACCAATTATGCTATATAAGCAAAAAGAGACCTCAAAACCTCATCACCTGGCCAAGTAACTGACCCAGTGTCTGACACATGAAATAATAATAAGAAATTGTATTATTAATATCACTTTCATGCCAACACCAGTTGGTCCAGAAACAAAATGGTCTATCATTCATTTCCTTTGACCTTTTGTCTGGTTCATGCATCGACTGTAGTTATGAAAGTATAAAATTCTAATGGTGACCCTCCAAAAAAATAACTGGACAGTTATCTGACTGTTAATTTATAATTATCATCAGGAACTGAGTAGATTATCCAAGAACCAGAAGGTTGATGGTTTCATCCCCAATACTCCGGTCCACATTCCATAGTGTCCTTGGGCAAGGAAATTAGCCAAGACCACTGCACTAGCAAGGTTTGTTGGTATGTGTTAGAAAAAGTGCTTTGTATAGAAGTGCTGTGTGAATGTATTTGTGTGTGTGTATATGAATTATTGTGACTCTGAGAGGTCGATGAGAATTAAAAGCAGCTATATAATTGCACTCTTGCCAAGAGGCAAATTAAACTCCACTGACTGACCTTAGGTCATACTTAGTGATTTTAATTTTTGTGCCTTGCTTTTTGCTGCATATTTACCCCGTGCTCCTTTTTGTCACAGAACCAGCTGTGCAGCGTCCACTTGTTTATTCTCCCTCATCTGCTCCGGCCTCAGTTTACCAGGTCCTTTTGATTTCCACTGCCTGCCAACCCCCCCAGCTCCAGCAATCGAGCAATAAACTTTTTATTTTTTTCTACCATCTATCTGCTGTGTTTTTGTTCTGCACTTTGGGTCCGCAAGAGGCAAATTATAACAGAGCAATCTGGCCAACATGGACCCTGCAGACACAATACATGACTCCACCCAACGACACCAGGCCATATCGAGTCAATCAGAATCAGAATCAGAATTATTTTTATTGCCATGTATATTTGCACATACAGGAAATTGCCTTGGTGTGGTTGGTGCACTTTACAAACAACAAATTAAAAACAACAATAGCGAACAATATAACAATATAAAAAAACAACAATATATACAGTTAAAGAGTTATGTGCGGTTTTAAGGTGCAGAGGAGTTCTTCTTGACCAGCATGAACCGCACTAATTAACTCGACAACTCTCATTACATACATTTCTCTGTTTGCCTCATCAGCAGCTGCTGCTTCACCACCTTATCCAACTGTCCCACCCCCAATACCTCCTGCTCCTTCTGTTAGTCAAGAATCATTAGCTACCACCCCTGAGCCCTTTGCCCGGAGATCTGAAAACTGAAAACATGTCTGGGCTTCCTGCTCAAGTGTGGTGCATTTAAAAACAAAAATGTCCCTCATGGTTTCCAGCTGTTTAATCTAAGGTACATTATGTTTTGGGATTATTAAGAGGGAGAGCTTTGGCTTTGGCAGGAGCAGTGTATTCAGCTCTGTCTCTTGCTACAGTGACATACAAAGAATTTGTTTCTAGTTTAAGAACACTTTTTGATCATCCTGATTGCCAGGGCAGTGCATCAACATTTGTTGAGTCTCTGTCAGGGGTCAAGGAGTGCAGCAGACTATGCTGTATGGACCTTGGCAACTGACGCTCAAAGGGATGATTGGCACTAAGAGGAATTTTTCTGAAGGGTTTAAATGAACAGCTTAAATAATAACTTGCCTCCAGGGATAAACCTTAATGTCTCAACTCCTTTGTCTCAATAACTATCAGGTGAGACAATGAACTGCATGAACGCCACCTGGAGAAATCTGCTCGATTTCAGCTGGTCACCAGCGCCCACACAATGTCCCAAATTTGTGCCACAGTTGGTCCACCACAAACCTCAACTATTCTGCCCAGCTCGGCCACTGATTTTCCAGAGGATGAAACCAATGCAACTCGGCATGGCCCATCTAACTCCTGCGGAGCCTCTGACGCATCTTGGTTGGTGAGTGCATATATTGTGGTCAAATTGGTTACTTCTTTGCGGCTTGCCCTATTCTGCCAAAAGACCAGGCTCGTCAGTTGGCCAAGCCAACCGCTTACACCCACTTAAATCCTATTTACAATTTTCAGCTACCATTTCCTCCAATCAGTTGTCTCCCAACCCATGGTTGAAAAAACATAACCCCCACTTAGATTTGTCAGCGGGGAGAATTGTAGGTTGGAGAAGTTTTAATCACCCTATGTGTCTGCAGTCCGCTTTGTCCCCATCAGGGGATCTACCGAAACAGGAGTGAACGCATCAGGTGTTCATGAGCCTAAGCTACCAGATCTGTCACTCGTTTCTCAAGATTACCAAGATTTAGGTGAGAATTTCAGCAAATATCAAGCGCTTTCTCTACCCCCTCATACACCTTACGATACGATTGTGCTATTGCGCTGATCCCTGTTTCTACTTTTCCTGCTTGCGGTGTGTACAGTGTCTCATGCCCTAAGCGAGAGGCCATGGAAATCTATATCAAAGAATCCCTACACTACATGAAAAGAAGAATTTGTTTCAGTTAGTGCCCCGGATCAGCGATGATCTTGCCTGCTCTCTTACTGGTCCTGGAGTGTAACAGATCTATGAGAGCCGGCTGGTCACAGCCAATGACCTTCTCAGCTGACCGGATGATCCGCTGCAGTCTGCCCTTGTCTTTGGCAGTGGAGGCAGCGAACCAGACGGTGATGGATGAGGTGAGGATGGACTCAATGATGGCTGTGAAGAAGTCAACCATCACTTTCCGGGGCATGCTGAATTTCCTCAGTTGCCGCAGGAAGAACATCCTCTGCTGGGCCTTCTTGATGATGGAGGTGATGTTCTCCGCCCATCTCAGGTCCTGTGCAATGATCGTCCCCAGGAATCTGAAAGACACAACTGTTTTAACTGGGGAGTCGCACATGGTGAGGGGGGCGGTTTGGGCTGGGCTCCTCCTGAAATCTGCTACCATCTCTACAGTTTTTAAAGCGTTCAGCTCCAGGTGGTTCTGGCTGCACCAGGAAGCCAGGCTGTTTACTTCCTTTCTGTAGGCGGCCTCGTCCCCATTGGAAATTAATCCAATAAGGATTGTGTCGTCAGCAAACTTCTGAAGTTTGACAGAGGGATGGCTGGAGGTGCAGTTATTGGTGTAGAGGGAGAAGACGAGAGGAGAGAGCACACAAACCTGTGGGGCTCCAGTGCTGATGGTCCAGGTGTCAGAGACAAGCTTCCCCAGCCTCACGCGCTGCTTCCTGTCAGTCAGGAAGTAAGTGATCCACCTGCAGGTAGGCTTAGCTGTGTCAGTTTGTCCCGGAGAGATGGTGTTGAATGCAGAGCTGAAGTCCACAAACAGGATCCTGGCGTAAGTGCCAGGTGAGTCAAGGTGCTGGAGGATGAAGTGGAGTCCCATGTTGACTGCGTCGTCTACGGACCTGTTGGCTCTGTAGGCAAACTGCAGCGGGACGATGAGGTGGTTGGTTATGGTCTTGAGGTGGTTCAGCATGAGGCGCTCAAAGGTCTTCATTACTACGGAGGTCAGGGCGACTGGTCTGTAGTCATTAAGGCCTGTGATCATCTGCTTCTTGGGAACAGGGATGATGGTGGATGTTTTTAGGCAGGCGGGTACAACACATTCAGCGAGTGAGTTGTTGAAGATGTCCGTGAATACTGGAGACAGCTGATCCGCACAGTGCCTTAGCGTGGAGGGGGAGACAGCGTCTGGTCCAGCTGCCTTACTGGGGTTCAGTCTCTTCAGGAGCTTATTTACATCTCTCTCGTGAATTGAGAGAGGTGTGATGGGGTGTTATGGGGGGGGGGGATGGATGTGTGATGGGGGGATGGAGGGGATGGGGCAGTCTGGGGGCATTTTGTGGGGGGGGCTTTTGTCTTTGTCCAGGCTGGGGAAAAGAGGTGTGATATTTCTCTTGTCCGAGTGCAAATTGAAATCTTTTTTCCAAGAGACCAAATGGTATCCCACTTGTCTTCATCTATGGTCACAGACAACTCCCTCTCCCACACACCTTTGACCCCCTGCGCACCAGTAGTAGAAAAACCATTAAGTACATGGTAAAATGAGCTCAGAGACACTTTCAATGGTTGATGAAACAGAATTCTCTCAACAGCAGATATTTCAGGGTGATCAAAAAGGGTTGTGCTATGAGTGGTATAATGCCGTATTTGCAAAAAGCGAAAGAACTCTTGTTTGGACAATTTGTATTTGTTAGTAAGCTGTGACAAATGACATAAGCGTATCATCTGACAATAGGTCACTGAGGGATTTAATATTCTTATTAGACCATTGTCGAAAACCAGGGTCCGAAGAACCTGGGGGAAAAGCAGGATTATTAATTACTGGGGTGAAAATGGATGTTATATTTGATCTTCCCTCAAGACGGCGGACAAGCCGCCATGCTTTTAGAGTGTTGATTGTTACAGGGTTTGCACAGAAAGCTTTGATTTCTTAAAAAGTATTAAAAAATAATAGATCACTTAGTCTGCACTGAGATAATGCTGTCTCAAAATCCATCCAGATTGAAGTTTTACCCTTAACCCAGTCGTTTACAAATCTTAAATGGGCACAAAGTTGGTAAATTTTAATATTAGGTAAGTCCAGGCCACCGGTCGAACTTGGTAGATGTAATACTGCCATCTTAAGTCTGGGTCTACGCTTGTTCCAGATAAAAGAGCTGAGCCACCCATTTATATCCTTCAGCACCCTTTTAGAGAACAAAACAGGAATCATTTGGATAGGATACAATAACCTAGGCAGCACATTAATTTTGACAAGGGCAATGCGTCCTAGCCAGGAAACAGGAAGTGACATCCATCGCTCTAGGTCCTGCTTAATTTTACAAAATAAGGGTGCAAAGTTGGCTTTATATAATTGATCAAAGGATGGTGTAATGAAGATTCCTAAGTATACAAACCCATTGGGAGACCATTTGAAAGGAAATGAAGGTACAGTAGTTGGTTTTGTTGAAAGGGTACCAAGGGGCATAGCCTCTGATTTAGCCAGGTTGATCTTATAACCAGAAAAACAACTGAATCTGTCAATGACATCAATAAGACCTGGTACAGATGTTTCAGGTTCGGTCAGAAGAATTAGAACATCATCAGCGTATAAAGTTATTTTGTGACACAGCTGTCCAATCTCTAAACTGCGTATTATTAATGTCACCCTTATGGCCGCAGCAAGTGGCTCTATGGCCAAAGCTAATAAGAGGGGCAATAGAGGGCAGCCCTGCATCGCCCCTCTGTGAGTATTGAAGTATTCAGACCTGAGTCCATTAGTCAAGACTGCTGCCTGTGGTCTAGTATAGATAATCTTGACCCATTTAATAAAGTTCTCCCCCAAACCAAATTTACCCAGTGTATACAGTAAGAAAGACCATTCAATTCGGTCAAATGCCTTCTCTGCATCGAGAGAAAGCACCAGACCACTAATAGACTCCTGCTTAAAAGCTATGATAGCATTCAACAAACGTCTAATATTGGTAGCTGAATTCCGACCCCTTACAAAACCTGTCTGATCTTCCTTTACCAGTATAGGCAAAATATTTTCTAAACGAGAGGCCAAGATTTTAGAGAGGAGCTTCTTATCCACATTTAGGAGGGCTATGGGCCTGTAGGACCCGCAAGAGTCAGAAAACGTCCCCTTCTTTAAAATTAAGGATATATTGGCCTCCTTCAGTGTTTGTGGAAATTCTCCTGTAGTGAAGGAGTGATTGAACATATCAAGAAGAGGATCTACAATAATATTTTGGAACTGTTTATAAAATTCAGAAGCGAAGCCGTCAGGTCCTGGTGACTTGCCATTTTGTAATTTATTAATTGCTATAAGCACTTCAGTTTTAGTTATGGAACTATTAAGGGCAGTCTTATGCTCTTCTGATAGATTTGGCAACGTCAATTGAGCAAATAAATTGTCCATTAGTTGCTCTCCCTCTGGAGCTTGTTCAGAAGAGTATAGGTTTTTGTAAAAGTTCTTAAAACAGTTATTTATCAGTTTATTTTCATATACCTTATGGCCATCTCTATCAGATACAGCTGCAATAGTTTTGGGACTCTGCACGCTTCTTAACATAATAGGCCAGACATTTGCCTGCTTTATCTCCGTGCTCATAAAACCTCTGTCTAGTATATTTCAATTTCTTCTCTGCATCCCTGGTAAGAAGGCAATTTAGAGCTGTTCTGATTGCCGTGATTTCTTGCCATAATGGTGGTGATGGAGAGGCAATATATGCTTTTTCCTTATTCGTCAATTCACTCTCTAAAGATTTTTGTTTCTCCTGTCTTTGGCGCTTTTTTGTTGCAGAGTACGAAATAATTAAACCTCTGGCATAAGCTTTGCATGTTTCCCATAAGACGGAGACATTGCTGGCCGATGAAGTGTTGATTTCCAGAAATGCTTTAAGTTCAGTGGAGAAGTTGGAAGTAAATTCCTCATCTTTAAGGATAATGGTATTAAGTCTCCAGTGACGAGACTGATGTAATGCTGTTTTGAGATTAAAGTCTATAGTAACTCTTGCGTGGTCGGAAATAATTATACTGGTTATGTCGCATGATAAAACTGAATATAAGTCAGTTCTTGGCAGAAAAAAATAATCAATCCTGGTTTGACACTTATGTGGGGCCGAGAAAAATGTATATTGTTTATCAGAGGGGTGGGTGCATCTCCAAGCATCAATAAGCCAAAACTCTTTACATAGAGCATGGAGCGTGTTGGCCTGAGGAGAGGGGGGCGCGTTACTATGTGGAAATTTGTCAATAAGCGGATTTAATATTAAATTAAAATCACCGCCAACAATAACAGTGGAATTAGAAAGGAATGGAGTCCAAAAACATTTTGGTAAGGAAGGTGACTGGGTGGGCAGGTGGAAAGTACACGTTCATCATTACAATATTCTGACCCTGCAAAATTCCTTTGATTATCACATAGCGACCATTAACATCCCTAACACAGTCAGATACTATAAAAGGTAGGTTTTTCCTAATCAACACTGCTAATCCCCTACTTCTTGTTGTAAAGGATGAGAAAAATACTTGTCCGAATGGCCCTTGTTGCAACTTTAAATGCTCTGTGTCATCAAGATGCGTCTCTTGTAACATAGCAACATCTATATCATCCTTCTTTAGACATGTAATTATTTTTCTCCGCTTAATAGGGCTGTGGACAACCCGTACATTCCAGGTACATATTCGCAGCTTATTCATTATTGGTATTATTCATGTATCATACAAAGCATATTGAGCCGAGAGACCCACCACACACCGGGTAAGAGAAAAATAAGCAAATAAAGAAAGAACGAACAAAGAGCTGTACAACAAAACATTCAAAAATAGAAATTTGGTAACGACCCTACTAAACATGTAGGGAAAAAACATCCTTCTCCTGCCTTTCTGCTGAGAGCCGAGAGGTGCGACATGCGCTTGACACGCGCCTACTCATAGACATAAACACACTACTGTCCGCCAAGTAAGTAGAACCATCAACCAGGTGAAGTAGAACCTTTCACCTGGTTGATTATAAGCAGTAGGAAAGGAAAGGGGCAAAGTCACACACGCCTGAATTTGGCAGATACTCACATATGACACAGTCCAGACGCAATGTTAAAGAAAGGGATAATCCGGTGGTTAGAGAGATTGAGGGCAGCGTTTCCACGAAAATCGCAGCTGCCTCCGGCGTGCCAAATCTCCTCACCACACCCTTGACAGACAGCCTCAGCGTGGCGGGGTATAGAATGGCATAATCCACGTTCTTCCTCCTTAGACAGCCCTTCACCTCGTCAAAAGCCTTGCGTTTCCTGGCCACCGCCGCCGAGTAATCATTGAAGAAGGAAACTCTGATCCGGTCCGCTGGCTGGTTCGGCTCCGCACCAAGGCGCCGGGCTGCAGCCATCACTCGTTGTGAAGTTTCATGATGATGGGTCTGGCGCGCTGGTTAGTGCCCGGCCTCGGTGCTAGGGAGCGGTGCGCGCGGTCCAACTTGATCTTCCCGGATTTAGTTGTGAGATTGAGATAGGAGGGGAGCCATGTCTCCATGAAAGTGACCGGATCCTTTCCCTCCATGCCTTCGGGCATCCCAATCAGACGGAGGTTGCATCTTCGGCTGCGGTTCTCCAAATCATCTATGTGATCTGCCATGTCGCTTATTTGTTTCTCGAGTTTTGTCACTTTAGCCTGCAACACATCCGTTGTGTCTTCCACGCCGGAGATCCGTGTCTCGGCATCACCGACCCATGTTGCCAAAGCCTGGATCCGAGATGTTTGTTCGCGTATAGCAGCGAGCACAGTGTTAACTTTAACATCCAATGACTTTGTAATGTTGTCAGTTATCTTACTCAAAGCCTGAAGAATACTTGGGTTAACAGCGCTCCCG
The DNA here is from genome assembly GCF_949316205.1 of Platichthys flesus. Lineage (NCBI taxonomy): Eukaryota > Metazoa > Chordata > Actinopteri > Pleuronectiformes > Pleuronectidae > Platichthys > Platichthys flesus. The sequence goes on from NC_084946.1 coordinate 208,232, forward strand.
GGCTCCTCGACCTTGGCAGCGGCATCCATCTCGTTAGCATCTTCGGGTTCATCCGCAGCAGGCTCCATAGCGTCGCTAGCATGCTCCTCAGAAGCAGTATTTTTCTTGGGTTTGGACCGAGGCATTCTCAGAAAATATTCATCCCGGCTCATAATATACCTACTCCTACGCTCGCTTATAACGTTTCACCAGGTGAACATGTATTTTAGACGGATATTTCAGTGAACCTCACCGGAGCTCAACAGGCAGGTGTTCACACTACGACGCCATCTTGCCAACCCCCCACTTACTCCCTTTTAAGAAAATCTCTCCTATAAATACGTCAGGCTTAGAACAATTATAGAATCATAAATTGTAGCTTGAATAGATTTGCCTTATATAAGTATGCTATAATGAGTGTAATCAGTGATACAATTTTCAGGGGAAATCTGATTATACATCTAAGAGATGTCTTTCTGCCGACACCAAAACACTGTGCTTCATTTAAAGCGTGAAAATTCAGAAACACTTGTCCGTCCAAACTACTGTGAAAAATTCAGCAACAAATTCACATGTCCATGGCATACTAAGCTTCTGACCTTTCTGAAATTGCCTAATAATTTTGACTTCAATTCTCCTATTGTTGTTATTAAACTTTCCCAGTATTCAATTAAAACACTACCATATAAATACAAGGTACCATTTAAAAACTAAAAATCGTTGCTTCAAAAGTGAAAAGGTCATTTGTTAAGTTTTGCTGTGAAAACGTGACACTCGTGAATATGTCCATTCCCATAGAACCTGTCTTGATTGGTTCAGAGGGACAGCCCAAAGTCCTCCTATATAAGATCTGTGCTTTTCACTGTTCTTCATCCTCACTCTGAGACTCTTGTGGTTTCCCTGTGTTGATCCTTTCTGCAGAAAGCCCCTTATTAAATACATGTAGATTACTTTGTTGTTTCCAGCCTCTTGTATCTCCAGATTTCTATCACAATTATGTGTCAGAAGTGGGATCGCACGTCTGGACGGAGCTGGACCCGGGTCAGCGGTTGACTGATCCTCTTGGAACTATAGTTTCCAACCTCAAACCTCCCCATTAGGACAGGTGAGACGGTGAGATCAAGACCCGAGTCCCGGATCGTCTCAGCGCTGCGATCTATCTAGTGAGAATCAGAGATTTCAAGTGTAATATATATCAGCAGAACAAAGTGTTACAGAGAAGTTGGTCTAAGAGGAATCAACCACAGCCTAGGACATAATAATGAGTGTATATGCATTGTTGAACCAAGACTCAAGATGTGCGCTATGTAGAGAAGCCTTTAAGGCACTATGATTTGTGTTGGTTAGGCAGGATGTTTGAAAGTGTATTTAATAAAAAAAGAATAAAAAAAAAAAAAAAAGAATAGATGAAATGAGAAACTAACGACAACCAAGTAATTACAAGAGGAAATTACAATTGAGTATAATATAGGAGGTATTACATTATTTTGATGTTTATATTATTAGGTTTCCTATTTGCTACTTACGATAGCGTTTAGGAGATTGATGAAGACTTAAGGTAACTAGACCTAACGTAACCAATACTTAAATTAAAATTAAAAAGAATCTTTACATAGGCAAATGAAAAGATACGATTTGGATAATGGAACTGAACTGAGTAGTCCTTATACGAACTTCATGCGAAGGAGCTAAGACTGAAATATGTTGTGGATGAATGAACGTGGGTTTCCAGTTAGGGGAGTTAGTGTAAGGAATGTGGTTAGAAGAAAAGTTGCATCAAACGTACAGAAAACACACACTGGCAGGGACAGATAACACCTCATAAATGTCTCAGTGTCTCAAAATGCATGTTTCCAACCTCGACTCTTCCCCGCCGACAAGAAGATAACCAGAACAACACCAAGCTCAACCAGAGGCGGATGTTCCACAGGCAGGAGCCCAGGCTCCACAACAACCTTTTCCAGCTATTAACATTCCAGATCTGCAACTCCTCTCTTCACCTTGCACCAGAAAAGTAGGCAATATGGACTGGCACAGGATCCAGCCGAAATCACGAATTGTTGAAGTGACCTGATGTTGCCAGCCTGTTAAAGCATACAGGCATCAAGTGGGACTCAGGAAGAGCTTAATAAAAACTGATGCAGTTCATGCGAAGAAGAAGAAGAAGAAAAGAGACACTGATCTGCATAAAACCTCACTGACAATGTTCACAGGTACATCGCAAATGCAGAAGAAGAGGATTTCAAGGAATGAGGGGAGACGCATGTGGAATAATGATTGGGACATTTGTTTTCTCTGTGGAAAGAAGGGACACTGGATGTATGTCAACGCACACACTCACAGTGCTAGGGAAAGAAAATATATTCCTTAATGTTTAAGGAGCATCACATTCAGTCATCAAGAGTGATATGTTTGACACACATCCTAAAATGAGAGAATGAGTTGTTAGATCTTTGTTAGAATCAGGAAGCACCGTGGTTGAAAATGCATGACTCCCTTAATAGAGGTGATATAATAATATAATATAATATGAGGCATCACTGAAAAGTTCAAGTGTAAATTTTTCGTTATCCTCATGTTGTCCAAATTAATATGATGGGAAGAGTTGTAAAGTGTTGTTGGGCAAGAGTCCCTACAGAACTAACCATGTGGTAGGATCCACACACAATGGGTCGTAAAAGCGTGGCCTTTGAGCCAAGATGAAGCCAGCTAAAGTCTCCCTCTAAGATCCAGCATGGAGATTGTATCTTCTGGTGTTAACTTAATCCCTGGGGTCTCCCCAGAAACCCCTGCTCTGCTCCTGGCCCCTCCCACTCTCCTTTGACCTCTGACACTCAATTGGCTAAAAGCCAGCATCATCCCATGACCAGCACCTCAAGGAGGCAGAACCTCTCAGGTAGAATAAAACCACTGAGACATCAATAATCGCTGCCATTTTTTTTTACCCTGCTCTGAAGACATCACGAGGCCCCTTCGGGGCCTCCCAGCTGTTTCAGTTGCTAAAGGGGGTAACCTTAATTATTTTCTTTCATTTCTTTCATTGTCTTTTATCTCAGTCGACGTTTTTATTTTCAAAAGGACTATTTTTGTTTTAACTTAAAAAGACAAACAGGAAATTGCACGCGGAACAATCTCAGACTGTTTCACTTTCCCCACGGACTTTACTTTCTTTTCCCAACAATCTACAAACGGCTTCCACAGCCGTCCCCTGCAGAAGCGCGAGATTCATTCCGCTGAGGAGCACGACCTCCACATCCCTGAAGAAGGACGATGTTCATCCCGTTGAGGAGCAAGACGAATCTGCTCCTGTTCGGCCCAGCCGACGCCGCTGCGACAGAGGAACCAGCGCAACAGAGCTTGAGCGGCCACGATTATTCACTGGACTTCCGAAATATCCGCGCGACACGCGCATGCAACACCGTGAAGGTCACAGTAAGAGGCTTTATTGTCTGGGCAGATGTTAATCTAATACGTAGCGTATTGTTTAATACTTGAATGTATTGTTTTGTATGAGACCGCCGAGTCTCTAGTGTTTTAGCGGCGATTCGCCACTTCCGGTTTCCGGTTACGGCCTTGTGCCATAGTTTTTAAGCGCCGTGAGCAGCGTCTCCAGCTCATTGTGACCGTTTGAACAACTTTAAAGATACTTTACCGGTCAAACCTCAGCACACAACGCCACTTGGGTGCTGAGTGGTAAAGTAAATGTAACTCGTCTCTGACGGTGCTTTTAAGAGCTTTGCTCTCTCCTTGTATTCTCTCTCTCTCTCTCTCCTTCTAAACCGACCTATACACACATCCGATCTGTATTTAGGATGCAGTTCATGTAACATAGTTAAATCTATATTCAGAGAGGCTGGACACATCTGGAAGCCATGCGGCCGAACGCCAAAGCAGAGACAAAGAATTCTCTTTGTCTGAAAATCCCTTTGTGTAATTCATGTGACCACCAGTGTGAGCTCCGGCCACATGGTGTCATTAACATAGACTCCATTTTGAAGAACGCAAGTTAAACCACCATTTTGAGTCTATTATTGCCACGCCTCCTCTCTCACTCTCCCCCCATTCTGGCTCTAAATTCATAACGGCTCCGCCATCTTGTTTTGTAGTCAATTCGCCATTTTGAGAGTTTTTAGGCCTTGGTTCCACGAATCATGATCGGCCGCCATCTTAGATGTGACGTGACTTTGTCATCGCCACGCCCCCTTCTTTTTCTCTCTCTCTCTCTCTCTCTCGCTCTCTCACACACACACACACACAGACACAGAGACACATTGATAGACACAGACAGATACACACACACAGATACACATAGATGAATACATGTGTTTTCTAAATTGTGATAAGCGGCTGCTGTTGTTATCTTTGAAATATGGGAGTTTGTTAAAATGATGAATCATTAAATAACACTAACTGTATTTCACATGCACACACATAGACACACACACACAGAGAGACACTTTGACACAGACACACACGCATACCATGACAGACATACATAGGTAGACCGCCGGTTTTACATGTACTTTCTGAATTGTGATAAGTGCTGCTGCTGTGTTTATCTTTGAAATATCGGAGTTTGTTAAAATGATGAAACATTAAATAACACTAACTTTATTTCCCCTTTTTAATAAATGCTTTTGTAATTAAAGTATCTGTAGTCTGTGATTATTTGTGCATATGTATGTGATTGCAGCTGGATTATGATTGCCTGTGCTCGAACTTAGAAGCCTTCACTGTTAATTAAATAATTATTAATATTAAATATTGAGATTATTGATTTGACATTTATCATTATGAGACTGATATTTAAAGATTGAATTGTTGGTCCCTGTAACCAGGGTGGTGCCCCGCGACAATAAGCAATGATTACAGATTTGTATTATTCTTAATTGATAATTTTATTGTTTTCATTAATTATTTTAACTATTATTAATGGATAACCGTATCATTTCTAATTAAATGTGTTACTGTTCTTAATTAATAGCTTTATCATTTTTGATTATTTTTAATAAATAATTGTTAATTTAATAATCATATTTCATGATTATTAATAACAAGCCAACGTCAATTCTACTCCTACTATTGCACAACAGTGTCTTTTGGATATTTTTATAGTTTCCACCTCATCAGGAGTCATAGTGATCCCAACGGCTGATCTTTATCCACCACAGATTTACACGTGCATTAAGTGTAATGCTGCTTCACTGTTAAATGCGTATGAATGGAAGCTTTGTTCATCTGTTCTCACATCGATAGGACCGTGGGTACAAAAATGTGTCAATGCTGACATTTGGGAAAAGATCTTAGATCCTGAGGTTACGTATAATCTATTTTTGAAAGTGTTTAGAAAATGATTTACATCTGTTGTCCACACTTTCAAGGTTGTTTAACTGGTACCAGACACACGTACAGAAGCCCAATATGCACATGCATATTTAGATTATACAAACAACATTTCAAGGGCTCAAGGTAATCATGATGTGGATTTAATTTATAACATGGAACCTGTGGTTATCACACCATGATCTGACAATATCTACCGAAACAGAAAGCCATCGATGGTAGGGGAGAGCGGGGTAATGCGGGAAATGTTTTACATTTACTCACCTATAGGCGAGCTAAAATGATATATCAGTAAAATTTACACATTTCCCATTAATTCAGGATGTTTTCTAGCAATGGAAATTATCAGAATGTATTCAGGACAAAGGGCAGTGAAAATATGATTGTTTAAAAAACAACACTTTACCCCAGCTAAAGTGAGACAGACCAGAGAAATCAAGGGGGTAAAGTGATCCACTTACTTTTTCCACTTTAAAACTACTATAACAATACATGTTGTAATAGTTAAAATCCTGACAGCTAGATTGACAACCACACATTCCAAAACTAATATCGGACTAGTAACAGAATCATGGGGATTGGTCAATTAAGCACATTTATGAATATTACGATTCATGTGATCTCTTGCAAACCCTAACTTACCGGCACATTCTTTCTCTGTACAATTGGCAGGGACAGGGATATTGTTTTTCTCTGCGTATTCAAATGCTAGTTCACGGCACTTAACTGAAGCAAGGCCATGGAACTGGTCAGCTAGTTGTTTCAAGTGCAAGCTCCTCCTCCATCTCATCTGTGAATATTCTCTTTACCTCAGCGACTCCACCCCAGGCTACTGATTTTGCTTTCCCTTTCTCTTTTTTCTATATGAATATTTTGAGGGTTGTCTTATCAATCTTTGTATCCCTTCCAGCTTTTCTTAAGGACTTTTTTCCTTGCATGACCTCAGCGGTTGCACTCTCCATCTCTGTGAGGGGTATTTGGCCCCAGGTTGTCTTCCTGGTGTATAGTTTCTTGGCATGATGGCTTTTGTACAATGTTTATTACATTAAAAATAAAACATATATAATGTAAAATAACAGTAAAACATGTTTAAGACTAAACTTAACTTGTGCTTCATGTCTCACCTTACCCAACAGCATTTGTCTCACTTTACCCACAGCCAACATTTTAGAAAAAACATCTCTTAGCAATTCAGGCTAATCTTCAACTAGCATAAATCACATGGTTTTATATGTTGGAAGTTCACTAACATGTATGATATAAGTTTTTCTACCTGATTCAATTTGCTTTGACACAACAGTTGAATAAGTTCAAAGCAAGAAAATTTACTTTTACATGCAAAAAACACATTTTTGTGAAAAAACATACTTTCCACAGCACAAGCGCCAACTTCTCCTTCATGGCTAGGGGGGAATGGGAGGGGCTTGAATTCATAATGGTCAAATGACCACAAATGTCTTCCGTTGCCTTGATACAGGGGATGTGGTTTTTTACATTACGGTAAGGATTACGGTAAGCGTGCTGCGTCATTTCCTGTTTTCTTGCCACTGGTGGTGGTCGCTCTGCGAATTAGCTCCGCTGCTAAACACAACTGTTTCCCTGTAGCACTACGGCTAAAATCACCGGTCTGTAGTTAAACACTCGCACATACCAACCCTTATTCTATCGTGCTTAGTGATTCTGTGTTCTGTCTGAGCTCACCTTCGTAGCTATATAGCAGCGATGTCTTCTCTCTCTCCCTGTTGCTCTACTGCTCTCTCTTGCTCCGAGTGTCTAATGTTTACCTACTCCTCTGCCTCCCTTAACAGTAGTGGTACAAATAATAAATGTAGTGTGTTGATAGCGATGGAGGCGAGGCTTAGCGACTTAGAAGCTCGGCTCAGCAGCTTAGAAACTCCGTTAGCTGTAGTTAGCCGGCTCCCGCTAGCCGCGGAGCCACCTAGCTTAGCACGTAGCTTAGCCTTAACGAGCAGTCCCCAGACTAGTCCCGTGCAGCCGGGAGCCCAGGGCAGATGGGTGACGTTCCAGAGGGGGCATAGTGCTAGACTTAGAAAGCCCACGATTAAAGAGCCACCAGCTCACGTTTCAAATAGATTCTCTCCACTCAGCGAGGCACCCGCTGATAAACAAACTCTGATTATTGGCGACTCGGTTCTGAGAAAAGTCAGGTTAGCGACACCAGCGACCATAGTTAATTGTATCCCAGGGGCCAGAGCCGGCGACATCGAATCTAAACTTAAGTTAATGGCTAAATCTAAAAAAGGTAAATACAATAAAATCGTAATTCACGTCGGCAGCAACGACTCCCGGCTTCGTATGTCGGAGGTCACTAAATTGAATGTTGAGTCGGTGTGTGCTTTTGCTAAAACGATGTCGGACACAGTAGTTTTCTCTGGCCCGCTCCCTAATACAACAGGTGATGACATGTTTAGCCGCATGTTGTCTTTTAACCGCTGGCTGTCGAGGTGGTGTCCTGTAAACGGCGTGGGCTTTATAGATAATTGGCTAACTTTTTTGAGAAAACCTGGTCTTGTTAGGAGAGACGGCGTTCATCCCACTTGGGATGGAGCAGCTCTCTTATCTAGGAATATTACTAAGTCTATAACATGACAACCCATAGTTGGGACCAGGAAGCAGAGCTGCAGTGCTAAACACTTCTCTGCGCTCCCTCTGGATCAGTCACAAAACCCCATAGAGATTGTGTCTGTTCACCGTCCGATTAAATTATTGAAATTAAACAATAATAGAGCGAGAACTCCACACAAAAATTTAATACAAATTAAAACAACCTCTGAAACAATACAGGAAACCCAGACTTTTAAATGTGGTCTTTTAAACATTAGATCACTGGAAAAAAAGGCTCTTTTAGTTAATGAAATAGTCTCTGATTACAACATAGATTTATTGTCCCTCACTGAGACGTGGCTGCATCCTGATGATTATGTCAGTCTAAATGAATCTACTCCCCCCAGTCATATCAATTCACAGGTTCCTAGAGAAATTGGGCGAGGAGGTGGAGTTGCTGCTATTTTTAACTCCAGTCTATCAATTAATCCTAAACCTAAACTCAGCTACAAGTCATTTGAATGTCTGGTTCTTAGTCTTCCACGCCAATCCAGGAACCACCAACAGCCAATCATATTTGCCATAGTTTACCGTGCTCCCAGGGCTTATACTGAATTTTTAAAGGAATTCCCTGAGTTTTTATCAAACTTAGTCCTAAAGACCGATAAAATTATTATTGTTGGTGACTTTAATATTCATGTTGATAATAATAAAGATTGCCTTAGCGTAGCATTTATTTCAATACTAGACTCTATTGGTTTCAGTCAGTGTGTGCACAAACCTACTCATTGTGGTAACCACACACTTGACCTTGTATTATCGTACGGTGTCGCAATTGAAAATTTAACAGTACTTCCGCGCAATCCAGTTCTATCAGACCATAATTTAATAACCTTTGATTTTTCAATAACTGAATATATGCCACTAATAAAAAATTCATTTTCTAGATGTCTACCTGATAGTGCTGTAGCTAAATTTAAGGAAATAATCCCAATTACATTTAAACCCGTATTAGCAGTAGATATAAACAACAAATTCTTTAAAACCCTGAGCTCCATTGAAATCGACCACCTCGTCGATAGCTCTGCAGACTCATTACGATTAACATTAGACTCAATAGCGCCTCTAAAAAAGAAAAATGTCAAACATAGTAAATTAGCTCCGTGGTATAATTCCCAGACAAATGAGTTAAAACAATTATCAAGAAAACTAGAAAGGAAGTGGCGCTCCAGCAACAATGTTGAAAACCTCATAGACTGGAAGAATAGTGTTAAAGAATATAAAAAGGCTCTCCACAAAGTAAGAGCCGCCTACTATTCAAAACTAATAGAAGAGAATAAAAATAACCCCAGGTTTCTCTTCTGCACTGTAGCCAGGCTGACAGAGAGTCACACCTCCACCGAACCCAGTATTCCTCCATCCCTAAATAGCAATATCTTTATGACCTTTTTTAATGATAAAATTCAAACTATTAGAAATAAAATCAACCATCTCCTGCCCTCAATTGGCACTAATACCCTCCCAACAACAGAGATCTCAGAAACGGCTGAGAATCCTACCCATTACTTAGACAGCTTCTCTCTGATCACCCGTGATCAGTTTACCAAATTAATCTCAGGTTCTAAACCAACAACCTGTATATTAGATCCCATTCCTACCAACTTACTTAAAGACATTCTGCCCCTAATTGATAGTTCGTTACTTAACATTATCAATCTGTCATTATCATCAGGTTATGTACCACAGTCTTTTAAAATAGCTGTCATCAAACCCCTACTCAAAAAACCCACCCTAGACCCAGAGGTTTTAGCCAATTACAGACCAATATCTAACCTCTCCTTCATTTCTAAAATCTTAGAAAAAGTGGTAGCCAATCAGCTGTGTGAGTTTCTCCAGGAAAATAATATATATGAAGACTTTCAATCGGGGTTTAGAGCCAATCACAGTACAGAGACAGCCTTGGCAAAAGTCACTAATGACCTTTTAATAGCCTCAGATCAGGGACTTGTGTCTGTCCTCGTTCTGTTAGATCTCAGTGCAGCATTCGACACAATTGACCATCAAATTTTATTACAAAGACTAAAACAGTTAATTAACATTAATGGAACCGCCCTTAACTGGTTTAAATCGTATTTTTCTGATCGCTCCCAATTTGTGCAAATTAATGATGAGTCATCTGTGCGCACCAAAGTTAATCATGGTGTTCCACAGGGCTCTGTGCTCGGCCCAATTTTATTCTCATTATATATGCTTCCACTAGGAAACATTATCAGGACACACTCGGTAAATTTCCACTGCTATGCGGATGACACCCAGTTATATTTGTCAATAAAACCTGAACAAAGTAATCAATTAACTAAACTTCGAACATGTCTCAAGGACATAAAAACCTGGATGACCCGCAATTTTCTCTTATTAAACTCAGACAAAACAGAGGTTATAATACTTGGCCCCAAACACCTTAGAGATGCATTATCTAATGATATAGCTGCGCTAGACGACATTGCCCTTGCTTCCAATGAAACAGTCAGGAACTTGGGAGTGATCTTCGATCCTGATTTATCCTTTAATAGTCACTTAAAACAAATTTCTAGGACCGCTTTTTTCCACTTGCGTAATATTTCAAAAATTAGACATGTCCTTTCACAAAAAGATGCAGAAAAACTAGTCCACGCCTTTGTTACATCGAGACTGGACTATTGTAATTCATTATTATCAGGCTCCAGCAGGAAGTCGTTAAAGACTCTACAGCTTGTCCAAAATGCTGCAGCACGTGTCCTGACGAGAACAAAGAGAAGAGAGCACATTTCTCCAATATTAGCATCGCTACACTGGCTTCCAGTTAAATCTAGAATAGAATTTAAAATTCTCCTCCTCACCTTCAAGGCCCTTAATAATATAGCGCCTTTATACCTTAAAGAGCTGTTAATACCTTATAAACCCACTAGAGCACTCCGCTCCCAGAATTCAAGCCTACTTGTCGTCCCTAAATTCTCTAAAAGTAGAGTAGGAGCCAGAGCTTTTAGCCATCAAGCCCCTCGGCTGTGGAATAATCTACCACTTTCAGTTCGGGAGGCAGTCACCATCTGTTCGTTTAAAAGTAGGCTCAAAACCTTCCTTTTTGATAAAGCTTATAGTTAGAGCTAATTAGTGCGCCAGAACGTTACTTGTTCTATTTTATGACACATGACACACGGAGCTTCTCTTTCCAGCTTCTCCTTCCTCTTCTCCATCCCTATCCCCCTTCCCCGGAATCCCTTTGCTTTATCACCCGCAGATCCAGGGCCTCTGTGGCCGCACCATGGATTACGGTTTGTGGATCGCGCACCGGGGGTCGCGGTGTTGGATCCAGTGTGGCGGATTCTGAGTCATGTGGGCTGATCGTGGTGCTGGTGGCGGACCCTGTGTCGCGTTGGCATTGGGCACGGGCGGTGGACCAGGACCGCAGTGGTGGCTTGTGATGGGTCCTCCTGGTGGGCGGCGGTGGACGGTGACTGAGGACTGAAGTGGCGTCTGGTCTGGATGGTGGATCGTGGTCTAGATGGTTGCTGAGCATGGACTGTGCTTCATCAATGCTGCTAGAGACTTTGATTATTGATGATGTTCTCCTGCACGTGGCATCTATTGCACTTCTGTCCGTCCTGGGAGAGGGATCCCTCACATGTGGCTCTCTCTGAGGTTTCTACATATTTTTACCCTGTTAAAAGGGTTTTTTGTAGTTTTTCCTTACTCTTGCTGAGGGTTAAGGACAGAGGATGTCACACCCTGTTAAAGCCCTATGAGATGAATTGTAATTTGTGAATATGGGCTATACAAATAAAATTTGATTGATTGATTGATTGATTGATGTCTCACATTACCCGATGTCCCACATTACCCTGTTCTCCCCCATTACATCAGTTTTCAACTCTTGATTGAGGGCAAGTGTAATTGTTCCTTGCAAGGATTCACTAGTGCACACTCCGATTTTTTCCGGTGAAGAGTATTTTTGATAAAACACAACCTGATGATTTGCGATTCATCTAAGAATTGTAAGTTTTCAACGCTGAGTACAACAACGCGCTTCGTCGGTTCCAAATTATTAAAACAATCCTTTAGCAAGTTCTGAAGGATATTAAATGGTTCTCTGTTGTTGATCTGGTTTGCATTTGAGTTCAACAGAGAAAGTTATACATTAACCTGCCTTCGTCAAGGCTATTGTGAATCACTGACCATTTACAAGCAGGCACTAAAAGAAAGCTTAAGATCATTAGAGATAGCACCAGGAAGAGCACATTTACAATATGGTGATAATTTAATGATTTGTGATTTGTGCTCCACCTGAGGAATATTGTGAGAATGAAGAAATAAGTGATGTCATTCATGTGATCGATTCTTATTGCAGGTCATTTATCCCTGTCTATGCTGTCCTCGAGGTCGTTCATTTTGTTGGAACAAAAGACATCTCATTTGTCTGCTGCAGGCTGGCTCTGTTATCATGCTATTCTGTTGAAAATGCCTAATATCCTTGTGAAAAGATGATATGTTCTTAACCTAGTTACTCTTCTTCCAACAGAAGGAGATGGTGAACAACATAATTGTGTATTAACAATAGCCGAAGTTTGTTCCCCCACATTTAAAGGAAACGCCACTGCAGAATCCCGACTCTGAACTGTTTGTGGATGGATCAGCGTCTCGCAATTCAGACACAGGAGCAAATTAAGTGGGTTTCTCTGTGGTAACAGCAAGTTATACATTGATTGCATGACCACTCCCTGCTTCTCTGTCTGCACAGGCAGCAGAGCTCACTGCTCTCATTGAAGCATGCAAATTGGCTAAGGGGAAAAGGGTTAACATCTACACTGACAGTAGATATGCATATGGTGTAGTACATGATTTTGGCAGGATTTGGAAACACAGGGAATTCCTTACATCAGCAGGCAAACCAATTGCACATCATGCTCTGGTGTCTCTGATGCTTGATGCTATCCTCCTCCCCAAACAGGTTGCTGTATGTAAATGTGATGCTAACACCTCTAATAATGACCAATTATCACAAGGAAATGGCAGGGCGGATGCAGCAGCGAAAGCAGCTGCTCGATCTGCTTCACACATACTCTTACAGGTCGACCCCACCACCCCAACGGCTGACCTGAGAGAAATTCCACTTAGAGCAACAGCGGACGAGCATGGACTTGGAGGAGAGAGAGTGTGGAGGAGAAGTGGTTGCACACACACACATGGGGTGTGGGTGGGCCCTGAGGAGAAACCTTGTCTGCCAAAGTATCTGTTTCCTCATTATACAAAGTTAACGCATGGGAAGGATCATGTTTCGAAAGGATCGATGATGGCTGCTATTTCACAACATTTGTTCACAAAGGGATTTTCGAGCTACGCTCAGAGGTTTTGTCAAGCATGCAGGATTTGTGCTACTAACAATATTGGTAGAGGAAGGCAGGCCCCACAAGATGCACATCCTCCACCTGACAAACCATTTGACCATCTACCGTGGCATCCCTTCAGTCAGCTGGGTCTGAGTGGCAGTATAGGAACTGTTCTCTCAATAATGATGACAGCGATCTCCCGCTGACTGATAACTCTTGATACTAATTTCGTTTTTGGAATGTTCAAACCAGTCTCCCAGGACAGTCTGTTTATGTGGGTCTCAAGCATCCTATGCGATATGATGATTTTTTCCCCCTTTGAAGCTACAGAAAGTGTTTGCTCGTTTGAACATGCCACACTTCTATTTCGCACCTATGTCTCCCCCACACTGCACCTTTTTAACTCACAGTTTGGTTGCTGTAGCCTCCATGGGACTTATGGAAAATGCCAGCTGTGTCCCTATGGTTTGTTCCGCCAGATGACACACGAATTAGATCTACAGTGACGATAATATAAGGTGTGTTTCCCCTCCCTTAGGGGTTTCCTCCCCAGAATCCTTTGATAGTGATGAAAAATGTGATGTTGTTGTGTTGTCTGTTTAAACTGCTCTTATCAGTCCTTCCTCCCATTTAAAGACGCATACCATTCGTGACAAAGGCATTTGCTTTACACTACAGTGATGATGATGACACATGTAAATGACAATACTATGATCTTTGCAAATGCAAATCAGGAAAAAATCACTCAGTGGTGCAGTACTAACTCCCTTTTAAGAAAATCTCTCCTATAAATACATCAGGCTTAGAATAATAATATAATCATAAATTGTAGCTTGAATAGATTTGCCTTATATAAGTATGCGATAATCAACACATTAGAGGGCTTGTCCAATCACAGCCATGTGAATGGTTCGACGACTGACTCTGTTTTCGGTGTCAACACGACACTGTTTCCCTGGAGGAGAGGACGACTGCGTTAGAAAGTAAAGCCGCCGGCCCATGTGGACTATTCTAAGCTGAGAAGACGGGCGCACAGTTCCAAAATTACGTCAAGAGCTAAGCTACAGAGAGAAGCCATTGCTAACTGCTAAGTAACTCTTAGATATGAATAGTGTGTTAACAACTGTGGGATAAGCGAGAAAGTTGCTAAAATAAAAAGAGAGCATCAAGTGTTTGAGCAGAACTAGTTTATGTTTAAATATGTACGAACTGCTTAAATTTAAGTTTGTTCTCGTTAAGTTTTGTCATAAACGTGAATTTTGTCCTGTTGTATTTTAAAGAAAACTGTCCATCTTATTCACAGCTCTGAGTCGAATGTACGCTGGCCCTGAGAGCTCAACTAACACCAACTTAAGAAAACACATGCAAGTTAAGAAAACACATGCAAGTTGACAAAACGCAAAGTAAGAAAACATCAAGTTCACAACATAACACATTACAGAAACGCGCTGCAAATAGTGAAACGCGCTGCAAATAGTGAAACACGCTGCAAATAGTTAAACGTGCTGCAAATAGAGAAGAAATGACAACGGAAGTGTTTCCAGAGGACAGCTAAAAGAGATGGACAATGCTGCCATAGCCGACACAAAAACGTCCAATACAACATACAAATTCGGTTCCACACAGGGGTCGGCTACCCGCGGCTCTGGAGACGAATGCGGCCCCCTAGTGGTCCGCGACGGCATTGCAGGGGATCCGTGAAATTCACTTTGATATTTCAACACATTCCCAGATTACTCTTGAATACCGTGAAAAATAATTAAAATAAGAAAAATATGTCTAAAATAATATAAAGGTGATGACGGGAACCTTGAAACTATGGAGGACCATACATGACATAAGTAAAAATAAATAAATAAATAAATGTATAAATAAATACAGAAATAAATAAATAAATGAATAAATAAAAATGGAAATAAATAAATAAATACAGAAATAAATAAATAAATATGTTAATACCAAAAGAAATGTCAAAAGAAATGTCTTAAATATATTTTAACATTTATTTTTTCCCTGATACATTTCCTTTGCATTTGCAGTGTCCTTATGCTAATGAGAAAGGCGGGCCTAACCGCAGTCTCATGCAGGATTGGTCACAGGAGTGTAATGATCCAGCCCTACTACTTCTGCCTTTCAATGCTGGTGTCCAGTAGCTGTTTGCAGCGTTGAGCCAGTTCACACTTAAAATGAACTAGTTCAAGTTCAGAGGGTTAGTTAAGGTTATTTTTTATTGGGATGATTTAGGTGTCAGTAGTCCTGACTGTGAGCGTCACGTCTCGTGTTGTACTGAGCACAAGGAGCGAGCCGAGAGGAGGAGGAGGAAACAGAAACTCCAGCTCGGTACAAACCACCTGCAGCTTCTGCTGTGATCATGAAGCCGCTGATCTCTGAGCAGATGTGACCAGAGAAACTCTGTGTTTCCACTGTTTCCACTGTTCCACAGAGTCACTAACTGGCTGTTGCACGGTGAAGAGCTCAAGTCTCAGTCACTGCCCGTGTCTCTGAGCGAGTGTGTGGCACAGCGCAGGGGCTGTGTGTGTGTGTAGCTCAGTTGACCAATCCTGCTCGAGACTGAGGTTAGGCCCGCCTTTCTCATTCGCATAAGGACACTGAAATCGAAAAATAAAAGTTGGAATAAATGTGGAAATAAATAAATAAATATGGAAATAAATGCAGAATTAAATAAATCAATGTCTTAAACTTATTTCCACATTTATTTATTTATTTCCAATTTAATTGCAACTTTTATTTATTTCCACATTTATTTATTTCCACATTTCAGTGTCCTTATGCTAATGAGAAAGGCGGGCCTAACCTCAGTCTCGAGCAGGATTGGTCAACTGAGCTACACACACACACACAGCCCCTGCGCTCCGTCACACACTCGCTCAGAGACACGGGCAGTGACTGAGACTTGATCTCTTCACCGTGCAACAGCCAGTTAGTGACTCTGTGGAACAGTGGAAACAGTGGAAACACAGAGCTTCTCTGGTCCCATCTGCTCAGAGATCAGCGGCTTCATGATCACAGCAGAGGCGGCAGGTGGTTTGTAACGAGCTGGAGTTTCTGTTTCCTCCTCCTCTCGGCTCGCTCCTTGTGCTCATTACAACACGAGACGTGACGCTCACAGTCAGGACTACTGACACCTAAATCATCCAAATAAAAAATAACCTTAACTAACCCTCTGAACTTGAACTAGTTCATTTTAAGTGTGAACTGGCTCAACGCTGCAAACAGCTACTGGACACCAGCATTGAAAGGCAGAAGTAGTAGGGCTGGATCATTACACTCCTGTGACCAATCCTGCATGAGACTGCGGTTAGGCCCGCCTTTCTCATTAGCAAAAGGACACTGCAAATGCAAAGGAAATGTATCAGGGAAAAAATAAATGTTAAAATATATTTAAGACATTTCTTTTGACATTTCTTTTGGTATTAACATATTTATTTATTTATTTCCATTTTTATTTATTCATTTATTTATTTATTTCTGTATTTATTTATACATTTATTTATTTATTTATTTTTTACCATATATTTTTACCATACGAAACCGGCTTGGGGCTAGAAACTGCCAGTACTTTTCCCCTGTGCATGTGTGTAACAGGTAGATGTAGAAGAGCAGTTTTGCTAGGTAGAAAAACTCTCAAGAGGTCTTGGAGATGTAGTTCGAATGATGGGAATTTGTATTTTCCCAAAATGAAGGCCCAAAAGGGCAGAATTAATATTGAAAATATTAAATAAAACAAGAGCGAAAAACAAATACTTTGTAATAAGAAAAATAAATTGGCATAATAGCCAAAACAGTCAACTTTACAACGTTCGCTGGTTGAGAAACAATTTCTTAAGAGTGCTCTAGACACACACACACAGAAGTACTACTCACACAGTAGGTGGAATTTGCTGCTGGTGATGATGAGGTTAAACTTAAGTAGGCCTCAATTTGTTGTGTGATATTGTATGATTATCATTTGTGACATTTTCTGCATTACTTTGTCATCTTCCCTATTCAGTTGTAGCCCCAGTTTATGTTGATTGTAATTGATCACCGTTACTTTAACGTACTCTCACCATGTCAGCTACATGTCTGTATATTTAAGTCATGGACGTTATATATTGACGTACATATGGTTCTTACATGCAGTACAACAACAAAACTGCATTTAAATTTTGTTTTCAATTCTTAAGCAATGCAAACCAACCGTTTTTGTTGTTTTTTACACATGTACACACGCACGCACACACACACACGCACACACACGCACGCAAGCATGCATGCACGCACGCACGCAAGCATGCATGCAAACATGCGCGCCCTTAGGCACATCAGTGGGCCGCGGATTACTTTCTAGTCAGAATGGTGGTCCCTGGGACAAAACCAGTTGAAAACCCCTGGTCTAAGGGTATGGCTTGCTTCATGTATGTGAAAAGCACCTCTGCGTTGGCTGAACGATGACTCCTGCAGCCTCACTCATAGCTGTGATCCATTTCTCCTGGTCCTCATGGCTGTCTGTGCTGAAGTAGTACGTTCTGGTCCCAGCTTGCTCTGCCTGCATGCAAAACACAATAGGATTCTTCAGCTCCTCTTTTTCATACTCCTCCAG
The DNA here is from genome assembly GCF_949316205.1 of Platichthys flesus. NCBI lineage: Eukaryota > Metazoa > Chordata > Actinopteri > Pleuronectiformes > Pleuronectidae > Platichthys > Platichthys flesus. Next base: position 226,085 of record NC_084946.1, read on the forward strand.
CCACACCTGCAGAGGGAGACAAATCACAGAGTGGCAGCACATAAATATCACAGATGTTATTTATGTAAGCAGTATGATGTTAATACTGACAACCAGTAAGTGTTAACATCAAACTCAACATCCAAACAATGCTCATTATCAATAAAGAAACATCATATGAAGAAATACAAATTAAACGTTATCCACTTTATTACAAGTGGATTTATTTTCACACTTAAGGCAATTGTGTGTATACATTTTAGTAGTAATTTCAGCAGTCAGCCCTTGTTACTTCATAAAACCACATGCACTTGTTTCTTTTCATATTATCAGATATGAAATGGGCCTGAAACTGTTACCGAAAAACAGCTACTGTTAAGCAAATTAAGTAGGTCAAAGTTGAGCTAGAAGAGGGTTTTGTATATAGGTCTGTAAATGAAGGGTGTAATAATTTGTGGTTTATGATACTTGATTATTAATAAAATGGCTTGACTACACTTTTGTTTAATTATTATTATTCTGTTTCTCTCTGCTTATGTCTGGCCTTAGTCATGAACCTACAGTTAGGTCCATAAATATTTGGACATTGACAGAATTTTCATAATTTTGGCTCCTTACTACACCACATTGGATTGGAAATGAAACAATCAACATGTGCTTTAAGTGTAGACTTACACCTTTAATTTGAAGGTATTTATATCCAAATCAGGTGAACGCTGTAGGAATTACAACACATTTTATATGTGGCACCCCCTTTTTAAGGGACCAAAAGTAATTGGACAACCTAACATAAGCATAAATGTAATTGTCACTTTTAATACTTGGTTGCAAATCATTTGCAGTCGATGACAGCCTGACTTCTGGAACCCATTGACATCACCAGACGCTGGGTTTCGTCCCTGGTGATGCTCTGCCAGGCCTCTACTGCAACTGTCTTCAGTTCCTGCTTTTTCTTGGGGCATTTTCCCTTTAGTTTTGTCTTCAGCAAGTGAAATGCATGCTCAATTTGATTCAGGTCAGGTGATTGACTTGGCCATTGCAGAACATTCCACTTCTTTGCCTAAAAAAAAAAAATTGGTGGCTTTCGCAGTATGCTTTGGGTCATTGTCCATCTGCACTGTGTAGCGCCGTCCAATGAGTTCTGAAGCATTTGGCTGAATATGAGCAGATAATATTGCCCGATACACTTCAGAATTCATCCTACTGCTTTTGTCAGCAATCACATCATCAATAAATACAAGGGAACCTGTTCCATTGGCAGCAATACGTGCCCACGCCATACCACTACCTCCACCATGCTTCACTGATGAGGGGGTATGCTTTGGATCATGAGCAGTTCCTTCCCTTCTCCATACTCCTCTCTTCCCTTCCCATCATTCTGATACAAGTTGCTCTTTGTCTCATCTGTCCATAGGATGTTGTTCCAGAACTGTACAGGCTCTTTTAAATGTCGTTTGGCAAACTCTAATCTGGTCTTCCTATTTTTGAGGCTAACTAATGGTTTACATCTTGTGGTTAACCCTCTGTATTTACTCTGGTGAAGTATTCTCTTGATTGTTAACTTTGACACAGACACGCCTATCTCCTGGAGAGTGTTCTTAATCTGGCCAACTGCTGTGAAGGGGTTTTTCTTCACCAGGGAAATGACTCTTCTGTCATCCACCACAGTTGTTTTCCGTGGATTTCCGGGTCTTTTGGTGTTGCTGAGCTCACCAGTGCGTTCTTTCTTTTTAAGAATGTACCAAACAGTTGACTTGGCCACACCTTATGTTTTTGCTATCTCTCTGATAGGTTTGTTTAGATTTTTCAGCCTAATGATAGCTTGCTTCACTGATAGAGACAGCTCATTGGACTTCATATTAAGAGTTGACAGCAACAGATTCCAAACATAAATACCACACTTGAAATGAACTCTAGACCTTTTATCTGCTCCTTGTATGTGAAATAAGGAGGGAATAAAACAAATCTGGCCATGGAACAGCTGAGCAGGCAATTGACCAATTACTTTCGGTCCCTTAAATAGGGGGGTGCCACATAAAAAATGTGATGTAATTCCTACACCGTTCACCTGATTTGGATGTAAACACCCTCAAATTAAAGCACAAAGTCTGCACATCTTAATTGTTTCATTCAAAATCCATTGTGGTGATGTAAGGAGCTAAAATGATGAAAATTGTGTCAATGTCCAAATATTTATGGACCTAACTGTATTTGGCTGCTCATGCCTCTTCTCAATTGTTATCATTAGGGTCCGAGCACCTAAACAGTGGGAGGCCCTATTGAAATTGAAAGGATTATGCTTATTATTAGGGCCCGAGCACCGAAATCGGTGGGAGGCCCTATTGAAATTGAAATTATTATTATTATCAGGGCAATAGAAAGGGCTTTTTGAGGGCTTTCCCATGCTCAAAACGTTGCTAAAGTTTGCAGTAAATTAGAAAGTGGTAAAAATGTACGTATTCTGGAGTACTCGGAAATGGGCGTGGCAAAATGGCTCAACAGCGCCACCTGGAACGGAGCCCCTAGGTTTCCACATAACTGATTTTCACCAAAATCGGGACACAGGTGTATAGTGACTAAACATAGAAAAAAGCCTCTGGGAATATTATGAAAAACGCAACAGGAAGCCCGCCATATTGGATTTAGTGACTTTTATGGCCATATTACAAATTTTTACTTTGATGTACTTGTAGTAGAACTTTCATCAGATCAACAACTTTTTTTATTGAGTGTCATCACAACAAGATGGAGATAAAACTGATTTAGGGATTTCTTTTTCGTCACACCGTGTGACCGTGGCGTGGCGTCAAAATGTGGTTACAAGCCATCAAAACATGAGCTTCTGTATCTCGAACATACATGATCCAATCAAGTCCAAACTAGACATGTAAGACAAGAGTCCCGGCTTGATGACATCTACACAGAAATTATTACTTAAAATCACAGCGCTCCCTGGTGGCACCAGGAAACGACTTGATTTTTGCTTTTGTCTTACACTTTGATGTATTACTCCTCATCCACTGACATTAGCCATGTCAAACTGTATCAAATGGGTCTCAAGACATTGATAATGAAGGCATAAGATAACTGTGACTTTTCGTCAAACGCCATTATTAATGGCGTTGCATTAAAGTTCATCATCTCGGAGTTAAACACGAAATTGCTGTAACCTCAGTGTTCATAGTTCTATCTCACTCAAACTACAGGTGTGCAACAACATCCCCCCCCTGAAAATATTCATATGGTTTCAAGGAATGGGCGTGGCAAAATGACTAGCGCCCCCTAAAGGGCAGCCCCAGCACTACGATTGGCCGACATGTACACAATGGGGCATTTGTTTTTTCATAACAAACAAATTAGTCTGTTGGATAGATATGCTAGACCAAACAGGAAGCCCGCCATTTCGGATTTAGTGCCTATTTTGCCATATTCCACATTTTTACTGTGATGTACTTGTCCCAGGGCTTCATCAGATTAACTTACACTCACAACAAGATGGAGATAAAAACTGATTCAGAGATAGATTTTTCGTCACACCGTGTGAACGTGGCGTGGCGTCAAAGTTTGATTAAACGCCATCAAAACACAAGGTTCTGTATCTCAGAAAATACATTGTCCAATCGAGTCCAAAATTTTGGATCATGGTCAGAATTGTGACATTTCCTCAAACCGTGTAAACATTGATGTGCAGCGAATGATTTTCCTTCGCCAAAGGACAAGATGTTGTCATACCTCCACTGTGCATTGTCCTATCACTACTAAACTTCTGTCACATGATAAGTGTACAAGCCTGAACAGCACTATGTGTCAATATTTCCTCAGTTTCATAGTGCCACCTAATGATTTGCCATGAAACAGGAAGTACATTGTTAATCCACTCAGCATTATCTAACCAGCTCCAAACTACTGACCTATGGTCACAATCGTGATCTTAACAGCTCCATATATGAATATCGGTTTAGGGTCATAACGCCACCTACTGATCAGAGTGTAAATTAAATTGTGTTAACATATTAATGGCGTGGCATCAACGCGGAGATGTGCGCTTGGTCATCGATCGCTCTCTCCAGCGATCACTACAGGCTTCAACGTGGGGGTGCTCGGGCCCGCCAGTGCTACAACACAGCCCTAGTTTTTATTGTTACTGATAATATGTATTTAAATTAATGTGAAAATAAGAATTGGCTAGTGAGATATCAAAATGATTTAAATGCATCTAAATTCTAAAATTGTACACATCCCATTTCACTTCCATCATCACTTCTGAATCCTTAAATATCCTCTCAGATCACAGATCACAAATAGAGCTTTAAAACAGGTGTGTAGAGTTGAATAACAAAATCCCCAGATGTACATTAGAACAACCGAGTTTGCATGCGCTCTCTCTCTTAACAACCAAAGGAACCCCAAAAGTATTATGCTTGAATTCTTGTGATTGCAGGTATTCATCTAAAATGCAGACATTCAGTAGAAGACACAATCATGCATCCTTCCCATAGGATAATTAATAAAAAGGAGTTAAGTACCCAAATCCACCAGGAGTCAGAGGGCCAGCAGGCCTCATGACCTCGAAGGTAGGAGGGAGAGAAAACAGTGACGGCAGAAATGGTAAAGGGTTCTTGTTTCAAAAGGTAATTGTTAATGCTCGATGGTGTGACACTTTGGGCTGTAATATATTTAAAAAAAATTTTATTTTCTTTCTCTTTGTAGAAGAGGAAACAATTCTTACTTTATTGAGAATGGCATTAAGGAGAGCGCATAACTCCACCAATGCCCAATAGTACTCTTAAGTCAATTAAGGGGCACCAAATTGCACACAATTGTAAATATCAGTCACCTTAATGTGTTTCATAATAATTCATGAATTATTCCCTTGGAAATCATTGAAAAGTGATATATCTTACAGTGTTAAAGTGATAACAAATTACTGGATCTGCCCCTTGATCTTGATTAGCAACTAAACGTAATGTGTAATGTGTTCTTTTCTGAGCCACACCACATCGTTCTAAAACATTTGTAATCAAAGTCAAGTCAAGGTAAACTTTATTGCCAATTCTGCCAGATGTACAGGACATATAGGTATTGAAATGCTGTTTCTCTCTATCCCTGGTGTAAACATGGGTAGACAGAACATATAAGTATGCAACATATTAAGTACTCAAAAGTCAAAAGACAAGCCAGAATGGTGCAAAAATGTGGAACAATATGATGCAAAGTAATTTACATCCACAGGATGATTAAAATATCCTTAAAAAAAGCAGATATAGCATAAACCATAAAAAAAGACAAATCATTTTATATAGATATGTGAAATCTTGCTTATAAACAAACAAACAAATATACAAATCAAACAACAGACAGAGGATAAATTATTCTTTACCTTATTTGTCCTTGGATAAAAAAGATAATGGCGAGGAGGACTTAAAACCAACAAATGCATTTCACGCAAGTGTCAACTCTGTGAGCATTATTAACATGCCTGGTGTTTCCACAGTCGTATTCACAGTGACAGGACAATCAGATTTTAAAAACAGATCACACACACAAACAACTAAAAGTTAACATCAGTAAATATCTCCTATAGATACCACTCCTACAGATACCACTTGTGCATGTCACTGTATAATTAACTCCACAAAGGACAAATCCTGTGTGGGTAGACAGTAAATGCCAGAGGTGGGACCAAGTCATTTTTTTGCAAGTCCCAAGTAAGTCTCAAGTCTTTGCCCTCAAGTCCCGAGTCAAGTCCCAAGTCAAGACAGGCAAGTCCCGAGTCAAGTCCAAAGTCAAGACTGACAAGTCTCAAGTCAAGTCCAAGTCCTGCAGTTTGAGTTTCGAGTCTTTTCGAGTCCTTTTGATCACTGAGTAATAATATATTTACACAGATCATGTATGCTTTTAAAATCTGTATTTATTTATTTATTAAAACAAGTGCAATTGAAATTACAGAAAAAAATTGTGCCAACATTGCACTTCCCTATTGCACTATTAACCAGTCATTTTTAACATTTAACTCATATTTTGCAAGAATATTCTACATTTTAAACCACTCCTACAGAATGAACACATTTGAAAAAACAAGTGCAACTGTTATTATTTGTACAAAAGTGCTAACATTGTATTTTGCATTTTAACTAGTTCCACAGCAGTTTCTGTCCTGTCCTGTGTTTATCTCATCTCATTTATCTCACCTCATATTGTCTGTGTGTGTGTGTACATGTGAGAAACATAACAAATACATGAACATGAACATTTCTGTCCTGTCCTGTGTTTATCTCATCTCATTTATCTTACCTCATATTGTCTGTGTGTGTGTGTACATGTGAGAAACATAACAAATACTTGAACATAACAATGAACAGGGTTGTGCTTTTTATATGTCAGGGCCCTATGCTGAATTGCATTTGCAAAAGACCAAATTGGCCAAAAGTCTGTCAGTCATTTGTGCACGATGTGGACGTAGTATGATTCCACCCAGTGCCGCTGCGAGCCATTTTGGTGCCCTAAGCATAACTCCTCTATGATTACATTAAATAATCATCAATAAGTACAAACAAGAATAGTCAATCTTCTTTAACTTTTTTTGAGCAATTTAATATATCTCTTGTTCTGCCTTTTTTGTGATAAACATGGCTAAAAGGTACCTAATATTTCTATACTGAAATAATATCGGCATTATAATTGTAAGCTAATTTATTTAATGACGTTATTGTTGACGGTTGATTTGTATTTCCGGTTTTAAGTGGGTTGTTGGTAGTGACTCTTATTTTGAAAGGGGGTTTTAAAGGAAGTGGGTGCTGTGATGAGTGAAGTTGTAAAATGAACGGAGAATAAACGGGTGTGCTGTCCCGAGCGCATGACCTGCTCTCGTGTCCTTTGTCGGCTGAAGCCTGACTTATGATACAACCAAACGCTCGGCTACATAATTATAATAACTATGCTAATTTTTCAGTTGCTTTTTTTTGGTGCCCCCTCAGGACTTGGTGCCCGACGCTCAGCGCGTAGTGCGCGTTTTGGAGCGGCGGCGCTGCACACACACACAGACGCACACAAACACGATGACAGATACAGAGCGCTCCTTAATAACATACTTTTTAATCTTTGTGTTTTGGGGAAAGGAGCAAGTCTTATCAAGTCAAACGGCTCAAGTCCAAGTGAAGTCACGAGTCATTGATTTTGAAGTCCAAGTCGAGTTGCAAGTCTCTTTACATTTTGTCAAGTCGAGTCTAAAGTCATCAAATTCATGACTCGAGTCTGACTCGAGTCCAAGTCATGTGACTCGAGTCCACACCTCTGGTAAATGCTAATGGTACTTTTTTTAAGATGGTTCAATTTCAGGGTTCTGTATCTTGCCCAAAGACACTTCAGCATGCAGATCGGAAAGACACACGTGTTAATAAAGTGCATCTATGTGATGCACTTTCTTACTGCTGGAACAGAAGAGGGCAGCATACAAATCACACACCACATCACCTTCAATGCAAAAGTTAAGATCACCTTTTCTGACTATACTTGACCTACTGCTATAAGACAAAAATCTGGACCTGAAAAAAAAAAAAAAATTCTATAAAAAAGCTCATTCTTCAATATCAGATATGTACATAAAATTATCTTTGAAACTTTTTTTTGAGCTGCAAAAAATTTTTGCAGCTCAATGTTAGCATCAACCCCAAGGGAATAACTTTGTTGTGTTTCTTAATTATGTATTTATTACCAACAATATTTAAAGGAAAGGGAAACTTAGTAAAAAGGGAAAAAAGACAAACATTAAAAAAAATATAAGGACAAATACATACATTTTATCAGCTCATCCTTGTCTGCACATCCACACACAGTTAGAGTCAGTCTAATTTTTTCTAATTTAAGAAAATAAAGTACCTCCTTAACCCAGTGAGTATAGGTGGGTGGGACTGGGGATTTCCATTTTAGCAGGATCAACCTCCTGGCCAGCAGAGTTGTGAATGCTATCAAGTCCTTATCAGCTGGGGAAAGAGTAAGTGGGAAAGGCCATACACCAAACAGGGCAGTTAAGGCATTGGGAGACACATCCCTTCCAATAACCTTGGATAAAGTACTAAAGATCTCAGACCAAAATCTAGCCAGAGAGGAACAGCTCCAAAACATATGTGAATAATTTGCTCTGGCTTGTTGACATCGTTCGCATATGGTAGACACTGTATCAAATATTCTGGCAAGCCGAGCTTTAGTGTAGTGAGCTCGATGGAGGATTCGGCATTGCATAAAGCTATGTCCAGCACAGATGAAGATTTATGTACCCTCCATAAAATCCCCTCCCAAACATCATCTGAATGTGTCCCATGACAGCTATAAACCTGCCTGCAGAATCAGACATTGTCTTAACATGGACAAAAGGAATATATTTCTATGTAAAAGAATAGCAACCCCTCTAGATTTACTGGAAAATGAGAAATGGTATATTTTCCCAACCCAGCTCTTCTTCAGTCTTACACTATCTATCTCTTTTAAATAGGTTTCCTGCAAATATATAATATGAGCATCGAGGTGGTGTAAGTAGTGCAACACTTTACTAAGCTTGATTGGATTAATCAGGCCCTTACAGTTTATACTCACAAATTGAATATCCCCGCCCACACCAGATAGTGTTGTCTTAACCTGTGTCTAAAGGAGAAAGAATTCAGTATGTAACAAACAAAAACAGCGAAGAGAGAGAGAAAAAAAAAAAACGTGATACATGTCCACTCCAAACATCCGGAAAAGTAGCATAGGTGCCAACCCATTGCCCAAAATAACTACACAAACTAACAACCCCCCCACATTAGAACAGAACGCCCCACCTCCCTCCTCACCTAGCAGACGCATCAAGAAAATGATGTGTGCTACCTCACCCCACGTAGAAATAAAACCTGTCGTTACCAGCAGCTTAACCACACTGCTAAACGACTTCAGTGAATGTGAATATGGGCTGACCCAAATAAAAATAAATAAAGTAATAGACAGAAAAAGGTGCCATGGATTTTTCTTTTTTTTAAATAAAATAAAAAATGAATAAAAAAAATAGTAGAGACTGACCGAAAGAAGAATGAAAATGAAAATAGCACCAATATGCTCTGAGTGAAGCAATAAAACTTTCAGTCAGAACACAGTCAATGCTGTATTTTGTCTATAAACAAGACAACAGCAGCATAACACGTGTGTTACCTGCTAGATATGCAGCCTACTGCCGCAGAAATACAAACCGAGTCAAAAAGCACATGTGGAGTCCAAAGTTAGTCATTCTCCGGGGCAGGATTCTTCTTAAGTCTCTTGTTGACGAACTCCAGGGCCTGGTCCGGGTCTTGAAATCTGTGGGTCTGGCTGCCAGACAAGTTGATGTGTAGAGTAGCCGGGTACCGGAGGCCGAATTTAACGTTGGCACAGGCATGGAGCTCCCTCTTCACTTGGACGAAAGCCGCCCCCTGCTTGGCCGCAGTCGTTATAAAGTCCGGAAAAATGTGCACCCTCTTCCTGTTGTGCAGCAGAGGGGAGCTCCGTCCAGTGCGGCGGAGAATAGCATTCCTCACCTGAAACGGTGTCACCCTGATGACCATCGGGCATGGCGGCTCTCCCTCCTTTGGTTTAGCACGCAATGTGCGGTGAGCCCTGTCGAGCCCGGGCATCACGTCGAGTCCCAGCAGGTGCATTAAAAGTTTGGCAATAGACTCTGTAGGATGGGGACCCTTGTATCCCTCGGGCAGACCCACTAGTCGAATATTATGCCATCTAGAGCGTGCCTCCAATTCTTCACATTTCTTGCCCAGAGACTCCACCGTAGCAGATAGCTTAGCCATGTTCACCTGCATACCAGTCAGCTGGTCCGAGTGCTCATTAGCGGAGCACTCCAGGTCACTAATAGTTCCACTTTGCAGGGAGACTTTTTCCTGCAGCGGTTTGAGAGCAGTCGCCAACTCCTTCTTGACCAGCTCCGATATGATTGACTCAAATTTTGCGTCAATCATAGGAGTTGCGGCCTGTTCCGACCTGACTTCGTAGGCTAATTTTCCGCCCGAGAGCTCGACATTAATGCGGTTCCGACTCACAAGTTTCAGGTCTCTTAAAAAACGTTCAATCACCTTAAAGTTGCAGACAGTCGAGAAACTTAAAATGACATTAAAACTATATTATTATCACATTCCCGAGGAGCAACAGAAAAACACGTCCTACATCGTTCGCGTCTCCACAGCCCCCCCCGCCCCCCCCGCTTTGATATTTCAACACATTTCCAGCATGGGGCTAGAAACTGCCAGTGGTTTTCCCCTATGCATGCAGGTTAAAAGTAGACGTATAAGAGCGGTCGACCTAGGTAGAAAAACTCTCAGGAGGTCTTGGAGATGTAGTTTGTATGATGGCAATTTTTATTTTCCAAAAAAGAAGGCCCAAAAGGGCAGAATTAATAATGAATATATTCAATAAAACAAAAGAGCGAAAGCTCTAAGACTAACGTTTATTCAGTAGCAGTTCTGCCGATAGAATGAATAGACATGCTTAAATCGGGCCTAAGCACGCCCCTACAATTGGCACAAATCAAGATACCAGAATAAACAGGAGTGTCCCAGGTACGTCATACCAAGAAGCTTTAACAGCTAGGGTTAGGATCTTTAAAGCACTTGACAATTTTTTCAAGGATCTCAATATCTCATGGCAGAAGTGCGTTGAATTATGTAGCGATGGGTCCAGAGCCATGAGAGGCAACCAGACTGGACTGTTTGAACTTGTAAAGAGGGGGCTCCGGGGAGAATCTGGACACACTGCCATCATAGAGTCTCTGGCCTCCAAAGATCTCATTGTTGAGCTCAGTGATGTGTTTGGTGACCTGGTCAATACTGTTAACTTCATTAAACGTAATGCATTGAATACATGCCTGTTTTCATCCCTATGTCAAGACTTTGGAAGTGAACACAGCTCTCTCCTTTATCACTCAGAGGTGCGATGGCTGTCTCGCGGCGCGGTGCTCGCCCCTGTCTGTTTGAACTACGTGGCACTATCTATGATTTCTTGTGCGAGAAGAATTGTACTGACCTGGCCTCTAAGTTCAATGATAGCCACTGGTTAACTAAAAAGCTCCATGCAAGGGAGAGATGCAAACGTCATGCAGCTCTACGAAAAGCTCGAGGCATTCGTCCCAAAAAATGTCAAGGTGGATAGAACGAGTGGAGAGTGGAAACTTGGTGATGTTTCCTTCAGTTGAAGAATACTCTGAAAGGACTGACATCTTGTGCGTCAATTCCAAAAGTACTGCACTGATTGTAATGAGTGCCGCCGTGACAGAAAGGGGGGATTTAGGGAGATATATCTAGATTTGTTTGAGGTTAAATAAAACCAACATTGAAAACCAAATATCAAAACTTCCTTCTATCCAAATGTACGCACGCACACACACACACGTAGGCGCGCACGCGTAGGCACATCAGTGGGCCGCGGATACTTTCTAGTCAGAATGGTGGTCCCTGGGACAAAACCAGTTGAAAACCCCTGATCTATAATGTTGGGGTACACAGGGCATCTATTGCACTCCTGTCTGTCCCTGGAGAGGGATTCCTCAAATTGTGATTTGTCTCAGGCAAGTGGCTCCAAACGGGCTCCAAACGGGAACTATACTCTCGTTCAGAAAATTTACTTTTACATGCAAAAAACACATTTTTGTGAAAAAACATACTTTCCACAGCACCAGTACCAACTTCTCCTTCATGGCAAGGGGTGAATGGGAGGGGCTTGAAAACATAATGGTCAAAGGACCACAAATGTGTTCCGTTGCCTAGATACAGGGGTGTCTCACATTACCCCGCTCTCCCTTAATGGCTTTCCATAAAGATATCTGTCCTCCCAAAATACTGGAAATTCCCTCATAATTTGAACTTCTTATTAAACTTTCTCAGTATTCAATTAAAACAATTTTATCCAAAGCGACTTACAATATGTGCATTCAACTATGAGGTTCCAATACAGAACAGCAGAAATCATGTAAGTACAATAACTTACAACCAGATAGAATAAACGGGTCCTCAGTCACATACTCATACCATATAAAATTTAAATTTAAAAGCTGTTTTAACCGCTGCTTTAAGATGAAAAGGACAGTTGTGAAGCTTTACTCTGAAAAGCTGACATCAGTTGTTTGCGTCATCACCTGATGGGCATATCCAATCACAGCCTTGTGAATACAGAGTCTGTCTGCCGCAGATATGAGAGGCTTGTGTTGTTCCGTACGAGTGACTCTGTTATCGGTTAAATAACTTGCTGAAGTCGACACAACACTGTTTCCCTGGAGGAGAAGATGAGTGCGTGGGAAAGCAATGCCGAGGAGTCGAAGCAGAGAAGACGGACGCACATTCTCTAAACAAAGGTGATACCCAGCCAATGAGCGAAGCCATTTCTAACTGCTGAGCTAACTGTCAGATTTGAAAAAGGTGTGAACTTTAGCGTGACAGTTGCTAAAAGTGGAATAAAGCGTTGAGTGCTTTAGCGGAGTTAGTGCATGTTTAAATATGTATGAACTACTTAAATCGAACAGTTTGTTCTCGGTAAGATTTTTCATAAACGTGTCTTTTTTCTTGTTTTTTTGTTTGTTTGTAGGAAGCTCTCCCTCTTCACAGCTCTGTTGAAAATGGCCGGCGGAGCGAGGGTATGAATAAAGAAGAGCTGTTCTGTTTAAAATACATCCTCCAGCTTTACTTTATCTGATCCATTTCATTGTTTTGTTTTCACAGCCGGATACCTGTACACAATGACGCAGTCACTGCACATTACGCCGAGACTCGCTGAAAGTCCGCAATTGCAGTACGTAAGTATCTGTTTAGGATTTTTTAAGGAATTTTGCTGTGGATCTTCCAACGGTGGAGCGAGGCTATTTCCGTTTATTAATAATAAACTCATGTTACTCATATCGTTTTACAGCTGCCTGTACTATGACGTCCTAAGACCCACTATGAGCCAGTATGAAGGAGCTTCCAGTACAACCAACCGGACCTTGCCTCAGCATTGAGGAGTTCAGGAGTCGGCAGAGAAAAAAGAGGGTAAGGTTAGATTCATTAAATCATTTTTCAGATACATGTAGGTGTATGTTGTCATTGAACTGTGCTAATTGTACTGATTGTGTTTACAGCTGATTGAAGCGGGACAGATGACATGGATCCATCCTTCCAAAGCCAGCAGCTCACCGACCTGTGTGCCACACTTCAAATAAGACTAGAAGCTACACTGGATCTCACAGCTTCACACCACCACAGACGTCTACACACTGGGGCAGATTAGGACAGAGTCCCACAAAGAACATATGACCAAGAGGCTGCAAAGAGACATTTCAAGCTTGATTAGCACCTGATTAGCTTTTCACTGGCTAGACCAGTTGTGTTTGTACAATATTTGTGCTGTATGTAAATAAAGCTTTGTTTTTTTTCACTTTATAATATGTTAACATTTAACATCAAGCATCACATGAATGAATGTCTTAATTTACTGCATTGCTTTTGGTAAAGTCTTACTAATAAATTATTAAATATTATTATATATATTATAAGTAACAACTATAAATTAATTTTTATTATTAATATTGTGTGGGAGGGGTTTACCCCACGTGTGTGCTGCAATGACCCAGGGTGACCAATGGCAACACTTCTAACAGCCAACCACGAGTGACTTTCCGGGTTGGTTTACTCCAATGGGGAATCGAGAGAGGCTCAGCAGCGGCTTCGCCCTGAGTAATATGCTAATTAGATAACACCTTCGCTCCGCGGCTCCACGACCCTCCCCCCCGCTGCTCTCCCCCTTTGTTCTCCAGACCCCGTCCCCGTGGTACGTCAGTGTTAATTTTGGCTGCTATTTTTGATTTAGTCTTAGTCTTAGTCTTTTGACGAAAATGCATATTAGTTTTAGTCACATTTAGTCATTTTTATCCTTATTAGTTTTATTCTAGTTTTATTCGACGAAAACTAATTCCATTTTAGTCTAGATTTAGTCGACGAAAACGAATTCCATTTTTGTCTAGTTTTAGTTACATTTAATAGCCACATTAAACTCCTTTTCTATAAAAACATATAGCTGCGGCCTAATAGCTTAAAAATATATATTTAGTTTTAAATGGGAAAACAAATAGGGAGAGCAGGTCAGACTGGAGCCGGACACAGAAACTGAACATCGGTACAAATCAACTGCAGCTTCTGCTCTGATCAAGAAGCTGAGGCGCTGATCTCTGATCCGCTGAGACCAGAGAAACTCTGTGTTTTCACTGTTTCCATAGTTAGGAAGCAGTGAGTCACTGAGAGGCTGCTCATAGAGAACGAGCTCTGCTTTCACTGTGTCTCCCTGAGCGAGTGCGCGGGGCGGGGGGCGGAGCTACGGACCGGAGCGCTATCTGGGGCGCACACACACACAGACACACACAGACACACTCACTCGCCCGCTCCTGATACTTCATGACGGCCTGATACGATGATGTTTTAAAAATTATTGTGACTTAGTCATCCACCAACATTTTCGTCTCGTCTCGTCTCGTCAACGAAAATTGAAATAGATTTCGTCATAGTTTTTATTTTCAAAGATTCGTTTTCGTTACGTCTTCGTCTCGTCTTCGCCATGGAAAAAGGGTCGTTAACGAATATATTTCGTCATCGTCTTCGTCAACGAAATTAACACTGCGGTGCGTAATCTCCGCTTCACTGAAGTTACTGTCGGGGAAGAACTCTGTGCTGGCATGCTGTGAATAGGCACTAACTTCAGGGGATCAGAGTAACTTCCATACAATTTCCTTGACTCTAATTCTGCTTTTCACCTAGTGGTGTGTACTACTCCCTTCAGAGAACAGCACAAATGGTCTCTAACCAGAGTAGAAAGAGAAGTTGGAGGCCCCGGTGCACAACTCAGCAAGAAGACAAGTATATTAAAGTCTCTAGTTTGAGAAAAAGGACGCCTCACAGGTCCTCAACGGCAGCTTCTTTAAATGGTACCCGCACAACGCCAGTGTCATAGCTTCAGTGAAGAAGCGACTCCGGGATGCTGGGAGTGGCAAAGAAAAAGCCATATCTGAGACTGGCCAATAAAAAGAAAAGATTGATAGGGAAAAGAACACAGACATTTGGATCAGACAGTAGAACAGGTGAGACGCAGAACAGGTGAAAAGATGCTGGAAGAGGGCCTGACGCCATCTGTCAAACATGGTGGAGGTAATGTGATGGTCTGTGGCTGCTTTGGTGCTGGAAAAATGGGAGATTTGTACAAGGTAAAAGGATTTTAAATAAGGAAGGCTATCACTCCATTTTGCAATGGCATGCCATACCCTGTGGACAGAGCTTTTCTAACATTGTCAATGTCTTGACTATATTTTCTATTCATTTTGCAACTCAATTGATAAATAAAAGTGTGACTTTTCATCGAAAACACGAAATTGCCTGGGTGACCCAAAACTTTTGAACGGTAGTGAATTCTGAAGAAAAAACGTATCAGGAAGATTATGTTTCGAGCAGCTGTGTTGAAAGGGAAGTGCCTGCGGACAGTAAACTGTTGCTACGTTAGCAGCACCCTTGAGGTCTTCACAGCACCTGCTAATCTCCCCTTCATGTCTAAAATCTTAGAAAAAGTTGTAGCCAATCAGCTGTGTGAGTTTCTCCAGGAAAATAATATATATCTGAAGACTTTCAGTCTGGGTTTAGAGCCAATCACAGTACATAGCTAGCCTTGGCAAAAGTCACTAATGACCTTTTAATAGCCTCAGATCAAGGACTTGTGTCTGTCCTTGTTCTGTTCGATCTCAGTGCAGCATTCAACATAATTGACCATCAAATTTTATTACAAAGACCTAAACAGTTAATTAACATTAATGGAACTGCCCTTAACTGGTTTAAATCGTATTTTTCTGATCGCTCCCAATTCGTGCAAATTAATGATGAGTCGTCTGTGTGCACCAAAGTTAGTAATCAATTAACTAAACTTCGTGCATGTCTCAAGGACATAAAAACCTGGATGACCCGCAATTTTCTCTTATTAAACACAGATAAAACAAATGCAATGCAAAAAACCCTGATGACGCTAAGACACAAAGGGAATTATGACACATGACACACGGAGCTTCTCTTTCCAGCTTGTCCTTCCTCTACTCCATCCCTATCCCTCTTCCCCGGAATCCCTTTGCTTTATCACCCGCAGATCCAGGGCCTCTGTGGTCGCAACATGGATTGTTCATTGCGCAGTAAATGACTACCAATCTCAAGTTTGTCTTTTAGCGTAGCAGAAAGACTGGAAGCAAGTGAAAAAACTTGCTAGGCTCTATCAAAATTCAAAAAAAAAATATGGTAAATGGTTTGGTATTTATATAGCGCGTTGTTGGCGGACAACCACTCTACCCCTCAGCCACAGCCGCTCTATAAAACTTCCTGTTTTGGTTACGGGAGAAGACTTTCACTGTACGAGGTGGTACCTGTCAGTCTAACGCCGGGTTCACACCGGACGCAGAAGCGACGCCAAAGCGTGGCGTAAGCCAGCGCCAAGCCCTAAAAAACAGCTGGCTCCCATCCACTCCCATGTTAAATCGTTGTGCTGAAAACACCGGACGCTGAAGCGAAGCCGAAGTGAGGCGTAAGCACAGCGCCGTGCAGCGATCGTTTGTCATAGTATCTTATATTCCTCTTTTACAATTTGTCTCATTTGTATTTTTTCCTTCTGAAACATTTACCTTTGAAACCCGGTTTTAGGGTCAGGGCTAGAATTAAGTTAGGGTTAAGTTTTTAGTTGCGTTGGTTATGTTTAGATTAAGCTAGGGAATGTATTATGTTTAATAGTCCTCACATAGATAGAAGTACAAACATATGTGTTTGTTTGTGTTAGTGCACTGGGTACATGCACTGGACTTTGGACAAGAGCTTCCTGGACATGCAGTGAAAGTGAACAACAAAAAGGAATAAATGTTCTAAAAATAGAAGAAAACTAGTAATGACAAACAGTGATTGCAGTTAGAGCAGGTACACAGAGGAAGATAAGATAGTTGTGACAGAGATTCCTCAATTCAATTGTGTGTTTCATACTAATGTTATAGGGGAAACAAGGCAAACTTTGTTTAAGATTTATTTGGGATATTAAAACTCAGCTTACCTACATTAAATTAAATTAAATTGCCACATCTTTATTCAGATCTAACAAACAGTTCTGTCATGTAGCTGACTTCTGCTGCTGCTGGTGTTGTGTCTATCCTGACTTTCAGGGATGTTGATGCAATTAGTCAGGATCTGTATTATTACCAGCACAAATGAAAACCTTAGAGGGGGATCTCACTGTGACTTCAGACTACAAGCATGATATTGAAACTGAAAGTAAATTATTAATAAATCAACATTTTGGGAAATATCAATTTTTAAATAAGAACATGGTGCTGTCAATGCTGCACACCTTTGATGTCATAAATGGTATACTTGTCCTTTTCTACCCTTACCTAGATAAATGTGTGCATATGATCCAATCATCCTCGTCAGTCAAAATTATGCTTGTTTAGGGTTGCAGAGATGTGAAGGGCTCATGTACAATAACCAATGATAATTGATGTGTTTTGAAATATTTGCCATATTTCTAAAATTGGGAATGGTAAATGAACTCTTAACTATAAAAACAACTGCATTCACCCATCCAGAGACCCTTTCATTCATACAGCACTTCTACGCATAGCACTCTTTCTATCGAACACTAGCCATACACTGTCGGCACACAGCAATCAGGGGTTCAGTATTTTGCCCAAGTAAATGGTAAATGGTTTTGTATTTATATAGCCCTTTTCTAGTCTTGATGACCACTCAAAGCACTTTACAGTACAGTTTTACGTTCACCCATTCACACACATACAGTTCATCTATTCGCAGCACTTTGTTATTCTATGGGGGGCCATTCAGGGTTCAGCATCTTGCCCAAGAAAACTTTGGCATGCAGATGGGTCAGACTGGGGATCGAACTGCTGACCTTCAGGTTGGAGGATGACCACTCTACCCCTCAGCCACAGCCGCCCGTGACTGAGGGGTACAATTCTGAATGCACAATAGGGCAAACAATCTGATCAAACATCAAAACCCATAGTAGATTCAAGGTTGCCTGCTTAACTAGGAATCGATTCAGGGGATGGTTGAGGCTTTCCCTGATGAGAGCTAGAGATTCATTATCCCATGGTGCTACTTTACAGTAATAAATAACATCATTTAAATCAGCCATGATCATTCAATCACACAGAGCCAAACCAAAACATTTTACTAAGCCACAGCAATGTAACGAAGAAACAACAAGTTCAAACATTACTAAATCCTTCTTTTGTAGCAAGAACTCACATTTGCCCACAAGGTTAGGGCAGTGCTTCTATGAGGTATTGTTTTCACTGAGGAAACCTACAGCTAGAACATTTTCTTCTCACTGAAATATTTCATTATTTCTGTTTGTTTATTTAGAAATATTTCAACAGACTAAAACCAACCAAACTACAGGATATTCCAAACATAGAACCTATTAGTGTCTCACTAAAGTATGTCATGTACATTGAAAGTCATGTGGACTCAAATATGTTCTTGAGTAACCATGCATAAAAAAACAATCAAATAATGATTCCCCATTAGCTTATTACATTTTTCTTGGATGTTACTAACCTTAAAGGCAAACTTGCGGGTGATGTTATCTGCAGGCTCCACTCGACTTATCCGGAAACTGAGCAGCAGTAATCTCCCTAAAACAGACTCCTCCCTCTCATCTGTGCAGGGGAAAAATTAAAGTGTGAAAACATGCTTGGAATAATGAAAGATACACTAATAACAACCTGAGCCACCTCATAAACCAGAAGTATAAAAGACAGAGGAGGGGATATTTTGTACAAACATGAATGGAATCAGAGTTGCTTTCCTCCTATCATGCTCCTGACAGCCTCCTGGAATAGATATTCATTATAGTCTGAGGGTCTCTGTGATAAGCAGTGGTAAAGAGACAAACACACACATTCTAGAATCTTGCAGTGATAAACAGACTGCTGGAAAAGTGTAGCACAGAGCCTTAAATATTGCAAGCAGCCATTAAAATTTTAGCTGGTCTTACCTCATATTTCCTAAACGTAGCTCTGCACCAACACTCTCACTGCCATTGACTGCATATGATTGTTTATGTATGTATGTATGTTTGAATGTAAAGAGAAGAGAAAGAGGGAGCAAATGAGGGCATCGAGCTAAGAGAGACAGAGAGAGCCCGAGAGATCTGAGAGAGGGGGATGGGCTTGTGCGATCATACGCTGATTCCTGTGTGTGAGAGCATGCGCACATGTGTGTGTGTGCGTAAGAGTGAGAGAGATAAGGATCAACCCATGTGACTCAGTTTTGCAGGAATCTTGGACCCTAGCCAACTGCACCTGCTGCTTGTCTACACCTCTCTCTCTCTCTCTTAAACATTCTTGTGCTTTTTTTTCCCCTGCTCCTACCTCAATATTGAAAAAATGACGATGTATTTTCTGAACAGAGTAAGAAGTAAGGTGTTAATCACTTTATCGTGATGTTTTTATAAGGGAATTATCCTATAACCCAAATATGTGTGTTTTTCACATAATTGATGACATATTTAGAACAAAAGATAGGATTATGTAATATCAACATATTTTTCCAGAAACAGTGTTCCTCTACTTCTGACAACCCACAGACCGCTAACAGTTTTAATAGAGAACTCTTTATTTCAGCGAAGTTACTTAGACCACAGGGAACAAGATGATCAGGGGACAAGGGGATAGGATGACATAATGAAGGGAAGCACACAGTATATACACAATGGAGGCAAGAATATTTGAACACAGATGAAAATACCAGGAACAGGTACAGACAACCACAGGGGCGGGAAGCTAGGGGTGGGCAGATTGAACAATTGTGAATGTTCTCAACTCAAGTCTCAACGTGAGTGTGAGAGAGAAGAAAGAATGGCAGAGGAAATGCAGTGTGGTGGTAGTGTAACTTTTGCAAAAATGCTGCAAGATGCATTATTTTTGACAAGAAAGTGCCTCACAGCTGCAACACAAGTAAGTAGAAGTGAGTAGAAATGGCCTGTAAAATATTAAGAGTTCAAATCTTAAAAAGTGCAATTTGCACAATTTAGATCTTGATGTATCTATAAAATTTTATTAATTATTTCATATTATTTAACCATTCATTTATTTAAATTTTACTTAATCTAACTATTTTTGTAAAATATTTGTACCCTTATTTGCACATTTTTATTTAAAGTATTTGTATTTGCTTTTGCAATAAATGTGTTACTTATGGCTGGAAAATGTATCATTATTTTAAAAAAATAGATAAGATTCCAACAAAAATATTTGTAACGTATCAAACTTATGTTAAGTCTGGTATCGCCCATCTCTATGCCATACAAAAAACACAAGAAATAAAACAGGGAACACAACACATAGTACAAATAAACAAAGCCAAATCCAAACACAAGAAGATCAAGGAAAATGTCCATCATCAAAAGTGTTGTTTTTTTTTTTATCCTTTATCTTCAGATAAATGAGCTGAGAGTTAGAATTACAGAGAATAAGAATTACACAGAATATCATTTGATGAGTCAGTGTCTCATTCTTAAATTTGTTTAACTAGTCATCCCAAACTTATATGTTGTAGTTTCCAACGATTAGTATAAACTTCATTTTTACACACATATTACATATACATTTACACTTTTTGTGATTAACACCTAGTCATTCACATCAAATCCAAATAAGTGTCCCTAGATGGGATTGACATAACATGACAAACAGCCAGTCCACCTTAAAATAGATTGTCATTGTGGCCGTAATTATAGCCGAGATGGGGGTGATAATGACCCACATAGGAATTCTGGATGAGGTTAAAGTTAATGAGCAGCCCAGGTAATGTTAAAATTACCCAACTAAGATCACTCACACCTAACTACTTTCTGTTTCAAAATAAAATCACTGCGACGTTCACATCTATTTGAAACCTTACCCTATAATGCAAATTAGTAACAAATGATCTTTGACCTGTATTACATTAAAAACAATACAAAGGTACATTATTTTAGTTTGACCTCATGAATTGTATTGTTTTTTCAAAATAAACACTTATTTCAATTTGGATTCTTGCAACATATTTCAAAAAAAGCTGGGACGGTAAAGCATTCACCACTTTGTAATGTTGCCATTCCTTTTCACAACAATTAAAAAAACGTTTATGGACTCAAGTCACCAATTGATGAAGCATTTCAGTTGTCATTTTGTCCCATTTTTCCTGCAAATAAGTCTAATGGTATGCAACATAATGGGGTCACCAGTTTGCGTTTGAAAAAGGTACCACATAGTCTTTATTTTGAACAAGTCTGGCCCAGAAACCCCAGCCTCTTCTTCCACAGCAATGCCTTGCTTGTAATGTGTGCACAATATTGTTTTGTAAAGTCTTGTTGCATTATGCATAGTTGTCTCTGGAAAATATGTCGTCTTCAAGGCAGCATATGCTGCTCAAAAATATCTATGTAATTATCTGCATTAATGGTGCCATCACAGAAGTGTAAGATACAACCCCATATCATGGCGTACCCTGACCTAGTGTTCATTTAACAAAAACAATACAATTCCTGAGATCAAACTCAAATAATGTGCCTTTGAATTGTTTTTTATTGTAATACAGGTCAAAGATCATTTAGAAATCATTTTTTTCAGTTATTTTAAATGTAACAACTTTTTCTGATTTACGGTTTTATCAACAAACACTATTAAGAAAAAATTAAAGGAGGTGCCAAATACTAATGGATATCTTATGAGGTAAACTATACACAAGAAATACACGCAGAATTTGACACTGGCAATTTATCCACCTCTTCATTGTGTTATCTCGGCCAAAACCTGTGGCCTTCATCCAGCTGCACAGCGATGTTAGTTGGACATCTTCATTGTATTTTCCAGGTTTGCCCTCGTAGTCTATGTGTCTTTATTTTCTCGGATAAATGTTTCATATCTCTTACTCCAGTAACAGTCCATGCTACATCTGTTCCAGCAGTTTTACAAACATGGAAAGCAAAATACTTAATTTATCTTACTAAATCCTGCTTGCCAAGCCATTCTTCTGTACCAGTTACGGGATAACCCTCCGGTGTGCTAATTGCGGGTGCAATGCATATTCATGCATACCAGCGGCCGTCATTGTCACTAGTACCATCTGACTTCCTCGACCACCAAGACTGAGTGACCGGGCTTGAGACCAGCAAAAACGCCCTTCGGGCATTGTTTTCGACGATGTTGATTGCACAAATTTACTTTGCTGTACTTGCCTAACTACATTCCCTTATTGGCTAAGTTGCTAGCACCCCTGATCCATGTACTGTGCCCTGAGCACTCGTTTCCCTCATATTTCCACTGAACATATTTATTCATATTTTGTACAACATACGTTATCACTGAGACCTTATTTCACAGAGAGGACATAAATAATAGCGATAGTTTCGCCCCCAAAAAATGTAAGTGCTTATAACTTCAATATTTATTGTCTCATATGTTCAACAAAGGTCCTGCCCTCAACAGCTCCATATGAAAATATGTAATTGTCATAGCACACCCTAGCTGTAACAGGAAATGTCATGTTTGACATTTAAGCATCCTTCAGCTAGCCCGTTCACCCAATTCACTTGAAATTTGGTCAGGAGAGCCTAAAGAACTTGCTAATTCCATTGAATCAAACTTGTGAGGGCCGGTCCTTGGCACGGCGGCGAACCCTGATGATTCGCCAAGAGCCTTCAAGTAGCTGTAACTTCCATTTTTTCGCATCAATCACTGTCAAACAAAATTTTTGGGAAAAATGATTCCGCCCTGAAGAGTTCCATTAGCAAATTCCTCTTTTGTAGTGGTTTTACACGTTAGTTTGGATATCTGGCCATCGATCCAAAACTCTGGAAAAAAAAAGCTCTCGCGATTTGTTATGGTTCCTCTTAGTCAGAAAATGGGAGTCTATTTTACATGGCCTTGCCCCCCTGCCAGCCTGCCTGCAACAGCCCTAGCCTCGCAGGCAGGCTTCGGCCTGCCTGACTCTAGTTCAAAACGATATGGTTGCATGATTGTGCCTCATTAGCTTTTAAAGGAACAGGCACTCAAAACAGGTCACTCAGAGGAGGGCTGTTTTAAATTATCCTTGTGGTATTTTGACCAAAATATGTTACAGACATTTCATTAAGACCCAAAGGAACCATATCAACTTGTGGTAAAATGTGAATAATATAATATGTCCTCTTTAATAGTCACAGAACACCATAGCTTTGACAGGAAGTACCATGTTTTATGCTTTGACACTGCACATGCTCCAATCTGCCTCAATATGGACATGTACAATGGGGGTAACTCTGTAAACACAAGGGCTTTTAAATAACAACATACTTATTAATCTGTCCCTCTCTGTCTCTCAGACTCTCACTCTCTCTGTCTGTCTGCCACCTTCTGATTCACCATGAAACAAGAATTTATTTTTAACTCCACTGTGGATCGTCCAATCCGCCCCAAATTACTCAAACTTCATCAGAGCCCCGACCTGAACAGTCTATTTGTCTGTATGTAGTGAAAGTGACAGCGCCACCTTCTGATCAGCAGGAAAATTAAGCTGTCTTTAACTCTTAGATTAAAGACTCCCGACATGAAAAGAGGCTGATCCCCCCGATAGTTACAGGATATCCCATGAAACCCCAAAGGAGCACCCCCCCCCCCCCCAGAATAGGCTGGAATTTCTAAATTCAACCTAAATGAGGAATCTTCTAGTTCAATTTAGAGTTTAACAGTTCCCTTTAGTGGTAAAACCTTTAAATACAATACACTTCCTTTTGAAACACTGCATCAATGAAAATTATTGAGGCAGGCAGACTGGAAAGTAGAATGAAGCACAAACCTTTGTAGTAGAATAGACATCGTTCAGTCAGGACGAACCAGCGCTTGTTCCATTGCTTTACTCCACTATTGGCCTGTCAGAACAATAACATCATCAAACACTTTCATTATTATCATCATCAGTAACAACATAATCCTGCTTTGTCTCTGACCACAAGGGCAGTTGTGGCTCAGGAAACAGAGCGAGTTGTCCAATAATTGGAAGGTAGAGAATTTAATTCTCCGTATGTTTAAATGGGTGAATGGTGAAACTGTATTGTAGTATTTTGAGTGGTAATCAAGATTAGAAAAGTGCAATATAAATACAAATCATTTACCATGTTTCAAGTCACGACTTAAAGATTTAAACCCAGATAGCACAATGGTGCAGCACATCTGGCCTTCTGCTTGCAACGACTAAATTACTCCTAGCCAAAAGTGGCCCAATTGTAAAATAGCAAACGTGGCTCTAATATCCCAAACCAAAAGTGGGACTTTAAGGTGATGGCTTTGTGATCCACAAAATCAATTCGGCTCACCTTTGGTCAACATGCGGTTTAGCTATTGTTTACTTATGACGCAGATCTGTCAAACAGGAGCAGATTGCACAATTGCCATCTTTTATTCATTGTGTGGGTCGTAAGATAGTGTGGCAGTGTGGGCACATTTTTTTGCTATGTGGGAATACAGCTCTTCAATCAGGCATTTTCTCAGATGCCTTCAAAAAAGCTATGAATACACCTAGATCAGTGGTTCTCAACTGATCGGGCTTCGGGATCGACCTTTCCCCCTTAATAACAAGCCTATACGTAAATCGAGGATAATCTTCAACTTCTCAAATTTAATTAATTAAAATATGCTTCAGTTTGAACCTGAGATAGAACAGAATATCACAGTATGCTAACACAATAAAACAAGTTTAATGGTTATCCAAAACGACCAGCAGGTGACGATGCTAGAGAGAGAATATTCCCTTTTACACACAATTAGCTGCAATTTAATTAAAAAGCAAAAGGTGTATCTTATATACACAATGTTACAAATAAACATAACAATTCAGTAACTTCAGGCTCAACAGTGCTTTCATGCACAAACATGAAATTAAAAAGTCCAACTACTGAGAAGTACTTTCAAAAAGACTCAAATTATGTATCTCCAACTGAGAATACTCACTCTCTGAATCTATGACAACGAAAATTCAGTGTCTTGAGTTTCAGCATTTATCCACAAACTCAAAATAAATTAAACAGAGTGCAATTCAAAAAGATTCAAGTATACAAAATTAACTTTTAACTGCATTTTAATTAAAAACCAAAAAGTGCATTTTAGGGACAAAAGATAATACAACATACTGAGTGAAACAACTCTCTACAAGTGAATTCAGTTTACCAGAGAGAGGGATCAAATGTAAGCAGAGGTACTGTCGGATTTTTGAAGCAGCAGTGTCTTGTCGAAGTCAGTGTTTGAAGAGAGGAGACGCGGACCCAGAACTTGCAGCATAACAGAATTTATTACACAGAAGTTTCACAGGTCAGACGGGCTCCATGGTATGCCCGGAGAAATCACAATGGCCAGATAGTGAAAATCTGGCTCGCCTCCGCCAGGCAAGACCTTTTAAAGAGGAGTTGTTTACAACAGAACTATAGATAAAATGACGTAGCACATAGGGTCTATGCCTAAATTTGGACATGTTTTTAGGAACTTCAAGTTGAAGTCAACCGCTAAATCTTTGCTCCTCCCTTAGCAGGTCAGATACTCTACGATAGGTCAAAGATCATTCCAAGGAGGGGGACGAATAACTCAAACTCAAAACTTAAGAGGGTAGCATGCCATCATTGTATATACACATGTTAGAAAGTTCCATTAGCTGAATTTACAACAGTAACATGCCATCATTGTATATAACCATGTTAGAGCTGAATAAACAACATATATAACCATGTTGGAGCTGAATATACTACAGTACCAAAGGGATTGACCAAATGGGTTACTGGCAGCTTGGAACATTTTAGACCATAGGACAAGCGGATTAATATACCTTGATCAACTATTAAGCAAAACCAAGAGTAAAGTGGTTTCGCGGACGGTGAATTTAACAAATCAGTTTTCTTATGATGAACGTGAGTGAACGTCACGATTCACGTTCATTTTTTAAACATCATCGTATCAGTTCATCATGAAATACCAGGAGCGGGCCAGTGTATGTGTGTTTGTTTGTGTGCTCCCAGATGGCCCACTAACTAGGCCAGCCGACCCCTGGCCTAGTTAGTGGCATGGCTTAAAATGTCAATGATTCGCCATGACACACAAATTTGCTGAAACATATACATTGTTCAATCTCTCTCAGCCCCCCCTTTGAAAACATTCATTTGATTTCAAGTAATGGGCGTGGGAAAAGGCCTAAAGTGCAGCCCTGGCACCAAGTTTGACCAACAGGTAAGGACATGTGTCATTTCATTATAAACAAGAAACTCTCTTGTTTTGCTTGACCAAACAGGAGGTTGGCCATTTTTACTTAAGTAGCAATTTTTGACCATTTAAACATATTGTATTAGAAAAAACTCCTCCTAGACCAGACATGGGCAAAGTACGGCCCGCCAAACTTTTCCAAATAAAAATAAAAAATAACAAAAATAAAAATTTTGTAGCACTTGAACGTCACTTACTTATAGCACTTTGTAGTTTTGCTTTATTTTTTAAGAAATTGTACTTTCTTGCTTCTTGTGGTTCTGGGTTTGTACCCTCGGGGTTGAATGCACTTATTGTAAGACGCTTTGGATAAAAACATCTGCTAAATTAAATTTGACCAGGAGTGTGGTGAGTAGGGCAGGAAAGGGCACATGATCTCCCTTCACTTTTTCGCTTTGCCCTGTGACGCCTTCTGTAAAATGAGCGGATCAAGGAAGCGAAAAGTGGACAATGAGGGCCGAGTGTTTAATACGGAGTGGACAACACAATACTTTGTCACTGAAATTCAATCGAAAGCTGAATGCCTGACATGCCGAGATACTGTCGCAGTTTTCAAGGAGTACAACATCAGCCGTCACTTTGCTACGAAGCATGCTAACTACGCTAGCAAGCAGTCAACGCAAGAACGGGCGGCTACAGCTCAGAGGTTGGCTGAGTATTTGTTAAATTGCCTTGCAAATAAATGCTTTGCTACTTGTTAAAGACCAAATCCTTTCATGTAATGATTTTTCAATGTAATTTATATCTCACAAAAATATTCAATCCATCTGGTCCTGGCCAAGCCCCTCTGTCCCATTGTGGCCTGCGAGTCAAAAAGTTTGCCCACCTCTTTCCTAGACCATTCATCCTGAGCTCATCTTAAACATGTGGTTTATGTCATGTTAGAGAGTTTTTGTCAGGGGGGCGTGGCCATTGCATTGTGGTGAATTTAGTTTATTCACCAGAAAACAATAAGTGTTTCAACTTCTGTGTATATTTTCCAAACTGCCTAAGATCACATAAAGTGGATTTAAAAAGTCTAGACCCCTGTTAAAATGCCAGGTTTTTGTGAAGATTTTAGTTAGTTTTACAATTCAATTGAAAAACAAACTGAAATATTTTAGTTTTTAATACATTTTTCCCCCAAAAACATTTCAGTTTGTTTTTTTAATTGAATTTTTCACGTTAAAGGTCATAAGATAATAATCGATAACAGGTCTGGTGAACATTTATACATTTTAATGTTTACAGCAACAAAGGTCCAAAAACAACTGTCAACCCTTACAAATTTTCCACGATTGACGTGCATATATGCCTGGATCATTGGTGTTTTCACATGTTTTACAAAATCATACTGTTCCTACAGATTTCATACTTCACATTTGGTTTATGTCATGTTAAAGACTGTGATTTAAAGTTATATTATCTGTGAGTTTTTGTCAGGGGGCGTGGCCTTGGCATGGCTGTGAATTTGATAATACGCCTGAAAACAATAAGTGCTTACAAATTTAATGCTTATTTCCATAACATTCCTATGTTACGTCTATATTATTTATTTGATCCACCTCAAAATTGGTCAAGGAAACCTTAAGACGCTGATGAAGCCATGTTGTGACAAACAGATAGTGGCTGCAACATCAATGCCCATGCTCTAATCTGCCTAAAAATTCAATGAGAGTGACTATGTGATCACAAGGTCGATATTTGGCAGCTGAGGCCTAATGCCTCAACAGCGCCACATACTGGAAACTGCAAGTAGTTCCTCTGGTTCAAACTTCATTGGAATCATCTACATTTTTCACATCCTACTCAAGACCTCAACTGAATCAAGGGACATTATCAGCGAGCATTCTCAGGTGCCACCCGATGGACACAGGGACACTCTTAAATCCTTGCTGTTGAGTTTTGAGTAGGGATGAGCGAGTACAGCATTATCTGTATCTGTATCTGTTAACCATATGAATTATCTGTATCCGTATCCGTACTCAGAGTGGGCGGGGCCTAACCCGGAAGTGGGCGTGATTTAACCCGGGACTGTGTGTGTGAGTGTGTGTGTGAGTGTGTGTTTGAGTGAGTAAGAGAGAGACAGAGAGAGAGAGGGGGAGTGTGTGTGTGTGTGTGTGTGTGTGTGTAGCTTAATTTGTAATATTTTTTATACCACTACTACCTAGAATGTGTCAGACACTCATGAATAAAACTGGTTAGAGCCAACTGACGGTTTAAAAAAAAAAAAAAAAAACTCCAACGACCGGCAGAGAGAGGGAGAGAGAGAAAGAGAGAGAGAGAGAAAGAGAGAGAGAGAGAAAGAGAGAGAGAGAGACAGTGAGAGAGAGTAGCCAGACGCTAGAGAGTAGTCAGACACTCAATGCGTGAAGTAAAAAAAAAAAAAACTGTTTAAAAAAAAAACGAACCCACGTTTAAAAGAACTCTACTGGTTAATACGTAAGTACAAACTGAAATAAAAACAGACTTCAAGCTGAAGAAACCCTAAACGTTAACGGAAAAGACCCGCGAACCTGAGTGACTGAGAGACAGAGAGCTGTTCTGTGAGTGAGTGAGCAGAGCGGTGTGTGAAGGGGAGGAGCGCTGTGACGCTGTGTGAGGATTTTCATTCTGTCCAATCACAGATAATGACTCGTATTACTAGTATAATACTCGTGCTCGGCAAAAGTGCTTTATCCGTACTGGATACTCGTTTCAGCCGAGTATCCGGCTCATCTCTAGTTTTGAGAGAATGCCTCTTCGTTGGGGCAACGTCTCATCTCATCTCATTTTCATCCGCTTATCCGGGGTCGGGTCGCGGGGGGAGCAGCTCAAGCAGGGGGCCCCAGACTTCCCTTTCCCGGGCCACATTGACCAACTCTGACGGGGGGATCCCGAGGCGTTCCCAGGCCAGTGTTGAGATATAATCTCTCCACCTAGTCCTGGGTCTTCCCCGAGGTCTCCTCCCCACTGGACGTGCCTGAAACACCTCCCAAGGAAGGCGCCCAGTGGGCATCCTTACCAGATGCCCGAACCACCTCAGCTGACTCCTTTCTAAGTGAAGGAGCAGCGGCTCTAATCCGAGTTCCTCACGGATGGCTGAGCTTCTCACCCTATCCCTAAGGGAGACGCCAGCCACCCTTCTGAGAAAACTCATCTCGGCCGCTTGTACCCGTGATCTCGTCCTTTCGGTCATCACCCAGCCCTCATGACCATAGGTGAGGATAGGAACGAAGATCGACCGGTAGATCGAGAGCTTTGCCTTGCGGCTCAGCTCTCTTTTCGTTACAACGGTGCGGTAAAGCGAACGCAATACCGCCCCCGCTGCTCCGATTCTCCGGCCAATCTCACGCTCCATAGTACCCTCACTCGCGAACAAGACCCCAAGGTACTTGAACTCCTTCACTTGGGCTAAGGACTCATTTCCTACCCGGAGTAAGCAATCCATCGGTTTCCTGCTAAGAGTCATGGCCTCAGATTTAGAGGTGCTGATCCTCATCCCAGCCGCTTCACACTCGGCCACCAGCCGATCCAGTGAGTGCTGAAGGTCACAGGCCGATGATCCAATGAGGACCACGTCATCTGCAAAAAGCAGTGACGAGATCCTCAGACCACCGAACTGCAACCCCTCCCCACCCCGACTACGCCTCGATATCCTGTCCATGTATATCACAAACAGGATTGGTGACAAGGCGCAGCCCTGGCGGAGACCAGCATCCACTGAGAACGAAACTGACTGGCTGCCGAGGACGCGAACACAGCTCTCGCTTTGGGAGTACAGGGATTGGATGGCCCTGAGGATAGACCCCCTTACCCCATACTCCCGCAGCACCTCCCACAGTTTCTCCCGGGGGACCCGGTCATACGCCTTCTCCAGATCCACAAAACACATGTAGACCGGATGGGCATACTCCCAGGCCCCCTCCAGGATCCTTGCGAGAGTGAAGAGCTGGTCTGTAGCTCCACGTCCGGGGCGAAAACCGCATTGTTCCTCTTCAATCTGAGGTTCGACGATCGGCCGAACCCTCCTTTCCAGCACCTTGGAGTAGACCTTACCAGGGAGGCTGAGAAGTGTGATGCCCCGGTAATTGGCACACACTCTCTGGTCCCCCTTTTTGAACAGGGGAACCACCACCCCAGTTTGCCACTCCTTTGGCACTGTACCCGACTCCCACGCGATGTTGAATAGGCGTGTCAACCATGACAGCCCCTCAACACCCAGAGCCTTTAGCATTTCTGGCCGGATCTCATCAATCCCTGGGGCCTTGCCACTGCGGAGATGTTTGACCACCTCAGTGACCTCCACCAGGGAAATTGACGATGAAACACCATCAACCTCAAGCTCTGCCTCCAACATAGAGGGCGTGTTATTCGGATTCAGGAGTTCCTCAAAGTGTTCCTTCCAACGTCCGACAACCTCCTCAGTTGAGGTCAACAGAGTCCCATCCTTACTGTACACAGCTTGGATGGTTCCCCGTTTCCCCCTCCTGAGGTGCCGGATAGTCTTCCAGAAACACTTTGGTGCCGACCGAAAGTCCTTCTCCATGACCTCTCCGAACTTCTCCCACACCCGCTGCTTAGCCTCCGACACGGCAGCAGCTGCAGCCCTTCGGGCCTGTCGGTACCCTGCAACCGAGTCAGGAGTCCTCCAGGATATCATATCCCGGAAGGCCTCCTTCTTCAATCGGACGGCTTCCCTGACCACCGGTGTCCACCACGGTGTCCGAGGGTTACCGCCCCTTGAGGAGCCTAAGACCCTGAGGCCACAGCTAGCCGCCGCAGCTTCAGCAATGGAGGCTTTGAACACCGCCCACTCCGGCTCAATGCCCCCAACCTCCACAGGAATGCCAGAAAAACTCCGCCGGAGGTGTGAGTTGAAGATACCTAGGACGGGGGCCTCCTCCAGACGTTCCCAGTTCACCCGCACTACTCGTTTGGGCTTACCAGGTCTATCCGGAAATTTCCCCCACTCCCTGATCCAACTCACAACCAGATGGTGGTCGGTTGACAGTTCCGCCCCTCTCTTTACCCGAGTGTCCAAAACATGCGGCCTCAGATCAGATGACACGATCACAAAATCGATCATTGATCTTCGGCCTAGGGTACTCTGGTACCAGGTACACTTATGAGCACCCTTATGTTCGAACATGGTGTTTGTTATGGACAATCCATGGCTAGCACAGAAGTCCAATAACAAACGACCGCTCGGGTTCAGATCAGGGAGGCCGTTCCTCCCCACCACGCCTCTCCAGGTGTCTCCATCGTTGCCCACGTGGGCGTTGAAGTCACCCAGCAGAACTACGGAGTCCCCTACTGGAGCCCCATACAGGACTCCATTCAGGGTCTCCAAGAAGGCCGAGTACTCTGAACTGCTGTTTGGTGCATACGCACAAACAACAGTCAGAGTTTTCCCCCCTACAACCCTTAGGCGCAGGGAGGCGACCCTCTCGTCTACCGGGGTAAACTCCAACACCGCGGCGCTCAGCCGGGGATTTATGAGTATCCCCACACCCGCCCGACGCCTCACGCCCTTGGCAACTCCGGAGAAGAATAAAGTCCAACCCTTATCCAGGAGTATGGTACCAGAGCTGAGACTGTGCGTGGAGGTAAGCCCCACCAGATCTAACTGATAGCGCTCCACCTCCCTCACAAGCTCCGGTTCCTTTCCCCACAGCGAGGTGACGTTCCACGTCCCCAGAGCCAGCTTCTGCCGCCCGGGTCTGGTCCGTCGAGACCCCCTACCTTCGCTGCCACCCATGTGGCTGCGCACCCGACCCCAACGGGTCTTCCCACAGGTGGTGGGCCCATGAGATGAAAAGAGGGGGGGTGCCACGTAGTTTGTTCGGGCTATGCCCGACCGGGCTCCGTGGCAAACCCGGCCACCAGACGCTCGCCATCGAGCCCTCCTTCTCTTCGTTGGGGCAACGTGTTTACTCATAAAGGGGCCAGTGTATGACTGCTAGCTAAGGTGACCACGAAATGTAATTTGTAGACCTTATTATTGATCAACTTCCAAATACAGTGGATCCCACAGTTCCAATCAATTCCCCAAAAAATCATTGGTGTTCAGCTTTAATAAAGACAGTTAAGATACGTTGATTTACCTGCTTGTATAGCCATCCCTGTTTAGAAACCTCTGCTTTGGGATTCCTACGCATGCAGTTGGAGCGCTTTCCAAACATAGCAGCCTTTCTGCGTGCACAAGACATCTGCAAGTCAGCAGAGAAATGAAAGAAGATGGTAGTTTATATGCTTGTTTGGTATGATGGTACGATGAGTTCTACTATCTAGGACACAAAGGAATAATTCTGAAGTAGCTCAGAAGCATTACCACAGGCCAAACAAACAGTGACCTAATTTTTTAAATAACTAGCAAATTCTACTTAAATAGTAAGGTATTGTGAATCAACAGATAAAGTGAATGAGTTCTTCTCTCCGATCCATGTATGCATGTTGTGTGTGGGTGTGTGTACGTGTGTGTGTGTGTTTACCTGAGTATCAGGCTGGGCTTCTGGAGATGGGTCTGACACCACACTGGAACTCTTTGTGTGAGTGAAATTTTCAACAGAAGTCTTCACCTTTGCATTCATATCAAAATCACAGTTCCCGCACAAAAAATCATAGGCACTCCTATTGTTGCAATTGTACTTTCCCTCCTTATTGTTTTGACATTTTGAGAGACCTATCACATATTTGCTATACAAAAAACAAATAGTACAAATCTGATCTATGTTTATATGCCAGGGTCTAAGGTGCCCCAATGCTACTACATTATTCCGTACAATGATAGAGAAGAGACCAATGTTTACATTTAACTGACAAGGCCCTATAGTGGTTGTGTGAAAATTACTGTCATCTATCTGAGGCAATGGTGGCAGGAGGATGCTCGTATACCGCATTTGAGTTAAGCTAGAGACAATATACTGCTACAACAGTCAGTGTTGACACAGCCATGAGAAAGGCAAATTACCTGAGTTGTAGTATGGAGGACTAGTTTAATTGTGGTCAAATCCAGCTCTAACAGGGAGGTAATCAGCCCAGCTGATGGCTGTTAGCTGTTTACTCCTAAGGTTTAAAAAGCAGCAGAGAAAGCCACAGAGAGAGAAAAACACTGAAGAGGAGAGACATGACAGATCTAGGCTTGGAACCAGAAGGGATTGTGTCAACATCCAACTATGTAATAATGTAAAAGTGTTTCAGTTTTAAAGGTAACAAAAGCCGATAATGCAGTAACTTGCCAGTAACCAAATACAAATTCTGAATCGATAACATTAATGTAATAGCTTTTTACATTTTTGGCTGGTTGGCCGGGTTTTAATAAGTCCTTTAAAATTGTAACAACATCTACACCCACATCTATTCCCCCAGGACACTACCCATCCCCTCCAACACAACACTCAGCTCTCAGCCACTCATCACCACCAACCCAGCCCTCCATCCCACTCCATCCAGCACACCCAACCACTGCCCCAAATTGTCTCTCACAACAAACCAGGTGAGAAAAGAGCTCAGGAAGATAAAGGCAAAAAAGGCGGCAGGCCCTGACGACATTGGCTCCAGGCTCCTTAAATCCTGCGCTGAGCAGCTGTGCGGGTTTATGGAGATTGTCTTCAACATTAGCCTGACGCTGGGGAGGTACCACAGCTATGGAAGACCTCCTGCCTTGTACTGGTTCCGGTGGCACAAACATCCCACCTGATGAAGACATTGGAGCTGCTCGTCCTACAACACCACCGCCCCCTGGTTTGACCATCGATGGACCCAGTGCAGTTCGGCTATCAGCCTGGCATCAGGGTGGATGACGCCATCATCTATCTACAACACGGAGCTCTTTTTTCATCTGGAGAAGCCCGGGAGCACTTCTGAGTGCCTAGCTCCTAAATACTTTTTAAGACTCTGTGCTGAAAACTGCCATCTTCTTTGGAATGGTTTGCTGGGGCTGCAGAATTTCAACTGCTGACAGGAAGAGACTGGACAAACTGATTAGGAGGACCAGCTCGATCCTGGGATACCTGCTTAACCCATTGGCGGGTGTGGGACAGAGGAGGATGATGGCGAAGCTGTCTCCTCTCATGGACAACCAGTCCCACCTCTTGCAGGACACCATCACAGCACTTGGCAGCTCCTTCAGCACAAGACTGATTCACGCTAAGTGTCTGAAGGAGAGGTATCACAGGTCATTCCTTCCTGCAGCAGTAACACTGTACAACCAGCTCTCCCCCAAGTAAAACTCCATGCACCACCACTATGGACAGTCACTTTAACACTTCTCAACTGTGCAATGTTCACTGTACTATATTCATTTAGAAAGAAATTGTGTGCAATATAACCAGTTATGTGCAATCCATTCACTGTACATATTCTGACACATCATATATATCTTTACACTGTATATACCTGATTAATTACATTTGTATTGTTTCTATATGTTTGTTTTATATTTAATATTTATTTATATTCCTTCACCTAAGTAGTGCATCGTACTGGTGTGATTTATTTTTGCTGTTGGATGTGACAGTGCAAATTTCCCCATTGTGGGACTAATAAAGGACATCTTAATCTTAATGTTTTTTTTGTGATCAACTTTTTATTTTACTGAGAAATGTAGCAAGGTACAGATCAATGTTACAGTAATCAATAACAACATATATATTCACATGTACTCATACCTGTCAATGTATATAGACACACAAAGGTAAACAATAAAGGAAAAATAATAACTAGGAATAAGTCAAATAATAAAATAGAAAAAATATATATATATGAAAATATTAAATAAACAAACACAAATATACAATGGGTCATTAATACAAAAACAATAACATATGTATGTAATAAAACACAGGGAAATAAAATAAAATAACATAAATGAATAAAATAAAATAAAACGACCCCAAACATAAACCACCCACATCCCGGATCCAGCTTCCTAAAGAAACCTTAATCACATATTACAGTTGAAGCGCACGGAGGACAGTTAGGAGCGATTCCCAGGCCTTTATAGCGGATTCTTTGGCTCCATGTACTCGAGCTGTTGACAGTTCTAAATAGACAATGTCCAAGTATGTTAAAATCCATGCTCGGAAAGAAAGTGAGTGTGGAGGTTTCCAGCGTGTAGCAACAAGTTTTTTTGCAGCAGTGAATCCCGCCAACAACGCTTTCCTCTTGTCCAGGGTCAACCCCAGTCCTGATAAATCATTTAAAATGAATGTAGCAGGCAAACAAGGCAACTTAATATTAAACAACTTAGATAGATTCAAGGAGATCATTTTCCAAAATTCTGCCACAGGTGTACACTCCCAAAACATATGAAAAAAGCTGCCGATCGCTTTGGAGGAACATAACGTACATGTAGAATCATTTATAACTTTCATCAGATGAAGCCTTCTAGGAGTAAAATATACTCTATGTATATAATTATAGTGAATTTGTTGATGGTCAGGATTTCTGGATGCTAACCTCACATCAACCCATACTCTACCCCAGTCAAATGTAGTCTTCAGATTTGGAATATCTTTTCTCCATATTTTATCTAATGCCAGAGGTCTGTAAGAGTGTTGCAGAACAAACCAATAAAGTCTTGAAACAAAACCACTCGTGCCTCCAGCAGAGTCAAATAATTTGCGGATTGGGTGTGTTTCAAGAGGGCTCTGCAGAGAAATGCCACTGCTTTGTAAGGTAGATCGCAGTTGTAAATAAAAGAAAAAAGAGGTACGCATTACACCATATTTAATACAAATGTCCTGAAAGGAAAGTAACCCTTCTTTCCCAAAGATATCCTTAAGTGTGTAAATGTTTTTCCTTTCCCAGTCAGGAAAACGAATGTGTTGGCCTCCAATCAACAATCTATCGTTGCTAAATATCGGGGAATGTGGGCCCCATCCAGAAGAGCAACCAGCTATCTTCTCCACCCTCCTCCAAACAAATAACAAATAAGAAATCATAGGGCCAAATTTTAAACGACATTGTTGGATTGAGATGTTAGAATGCAAAAAGGTAGCAAACGAATATGGTGCTAGTATCTGCTCCTCCAGAGCACACCATGATACCTGAGCGTTAGGTCGGAACCACGTTAATGAAGGTCGAAGTGTAAAGGCCCACTTATAAAATTTAAAGTTCGGGAGAGACAAACCACCAGCCTGTCTCTCCCGCTGCATTGTAGTGAGATTAATGCGGGATCGTTTACCTCGCCAAATACATTTTGTTATAGCCGATTGTAATTTGCACCAGTATTGCGGGGGCGGAGGAAGGGGGAGCATCGAACTCACAAAGTTAACTCTGGGCAGAACATTCATTTTAACTATAGCTACCCTGCCACGAAGTGAATTTGGCAGACCAGACCACCTGCCCAGATCTGCAACGATTTTATTAAGCGTATTACCAAAATTGTTTTTAGCTATTGTCTGTACAGAAGAATAGATATCTATCCCCAGATAAATAAAGTTTTTAGAGACTGGAATGGATGCAGGGATAGAAACATTACACATGGCCTGATTCAAAGGGAATAACGCTGATTTCTGCCAATTTATTTTAAAACCGGAAAGCTTGCCATAATCTTCAAAGGTTGACAGAACATGTGGGATACATTGCTCCGGGTTATTTAAATACAATAAGACATCATCAGCATAAAGCGAAATGTGATGGTGTGTTCCTTTAATGGTAATCGGAGAGATTGTGGGAGACCTATGGATGGCCTGTGCCAGTGGCTCAAGAGAAAGAGCGAATAACAAAGGGCTAAGAGGACAGCCCTGCCTTGATCCTCTCGATACAGCAAAGGGAGGAGAGCTGGTCTTGCCTGTAAGCACCACAGCTGTTGGGTTTTTATACAGCATCTTAATCATATTAATGAATGACATGCCAAACCCCATGACCTCAAGCACTGACCATAAAAAGGGCCATTCCAGGCGATCAAAAGCCTTCATCGCATCGAGTGAGAGGACAGCAGCAGGGGAACCCAGGCTCTGAGCACTATCTATAACATGCAATAACCTTCTAACATTATCTGTTGCCAATCTAGACTTTATAAACCCTGTTTGGTCACTGTGAACCAACTCAGTCATATGGCCTTGAAGCCGCCTGGCCAGTAATTTGGCATAAATCTTCAAATCTGCGTTTAAAAGTGAAAGCGGCCTGTAACTGGAGCACTCGCTCGGGTCCTTTCCCTTTTTAAGAAGGAGCGAAATTAACGCCGAGTTAACATCCCTCGAAAATGAGCCCACTTGAATATTGGATCATGTCCACTAGCAGCGGGCCGATCAAAGGCCAAAAAGTAAGATAAAATTCCGGTGGGATTCCGTCCGGCCCTGGAGATCTACCTTTACGCATGTCTCTGACCGCCGCCTCGCACTCCTGTAATGTAACAGAGGCATCCAGTTTTACAGAGTCACCTTCGCTGAGAAGAGATAATTTAATGTCATTTAAGAAATTATTGCAAACATGTTTATCAAAAAGGCTTTCCGAACTATACAGCTCCTGATAAAAGGAGGCAAGAGAAGCATTTACTTTTTTTGGATCAGATTGTATAATGCCATCTTTATCTTTTACGCAAAAAATATCAGCAAAATGTTCATCTTTTCGGAGCCTCATTGCTAGTAAATGACTGGGTTTAGAGGAGTTAAAATAGTAAGTTTGTCTCGTTTTGTGCATGAGAAATTCTGAGCGGCGTTTCAAAAGAGAGTTAATCTCCTTTTTAATCAGTTCCTTCTGTAGGGCTGCGTGGTCGTTAAAATTATGTTGCAAGGCGGCATCAAGTGTTACATATTTTAATTCTAATGCTTCCAATTTGGCCGAGCGTTCCTTATTTCGCATTGAGGCATATAAGGTGGTGTTGCTTCTTATAAAGCCCTTCACTGCCTCCCAAAGTATCCTGGGGTCAGAAACAGAGCCGACATTAAACTCCAAAAATTCACTAAGATTGCTTCCAAACTGAGTTTTAAATTTTTCATCTTGAAGTAAGGATGAGTTAAAGCGCCACCTAGGGGCTTTAGTAGAAGATGGGCGAACAGTAACCGAACAGTGTACTGGTTTATGGTCAGACCAAGTTACCGGAATATAATGCGCATTTTGAATGCTCTGAAATAAGTCTTTGGAGGCAAAGATAAAATCTAGCCTCGAAAAGGACTTATGTCTCCCTGAGTAAAATGAGAAGTCCTTTAGAGAAGGGTTTAACATACGCCAAATATCAACCATGCCTGTATCGGCTGCCCACTGGCGCAGTGCCTCAGATGCGAGACGTTGGTCTCTGGTCTCAACGCCGCCCGTTTTGTCCATACTGCTGTCCCACACCGCGTTGAAATCTGCCCCTAGAACTAAATGAAATCCTGTGAGATTAAGCAAAGCTGTGGTTAATAGTCCGTAAAAAGCGGCATCGAACGTATTAGGGGCATAAGCAGAAATAAGTGCAATGTTTTTCCCATCCATACGGATTTTGGCAATGGCCATCCGTCCCGCATCATCAGCCCAAGAGTCAATCATATCAAATTTCAATTTTCGTTTACACAGTACCATTACTCCTCTGCATTTAGTGGGTGCAGAAGAGGTTGCAATGGGGTGATAAAATTTGTTGGCTAATCGACCTGCATCTTTGGATAATAAATGTGATTCCTGAATCATGGCAAAGTCTATATTTTTCTTACGGAGAAAATCTAATACAGTGGTTCTTTTATGTGGGATGTTAAGACCCCTGGCATTGACTGAAATTAAATTGAGAGCTGTCATATGTTGAAAAACGTTGGAAAATAAAAAATGAAGATACTTCCATGGCAGTAAGAAAGAAGTCTGGATCCAAAAAAGAAAAACACCCCAAAACAAGAGACAAAAAACATCAAAAACACCAAAAAGAACAGAGGAAGGTGAAGGAGAAAAAACCTTTCAAACCCTCCTGATAGATCCGCAACCGGACGACTAACTCAGAGAACTATGAGTTTCTGGCCACCCAAGTAGGGCAGCAGCACCACCCATTCATCAAATATCAAAAATAGCAGCAGTGTGAACTTCTCTCTCTTCCTCTTCAACGATAAAACATCTGCCTTGTAACAGTTAGGTGACACCTTTAACAGCCCATGGCATCTTTTGGTCACCCTCCCCACCCCACATACACCCCCCCGGATCCACATTACTAGTAGCATAGGCACCAATATTAAAGCACACCTGTTGATAATACCCCTATGGCCGGTAGATTATAGAAAAATAAATAAAATAATTGTATGGTTATAAAAACAACAGTGACGGCAATAGCAAACATAAGGACAAGGTGTTAGACCTACACTATGAGGACTGTTACAGGTGATAACATGGACCCATGGCCGGGGCGAAAAAGCAAAACATTCCCCTCCTCAACTTTATGAAACTAATATGTCCAACTAAATGTCCATCATAAATAACGTTGTCTTACCCGTGGCACTCTGACGGAGGAGGGGGGGGGGGGAGAGAGTCAATAACAGTTTGTGTCACCTACAAGTTTTTGATGCATTTCAGGGCCTTCTTAGGGTCATCAAAACGATGCTTCATCCCGCTTGCTGTTGTGAATGAAAGCACAGCAGGATAGCCGATGCCAAACAGGATTTTAGCTGAATGAAGCAGGCGTTTACACTCCAGAAAGGAGTGTCGTCGCTCCTGCGTGGCCTTGGAGAAGTCTTGATAGAAGCTTATCTTGTGATTCTGCCAACGGACGTCTCCGATTTCCCTCGACAGTTGTCTCACCCGCTCCTTCTGTTGAAACCTCAGGAAGTGCACGATGAAAGGCCTCGGTGGAGCACCGGGTCTAGCCGGCATTAGCGATCGATGAGCCCGCTCCAGATCCAGGCCCCCCCGGAAGTCAGCTTGGAGGATCTCGGGGAGAGTAACTCTCAAAAACGATATGGCATCTTTATCTTCAACCCGTTCTGGGAAACCATAAATGCGTAGATTTATTCGCCTTTCCCGGTCCTCGTATTCAGTTAGTCTTTCAACCTCAGAAGCCGCAGCCGGGGGCGAGTCGCACCGCTGCCTCTCCGCCTCCTCCAGCACATCCAGACGGGCCTCCACGCTAGTCATCCTGGTTAGCATGTCCGCTAATTTCGCTTCGACCGCCTCGACAGCTCTTCTCGTGTCTGACACGTCTTTGCGGACGTCTGCAAAGTATTTGGCTTGGTCGTTGAGGATTTTTGTTTGGGCTTCTGATAGATTCTGAAGAAGCTCATGTATTTTAGCGATGGAAATCGAGTCATCCGCGACCTCCGGGGCCGGCGCTGCAGGAGATGCCTGGTTAGCTCTGAGGCTAGTAGCCCTGGAGCTCTGCTGTTGTTGAGGTGCATTTGCATCATTTTTCCGGTTATTCGGCATTTCGGTGGTGAGAAAAGGTTTCAATCGGCAGTTTGTGAGAGGAAAAAGTATGAAAAAAAATTGCAAGGAGATATATTCACACAAAATGTAAGCGGGTGGTACCGCAGCCCTCAGCCTAAGCAGCCATCTCACTCAGCGTCATCACGTGACTCCCTCTCTTAATCTTAATGTTAAGGATTTGACCACACAAACACCCCTCTCTCCGCCTGGGAATTAAGAATATTTATTTGTTTGTGTAATTTGATGATGAAAACTATCTCCAGCCCTGCTTTCTGCTCCTAAGTCATTCAAGTTCCAACACAGAGACATCACCTTAGTACCGCACTTGCCCAATAACCTAATGTTCTTTCTATATTTATATATATATATATCCATTCCAACGTCATAACGATAAGCGTGCTGCGTCATTTCCTGTTTTCTTGCTGCTGGTGGTGGTCCCTCTCTGTATTAGCTCCTCTGCTAAAACACACCTGTTTCTCTGTAGCACTACGGCTAACATAATCGTCCTGTAGTTAAACACCCACACAACCCATACTCTATCCTGCTTAGTGATTCTGTGTTCTGTTTGAGCTCACCCTCGTAGCTCTATAGCAGCGATGTCTTCTCTCTCTCCCTGTTGCTCCAGTACTCTCTCTTGCTCCGAGTGTCTAATGTTTACTTACTCCTCTGCCTCCCTTAACAGTAGTGGTACTTGTAATAAATTAAGTGTGTTGGTAGCGATTGAGGCTTGGCTTAGCGACTTAGAAGCTCGGCTCCGCAGCTTCGAAACTCCGTTAGCTGTAGTTAGCCGGCTCCAACTACCCGCGAATTAACTTAGCTTAGCACGTAGCTTAGCCTTAACTAGCAGCCCCCTGACTTGTCCCGTGCAGCCAGGAACCCAGGGCAGCTGGGTGACGGTCCAGAGGGGGCATAGTGCTAGTCTTAAAAAAACCACGATTAAAGAGCCACCAGCTCACGTTTCAAATAGATCTTCTACACACAGCGAGGCACCCGCTGATAAACAAACTCTGATTATTGGCGACTCGGTTCTGAGAAACGTCTGGTTAGCGACACCAGCGATCATAGTTAATTGTATCCCAGGTGCCAGAGGCGGCGACATCGCATCTAAACTGAAGTTGCTGGCTAAAACTAAATGTAAATACAATAAAATCGTAATCCACGTCGGCAGCAATGAGTCCCGGCTTCGCTTGTCGGAGGTCACATTACATTAAATTACATTACATTTCATTTAGCTGACGCTTTTATCCAAAGCGACTTACAATAAGTGCATTCAAACCCGAGGGTACATACCAAGGACGACAAGAGTCAAGAAAGTACAATTTCTTCAAAATAAAGCAAAACTACAAAGTGCTATAAGTAAGAGCCATTTAAGTGCTACTAAAAGTGTTAGTTTCAAAAGTTGTTATTTTTTTTTATTTTTTTATTCAAGGTAAAGTCGGAAGAGATATGTTTTTAGTTTTCGGCGGATGATGTGTAAACTTTCTGATGTCCGGATGCAATGGGGAGCTCATTCCACCATTTAGGAGCCAGGACGGTAAACAGTCGTGTTTTTGATGAGTGTTTAGCTCGCAGTGAAGGAGCAACGAGCCGATTCGCCGAAGCAGAGCGGAGTGAACGGGGTGGGGTGTAACGTTTGACCATGTCTGATGTCCGGATCCGTTCACAGCATGGTACGCAAGTACTAGTGATTTGAACCGGATGCGTGCAGCCACTGGTAACCAGTGAAGGGAGCGGAGGAGAGGAGTAGTGTGAGTGAATTTAGGTTGGTTAAAAACCAGTCGAGCTGCTGCATTCTGGATGAGCTGCAACGGTCGGATGGCAGTAGCAAGTAGACCTGCCAGGAGGGAGTTACAGTAATCTAGGCGTGAGATGACCAGAGCCTGGACCAGAACCTGCACCGCCTTCTGAGTGAGAAGGGGGCGTATTCTCCTGATGTTGTACAGCATGAATCTACAGGACTGTGTTGTTGCAGTAATGCTGGCAGTAAGGGAGAGTTGGCTATCGAGTGTTACGCCCAGGTTCCTAGCCGTCTGGGTGGGGGTTAACACAGAGTTGTCAAAGTTAATAGTCAGGTCGTGGATGGGAGAGTCTTTCCCTGGAAGGAAAAGTAGTTCAGTCTTGTCAAGGT
Source organism: Platichthys flesus (assembly GCF_949316205.1). NCBI lineage: Eukaryota > Metazoa > Chordata > Actinopteri > Pleuronectiformes > Pleuronectidae > Platichthys > Platichthys flesus. The sequence continues at coordinate 268,807 of NC_084946.1, forward strand.
TAATCTTCAGGTGGTGTTGAGACATCCACTGAGAGATGTCGGTCAGACAGGCAGTGATTCGTGCTGCTACCTGTGTTTCTAAAGTGAATGTTGAGTCGTTATGTGCTTTCGAAAAAACGATGTCGCACACAGTAGTTTTCTATGGCCCTCTCCCTAATACAACAGGTGATGACATGTGGTGATGTTTAGTCGCATGTTATCTTTTAACCGCTGGCTGTTGAGGTGGTGTCCTGTAAACGGTGTGGGCTTTGTAGATAATTGGCTAACTTTTTTGAGAAAACCTGGTCTTGTTAGGGGAGACGGCGTTCATCCCACTTGGGATGGAGCAGCTCTCTTATCTAGGAATATTACTAAGTCTATTACATGACAACCCATAGTTGGGACCAGGAAGCAGAGCTGCAGTGCTAAAAACTTCTCTGCACTCGCTCTGGATCAGTCACAAAACCCCATAGAGATTGTGACTGTCCACCGTCCGATTAAATTATTGAAATTAAACAATAACAGAGCGAGAACTCCACACAATAAACAACCTCTGAAACAACACAGGAAACTAAGCCTTTTAAATGTGGTCTTTTAAACATTAGATCATTGTCAACTAAGGCTATTTTAGTTAATGAACTAGTCTCCAATACAACATATATTTATTATCCCTCACTGAGATGTGGCTGCATCCTGATGAATATGTCTAAATGAATCTACTCCCCCCCAGTCATATAAATTCACAGGTTCCCAGAGAATTTGGGCGAAGAGGTGGAGTTGCTGCTATTTTTAACTCCAGTCTATAAATTAATCCTAAACCTAAACTCAGCTATAAATCATTTGAATGTCTGGTTCTTAGTCTTCCACGCCAATCCAGGAAACACCAACAGCCAATCCTATTTGCTATAGTTTACCGTACTCCGGCGGCTTATACTGAATTTTTTACGGAATTCCCTGAGTTTTAATCAAAGTTAGTCCTAAAGACCGATAAAATTATTATTGTTTGTGACTTCAATATTCATGTTGACAATAAAGATTGCCTTAGCGTAGCATTTATTGTGATACTAGACTCAATTGGTTTCAGTCAATGTGTACACCAACCTACTCATTGTTGTAACCACACACTTGACCTAGTATTATCGTACGGTGTCGGAATTGAAAATTTAACAGTACTTCCGCGCAATCCAGTTTTTTCAGACCATAATTTAATAACCTTTGATTTTTCAATAATTGAATATATGCCACTAATAAAAAACTCATTTTCTAGATGTCTACCTGATAGTGCTGTAGCTAAATTTAAGTCCAATTACTTTTAAACCCCGTATTATCCGTAGATATGAAGAACAAATTCTTTAAAAACCCGAACTCCATTGAGATCGACCACCTCGTCGATAGCTCTGCAGACTAAATAGGATTAACATTAGATTCAATAGTCCCTCAAAAAAAGAAAAATGTCAAACATAGTAAATTAGCTCTGTGGTATAATTCCCAGACAAATTAGTTAAAACAATTATCAAGAAAACTAGAAAGGAAGTGGCGCTCCAGCAACCATGTTGAAAACCTCATAGACTGGAAGAATAGTGTTAAAGAATATAAAAAAGGCTCTCCACAAAAAAAAAGCTGCCTACTATTCAAAACTAATAGAAGAGAATACAAACAACCCCAGGTTTCTCTTCAGCACTGTAGCCAGGCTGACAGAGAGTCACACCTCCACTGAACCCAGTATTCCTCAATCCCTAAATAGCATTATCTTTATGACCTTTTTTAATGACAAAATTCTAACTATTTGAAATAAAATCAACCATCTTCTGCCCTCAATTGGCACTAATACCCTCCCAACAATAGAGATCTCAGAAACGGCTGAGAAACCTACCCATTACTTAGACAGCTTCTCTATGATCACCCGTGATCAGTTAACCAAAATAACCTCAGGTTCTAAACCAACAACCTGTATCTTAGATCCCATTCCTACAAAATTACTTATAGAAATTCTGCCAAGTTGCGAGCTAACGCGATCCACCGTCTCCCCTTTGGAGACGGCGAGATGATGGTTGGGGGTAGTCCAAGGCCATGTAGCGAGACTCCCTACATGGGCATGGTTGGACATGACGTATTTTTCGGTCATGATCCCATTCAACGCTATCTAGCGTATCGTTTCTGACATAGAGGAACCACAACAAATCGCGGGAGATTTTTTTCCATGGATGTGCTGTTGGAATGGGTGATGCAAGTAGAGGAATATATATGGGGACGCTGTGGGAGACATCTTCAGTCTGTGGGGTGTCTATTGCTCATGTTAATCTGTAACTTGAGTCGTTATGGCTTCATTTATCATATCTTGGAATTTGTATATTGTTCCACCTTCTGGTCTCCTTGATGCATCAAGTCTTCATTAAAAACTCCTGCATAAGATATCAGCTGCTGCCTGACTTCTCCTTTCACCAGCTTCCCAAAAAACTTACATAACACTAACCATCTTAACAAACAAATAGTCTTAATGCCCAGAAATATGAGAGAGAGAGAGAGAGAGAGAGAGAGAGAGAGAGAGAGAGAGAGAGAGAGAGAGAGAGAGAGAGAGAATAGTAAGGGTAAGTGTCATGGAAGTGTGACACCTCAAGCCAATAAATCAAACTTAAATAAAGTGTGAATAGTACATTTTTACATCTGCTCCAATTATTACAATTGTAATTTTTTTTTAAATCGGCCAATAATGTAAGAAAAGTTATAACGTTAGATAGATAGATGGAAGGAAACCAAACAAGACTAAGCAACACCAGCTGTATGTAGTAACATCTAGTCAGTATTGTACTTACTGCAGATAAGAGTGCATGAGTTTAGTTTCCTCCAACTGGATCAGGCTCACGGCTTTTTTTCAGCTGGTCCACTGGGGTCATGTTGACTGAAAAGTGACAACAAAACAACAAACAACAAAATAAATAAATGCTGTTCTAGAAGACATCAAAGGATGTCAATCAAATACATATATTGATTTTAAGGATTATTAAAGATTAAAATAGTTTAATCCAACTTGAATCGTTATGGCTTCATTTATCATATCTGTGAGTAATGATAGGAAAGATGGACATGTTTTTTGCCTAGTCACACGAAATTGATAAAAGAAATTATATCAGTCAATGGTATGGAACTTTCAAAGGAGAAATGTTGGTCTATCCGTCTTTTTACATTTAGATGTTCTCAACAACCACAATACATTTTTGCATGTGCATTGATGGGTAACAAAAGGAAGTAAAGTTTAATGCAAAAACGCCCTGTCAGGTTCAGGTTAAACTGCCTTTATACAAACATGCTTTCACTCAAAATACATGCCTTAATACATTTTTGTCATATTAAAGAAAATATTCTAAATAGTCAATGTAAAATGCTTTGAGTAGGCACTCATACTTGTACTCCACAAATTTATCTTGTTTTTAGTAATCATTAATTATCTAGTGCTTTATTTAAACGATCATGATCACTAATTATAACACAGTTAGTACTTTGGACAATAAAAAACTATACTCAAAGTATACTGATGGTATATTCTTAATGCAATCATTCTGTTATCAGCCCAAAATAACTTAATATAACTTAACTAAACTATAACTAAATAACTAAATTTTCCTGTCTTTTTTTTTTATTTACGTGTGCTGTGGGCACTTTAATACAGTCAACACGCTAAACAAAGGAACCGGAAGTGCCGGCTCGTTTCGTTGCTTTACACGGGCTGAAAATAGACGCTGAAGTCTAAAGCAAACATACACACAAATAAATTACGCTAAGTAATAAAACTAGCTCCTGCCCAGACAATTAAGCCTCTTACTGGCCTGTTGGTTCGCGGTGTTCATGTGCGTGTTGTGCGGATTTTACGGGAAGGCCAGTGAATTTCGTGGTCTCTCAAGCTCCGTTCCGGTGGTTCGGTTGGTGACAACGGAGATCAGCGTTGGACCGGGAAAAAAAAGAATTTGTCTTTCTTCTTCGACGGAATGAACATTGCCTGTCTGCAGGGACAACAACTGTGGCGGAGTTGTTTGTAGACCGTGTAAAAGAAAGTCTGTGTGAGCTCGGCCGAGCGAAACTTCCTGTTGCCATGCCTTTCAAGGTAAAATAACAAAAATAGTCCTATCAAAATAAAACGTAGACTTAAGAGAAAAAAATCTTTGAAAGTCAAGGAACTCAGTCTCCCAGAGGATGTAAAAGGAAGCTGCATGTCCTGGGGTCTGGGCAATGTCACACAAAGGTGTCAAGAACCACAAGGGTCAACTCCTATTTGTCACTCTGGTCCAAGACCTGTGAGGTCACCGGGGCAAATATAAGGAGAGGTCTCCCCAAGATCTTTCTCTTTCTCCAATCCTCCCGAGGGCGGAAGGCTGCTACAGCCTCTCTTCTTCCATCTTTCCGAGGGCGGAAGGCTGCTCAAGCTCTGATCCAGCTTCCTTCTCTATCCAACCCACAACCGGAGGTCAGAGGTGCAGCTCCCCTGCCCACACTTCAAGGAAATCTCCTCGCCCTTCAAGCTCTACCAAACTCCTCGTAGCGACGCGATGTCCTGCAGGAAAACTTCAACCAGCATCGCGAATGCAGAACTCTACGACCACAAAGCCAGGAGACGTCACAGAACTTCAAACTGAACAGCAACTTCTTTTCCTCTTTCCCTCGGACTGGTAACATAATCTGGGCTTAGTAATTATACATGCTAAGCAAGACTGTTTATTCAATTCTGTGTGTTTACAAGTTTGATATATGCTGTGATGTTGTAGGTATAAGTTAAATGAAGGTTAATGGCAGTTAGGCTCGCCACAGGCTTTGTCCCTGACTATCATTATCTGATTAACATACACACAGACACGCCGTAAAGCGACGGCCATAAAGCAACCTCAGAAGAAGGGGGGGGGGGGGTTCTTATCTTAGGGACCATTCTTTAAAGCATGCTAATTTACATTCACACACACACTCACACACCTCCTAGTTAGTTAGTTTGATTGTTTAGTAATTTGTGTTTTTATACTTTATTATGTTCATAATAAATGTTCTTCTTTGACAAATGTTCTATCATTAATATTGCATAAGTGAATCTTGCCAACCGTTACACTGTTAAGAACTCCATAACCTTCATTGTTCATTATATAATCTTTAATGGTAAAATCTTGAGATTTCTAATTGAACTAGATCTAAATGAGACTGATCTTAATCAATAAATAGGCTATCTTTTCCCTTCTATGAAGGGTGGTGCCCCGCGAGAACTTTAACCAATTAAAGTTATGATTTAATATTAATATTTTAAATATTAATGTTTTACATTTTATTTTGATAACCAAATTTATTGAGTGCCTAAAGGCACACCATTCTATGGTAACTCTTTTTAAGCACTATTGCACAAAAACATGTTACTGACTTGACTTCTTCCCCGGAGTCCCTTTGCCTTATTGTTCGCATATCCAGGGCCGCGGCTACAGCCACATCGTGGATTATGATGGTGTACCGCGAATCAGAGATAGTGATGGTGGATCCTGCCTCATGCTGGCTGATCGTGATTCTATTGACGGATCCTGTGTCGTGTAGGCGTCTGATAGTGTCAAAAACGATGTGGCAGCTGGCGATGGATCCCAGTGGCAGCAGTGGATCATGATTGTGGACTATGGTGGCATCGATCGTGATGGTGGATCATGATTGTGGTGGCTGCTGACCACGGACTATGATTAATACAAAAGTCTGCTTGATACACAATATGTCTACACATGATACTCTACCATTACGACAATAATTTATCCGTTAATTTACCTTACATTATGCTACAAACTGTCTATTCTGACAATATTCTGATAATGCTGCAAAAAGGAAAATTACGAATTCCGGTTTGGTGAGCATGTGAGAGCGTTGTAGTCTCGGTCTTCCGTAACCCAACTTTGCAAAAACCCGTGCTTTTCTTATACCCTCAACGACCCAAGTAGGAACTGACGCCCCATAAAGTCCGTATAATACCGTGGAACCAGGAATAAAGACGCAGGACCTCGAAGGCCGGAGCCGCAGGAATAACATCCGGATCATCGGCCTTCCAGAATCAATCAAGGGACCGGCACCCACTATGTTTTTCTCAAAGCTGTTAGTTGAACTACTCGGGGAGGAGATCTCAGAGTCCCCTCCAGAGCTTGTTTGGGCGCACAGGGCGTTAACTGCCAAGCCACAACCAGGGTCACGGCCACGACCGGTGATCATCCGCCTGCACAGTTACCGGATCAAGGATCTGATCATATGAGAGGCTCGCAAAAGAAGAGGAAAACTACAGTATGAAGTAGCTCCTGTCCAGATCTTTCGAAGAATACGCTGCAGAGGTGGCTGAAGAACGCGCAAAATACCGGGCGGTGATGGCAGAACTGTACAACCTTGCTCTCAGGCCTGCACTACTCTTCCCGGCTCGCCTGCAGATTTGCAGGGCGAAGAAGAGGTTCTCCTCCCCGGAGGAGGCCGTGGCGTATGCCTCAAGATACAAACAGAGCCCGGGGCCTAACTAGCTTAGCCAGCCAGGCTAGCCAGCTCCGGTAAGGCGTAAGATCACTGTTAAGTATAATTCTGACCACCTATGCATAGCAGGCCAAATGTATATGACTGTTGTTAAATGCTGTGTAATGACAATATGTGACTGAAGACTATTTGCTCAGGGCTACTGATAGATGATCATTGTGCTAGCCGGTGGCTAACGCACTGGCTGTGCCTCTGCCTGGGGAACCAGGGGACTAGGCTTTCTCATCCAAAGACACTCTCCTGCAGCAAACTGAGTTAACTTTGCACTCTGACAATTTATTTTTTTGTATTTATTTTCATTTTATTTCATGGTTTACAGTTCTCATAATGATTATCTGGTTGTATGAGATAACTAAATGTTCAGAAGTATACTGCATTATTTTCTCTTTTTATTTACTTAAAGCTGCAATTTCTATAGAGCCAATAGTCTTTATTCAGATGAAGAAAAGCACAACAATTGTAAGTTTTGACTAATGTTGAGCTTAACTAAGCACAGGAATTGGCCTGTTCTGCTTGGTTTTGAAGGCTTACTTAATATGGTAAGGGTAAATAATTATATTCAACACTATACATGGGTCAGAGTTCACTATGTAATAGTCCACATTCCACAGAATATTTTATTTTGATATGCTATCCACCTCATGTTGGAGGGGTACTTTGAAGTATTTTGTTAAAGGTTCAAAGGGTTATGTAATACATTATAATACTTATACTCAGTTATGGGTTCTGAGATGATTCTTCGAGGTTAGATGCTTCAGAAAGGGAAGTATGAGCAAGTTAGTTTAGGAGTGGATGACATTCCTAGGGGCAGCGGGGGACATGGGAGGGAGCAAGGGCAGGAGACTAGGTCTCCTCACAGATGGGGTGGGGGGTTTGGGGGAAGGGTGGGTAAAGATACCTTTTCCGGTGTTCAGTATTGACCAGCTTCACTGTTTTGTGGTTTATTAAGTTTTTGACATTATTTGTGATTATTTCACTCATCTCTTGCTGTCTGCATCTTAGAATTGACCTGGTACCCTCTCTACCTTTTGATGTAATATGACTGGCTCACTAGATGGAGGGACCACCGGTGGGCAAGTGGTAAGGTTCACCTCTTTAAACACGGGGGGCTTGAATGCCGCATTAAAACGGACAAAGATAATGACATATATCAAAAAATCTGAATGCTGATGTGATTGTACTTCAAGAGATGCACCTGCTAAAAACTGACCATAGAAGGTTGAACCGACCATGGATAGGACAAATCTTTCACTCTCAATTTAACTGCAAGACAAGAGGGACAGCCATACTAATCAGAATTTTTCTTCAATTTACCTCCAGGAATATTATCACAGATCCAGAAGGACGTTATACAATTATCTCTGGTATATTATACCAAAAGCCTGTAATCTTGGCATCAATCTACGCCCCTAATTGGGATGACCAAAGCTTCTTCAATTCAGTATTTTCTCTAATTCCTAATCTGGACTCTCATACTTTGATTTTTGGAGGGGATTTGAATTGTGTTATCGACCCAGTTCTTAACAGATCAAGCCACAGAACTATTCCGCCCTTAAAGATGTCACAAACCCTGTCCGCCATCATAGACCAGTTTGGCTACGTCGATACCTGGAGATTTATGAACCCATCTTCTCGTCAATATTCCTTTATCTCGCACACCCATCGTTCTTTCTCTAGTACAGATTACTTCCTAGTGGATAAAACTCTTATCTCTTATCTTATTCATGTACAATACTTACCAATAATGGTTTCAGATCACTCAGCTTTAGTACTAGATCTCTGTTTCGACCTAAAACCCAAACATTTTAGATCCTTGCGTCGCAACCCTCTTTTACTTAGAGAAGAAAAGTTTTGTAACCATATTTCTGAATCAATCTCAGTCTTCTGCGACACTAACAAAAATGAGGAAACCTCCCCATCATTGCTATGGAACACCTTGAAGGCTTTTCTTAGAGGCAAGATCATTTCATATGTTTCCTATGCAAATAAACAACGCAGAATGCGTAAGGAAGAACTAGAAACATTAGTCACAGATCTGGATAGATCGTTAGCAGGAACAAATACTCTACCTGTAGATGTGAAATACTTTATGCCGTTCGTGGCCAATTATGCCTTTAATCATCTCGGAAGACCAGGCGGGGTTCATCGGCAGGAGGCACTCCTTTTCTAATATCAGGAGACTTCTCGGCATCATTCATACTCCATCCTTCCCTACAGATCCGGAGATGGTTATTTCACTTGATGCCGAGGCCTTTGATAGAGTAGAATGGCCTTACCTTTTCTTTTCCTTGCAGCGATTCGGGTTTAGCTCACGTTTTGTGTCCTGGATCAAATTACTGTACTCATCCCCTCAGGCATTAGTATGCATGAACACACAGCGCTCCAATCCTTTCCCCCTCTTTCGTGGCACAAGTCAAGGGTGCCCCCTCTCTCCACTGCTGTTCGCGAAAGCCATTGAGACATCTCTTCTGATTATTCTTGGGGATTTCAAGCAAATCTCAGCCGTGAACTGCCAAAATACAGGCAGCACATTATGTGTCCCACCAGGGACAAAAACACACTGGACCATTGTTACACAATACTGAAGAATGCATATCGCTCAGTTCCCCGTGCAGCTTTGGGACTCTCTGATCACTGCCTGCTTTATCTCCTTCCAAGCTACAGGCAGAAACTAAAATCTACAAAGCCTGTGGTGAAAACTGTGAGGAAATGGACCAACGAGTCAAAGCTGGACCTACAGGCCTGCTTTGACTTCACTGAGTGGAGTGTTTTTGAGGCTGCATCTTCATCACTGGACGAACTCACGGACACTGTGACGTCATATATCAGTTTTTGTGAAGGCATGTGCACACCCACCAAAACGTACGGCATCCTTAATAACAATAAACCGTGGTTCTCAGCAAAGCTCAAGCGGCTTCGTCAAGCCAAAGAGGAGGCCTTCAGGAGTGGGGACAGGATCCTCTTCAACCAGGCCAGGAACACACTGACTAAGGTGATCAGAGTGGCAAAGAGGAACTACTCTGAAAAGCTGAAAATCAGGTTTTCAGCTAACGACCCTGCATCAGTGTGGAGAGGCCTGCAGGACATCACTGACTACAGGAAAACCTCCCCCCGCCCCATGGAGAACCCTAAACTAGCTGAGGATCTGAATGTGTTCTACTGCAGGTTTGATCACCCCACATTAACACCTCTCACCCCGCTCCAACCCGGTCTTCACATAACCATCAGCACCCCCTGTTCTCACCTCCCCCCTCCTCCCTGACTCCCCACCAGCACTGACGGTCCTTGAAGAGGATGTGTGCCCGCTCTTTCAGAGACAGAAGACAAGGAAGGCACTAGGCCCCGATGGTGTGTCACCCTCCTGTCTGAAAGCCTGGCAGATCAGCTAGCCCCCATCTTCACACGGATCTTCAACAGATCTCTGGAGCTGTGTGAAGTCCCCTCCTGCTTCAAAACTTCCACCATCATTCCAGTCCCTAAGAAACACTGCATCACTGGACTGAATGACTACCGGCCCGTCGCCCTGACGTCTGTGGTCATGAAATGCTTTGAAAGACTGGTGTTGACCCATCTGAAGGACATCACAGGCCCCCTGCTGGACCCCATGCAGTTTGCCTACCGGGCTAACAGGTCAGTGGATGATGCTGTCAACATGATTAAGATTAAGATTAAGATATGTTTATTCATACCAAACACATGCACAGACATGCACAACACACCCATGCAATGGCAGGCAAATTCAACCTCTGCATTTAACCCATCTGTGTGCAGGACACACAGAGCAGTGAGCGACCATGTACGGCGCTCGGGGAGCAGATCTTGGGGGAGTAAGGTGCCTTGCTCAGGGGCACTAGACAGGGTAGGGAGACTCTTGGATTTTTGGACAGATCAATCCAGGTTCGTCTTTTGTTGTCTCTCCGTGGAGTTGAACCAGAGACGAACCAGAGACCTTCTCTGCCCATAGTCCAAGTTTCTGCCACTAGACCACCGCCTCTCCAATGAAGTGCATGGGGCTGCACTTCATCCTGCAACACCTCGACTCCCCAGGGACCTATGCAAGGATGCTGTTCGTGGACTTCAGCTCGGCGTTCAACACCATCATCCCAGAAGTCCTCCTCACCAAACTCATCCAGCTCACTGTGCCTGCCTCCACCCGTCAGTGGATCACAAACTTTCTGATAGACAGGAAGCAGCAGGTGAGGCTGGGTGAAATAACCTCCAGCACCCGGTCAGTCAGCACTGGTGCACCCCAGGGATGCGTGCTCTCCCCACTGCTCTTCTCCCTCTACACAAACGACTGCACCTCAGGAGACTGTTAAAATCCTAAAATTTGCAGACGACACATCAGTCATCGGCCTCATCCAGGATAATGATGAATCTGTATACAGGCGGGAGGTCGAACAGCTGGTCCTGTGGTGCGGTCGCAACAACCTAGAGCTGAACACGCTGAAAACCGTGGAGATGACAGTGGACTTCAGGAGGAGTTCCCCAGCACTGCACCCCCTCACCATACTCAACAGTACTGTGTTGGCTGTTGAATCATTCACGTTTCTGGGATCCACAATCTCCAGGAACCTGAAGTGGGAACCCAACATCAACACTATACTCAAGAAGGCCCAGCAGAGGTTGTACTTCCTGTGCCAGCTTAGGAAGCACAACCTGCCTCAGGAGCTGCTGATTCTGTTCTACACTGCAGTCATCGAGTCTGTTCTCTGCACATCCATAAGTGTCTGGTTTGGATCGACCACTGAATTGGATAAGAACAGACTCCAACGGACAGTCAGATCTGCAGGAAATATCATCAGTGCCAACCTGCCCACCATCCAGGACCTGTACACATCCAGAGTCAGGAAACGGGCAGGAAAAATCACTGCAGTTGCACTTGTTTTGTTTTGTTTTGTTTTGTTTTGTTTTGTTTTGCTTTGCTTTGCTTTGCTTTGCTTTGCTTTGCTTTGCTTTGCTTTGCTTTGTTTTGTTTTGTGATGTGTATTCTTTGTAAGTAACTGAGAGCCACTTTACCGAGTCAAATTCCCTGTTTGTGCAAACTTACTTGGCCAATAAACCTGATTCTGAAGGGGGATTGAAAGGAATAAGGAGACATGGAGAGGAACATCGGGTCTCATTGTATACTGATGACCTACCTGTATGTAAGCGATCCCCTGTCAAGCCTTCCATCTATTCTCTCAATCCTGGACTCTTTTAGCATATTCTCCGGATATAAACTCAACATCTCCAAGAGTGAGTGGTTCCCAATAAACCAACTAGCTAAAGAAATTCCAACTCATCTCATACCATTTAAGACTGCCGTGGTCGGCAACAAATATCTAGGAATGAGGATCACACGATCTATGCGCATGCTGAAAGTAAAAAACTTTTCGGTACTGACTGATGCAGTCAAACAGGATCTTCAGAAATAGGCTGAATGCCTACCAATCTACCTCCCCTGTTAATTTTTTAACTGTATCAATGGCATTATATCCACGTTCATTTTTGCAAGTAAACGAGCCAGAGCCAATAAATCCTTGCTCCAGAGGAGCAGATCAGAGGGTGGCCTAGGACTGCCCAATCTCCTTGGGTACTATTGGGCGGCTAATGCACAAAAGATTGTACTTTGGTTCACCTCTCCTCAACAGGGCTGGTGCAAATTGGAACAGCTCATGTTCCACATCCCTTCAAGCACTAGTATTTAGTACCCTCCCCCTCTCTCTCACAAATTTCACATCCAACCCCATTGTAATTAATACATTAAAAATCTGGACTCAAATCAGGAAACAGTTCGGATGGCTCTCTCTCCCTCAGACTACACCTCTTCGTAATAGCCACTTATTAATACCAGCCAAGATTGACTTATGCTTTACAACTCTAGAAAATAAAGGCCTGAGATGGCTGGGAGACTTGTGCATGAATGGACTTTTTGCCAGTTTTAATCAGCTATGTTCAACCTTCGGACTAGGTAATACAGACTTCTTTCGTTTCTTCCAACATCGCGATTTTGCTCGAACCTACTCTTCTCAGTTTCCACAAGCCCCAGCCCTCAGTGGCATGGATCTGGTACTCCAGGCTAAGTCGTTGCCTAAGGGCCATATCTCATATCTCTGTAATCTCTTATCACCAACAAACGATTCATCTGTGAATAAGAGCAGGACCGGCTGGGAAACTGAACTCCAGATAAGCATTTCCGATCCCCTTTGGAAAAAGGCATTGAAAGCTGTTAACTCCTCTTCTAGCTGTGCCAGACTTTCTTTTATCCAATTTAAAGTATTTTTTAGGCTGCACTATAGCAAAGACAAACTCTTCAAACTTATCCAGACAAGACATCTGAAACTTGTGACAGATACTCTCAGACGCTGTGCAATCTGACACATATGTTCTGGACATGCTCCAAGTTGTTAAATTACTGGCAATAAATTTTTAAATCTATCTCTGACATCCTAGGTATACCTTCACCACAGATAGCTATTTTTGGGGTGCCTCCTGATGAACTCGTAACCACATCCCTGCAGGAAAATGTTATAGCTTTTGCGTCCTTGATTGCACATAGAAAAATTCTTCTCTTATGGAAATCTTCCCAGCCACCTTCCTTCAAATCCTGGCTACATGATTTATTATTTCTAATGAAACTGGAGAAAATCAAATTCAGCCTTAGAGGCCGCCCTGAGAAGTTTTTTTCGCACTGGAAATCACTTCTGGATAATGTCGATAAACTCCCTGCCACTGAAACATCTCCCTGATCCTTTGCTCACACCTTGAATAGTCCGCCGACCCCCACCCCACTTGATATGACTCTTTGTACTCAACCTGACCCAGGAATAGTGGGCTGATCAGTTGAGCAAGCAGAGACGCAGGCAGCAAACAACTTATATTACACCCACCTTCTTTTTCTATTTTATTTTATTTTATTTATTTTTATTACCTTATTTATTTATTATTGTTATTGTTTATATTTATTTATTTATCTATTTCTGTATGTCGTGTTATCTAAAACCGATCTGGTATATTATACTGTTGTTAAAATGTTTGAAGATATCTGGGATGAGTATGGGGTTATACAAAATGGAAATGAAACTGTCTTTGATTGTATTGTCTACTGCAAATGTGAAATCAATACAAATCTTTGTAAAAAAATAAAAAAGGAAAATTACAATGGCCAAAAACTGGCACCATTGAAGAAGACTGCTATGATGAAGTGGAAGCTAACATATAACATTGCAAGGCAAGGAAAGAGAAGTGTTGGGATGGTTCAGACAAGGGAGCAGAAAACCACACAGATGCAGGCACTAATGAAAGATAATGAAGTACGTGAAGGGGATACGGAAAAGACTAAATATAAGATTAGGGGCGACAGCACTCTGCCACCTTGTGGCCTTACAGGGCACCACCATAATAGAATAGGACGTTTGCTGGTTTTAAACCAGAGTTGACGATGATTGGATACAGTTGTGCTGACCACACCCCCTGCTCATGAGTCAATCAGGCATCTGGTGCTAATGGTCCAGCAATAGAAACTTAGCAGAGTGCACTTTAATCAGTGAGTTTCCCAAAATCTCCTACTTTGCCAGAAACTGTTTATGGGTAAAGTCTATTTTACCTCAAAAGGTAGAAAGTAAAATAGAACTTAGTCCTTAACAGAATTGGAATAAAAATCAAGCACTTTGGCCTTAACTCTCAATCACTTGAGTGAAACTATAAACAGTCAACAAAAAACAATAAATAAAATCCTATCACGTACAATTCAAGGTGAGACCAAACAGTAAAAACTATCCATCTAGATGACCTAAGATAGCAGATACAATAGTAATCTAGCAAAGAAGCTGATTAAAGGATATACTTTGCTTAAATACAAGTAGTCCAGGAGGACGAAATCCCAGAATTCCAATGCACACTTAGGTTTTGTTATTTTAAACTGGTGTATATACCTAACTTAGCTTTGCTGACCACACCCCGTGCTCATGAGTCAATCAGGCACCTGGTGCTAATGGTCCCAGCAATAGAAACTCTGCATAGATTCATAATATCAATTTGCTTTGACTTATGAGTGAAAGTAATACACATTCAACTGCTTGGCTCAAGGCTATGTACAGTATGGTTCAGTATCTGGGGTACCACTTGGGCGGCGGGCAGGTGCGCCCTCAGGTGGATAAAACAGCAGCCATCGCAGCCTGCCCGCGGCCCAAGTCAAAAAAGAGGTGAGACGGTTCTTGAGGCTACCAGGGTACTACAGGCGGTTCATCCCTGCGTTCGCTGACCTGACCAGCCCTTTGTCCGATCTGACCCGAAAAAGTTCCTCAGATCCGGTCCAGTGGTCAGAGCAGTGCCAGCAAGCATTCGAGAGGGTAAATGAGGGCCTCTGCGGGGAACCACTCCTCCATACACCTAACTTTGCTCTACCCTTTCTCTTGCAGACTGATGCGTCGAGCAGGGGGCTGGGGGCGGTTCTGTCTCAGCGGGATGAGGGACGTTGACCGCCCGGTGCTGTACATCAGCCGTAAGCTGTCGGAGAGGGAGGCCAGGTACAGCACAATAGAAAAAGAGTGCCTGGCAATCCGGTGGGCGGTCGACGCCCTACGATATTACCTGCTGGGACGCGCTTTCACCCTCTGTTCGGACCATGCCCCGCTCCAGTGGCTCCACCGCATGAAAGATGCAAACGCGCGGATCACTCGTTGGTATTTGGCCTTACAACCTTTTAAATTCAAGGTGATCCATAAGCCGGGGGCGCAGATGGTTGTGGCCGACTTCCTCTCCCGTTCAGAGGGGGGGGGGGGAGTGGGTTAGGCCGGGCAGGTCCCCGGCCTAAGTCGGGCGGTGGAGGTATGTGGTAGTGGGGGATGGTTAGTGGCGGCTGCAGGAGGGAGGAAGTGGAGATGGGAGAGAGTCTAAAGGTGCACAGGTGTTCCAGGTTAACTAATGACTCTCTCTCCCCTATCAGCAGTAGCACGCTGGGGCACGAGGAACCCACGCATCCATAGAAACCCGACTACGCCCGGTCGCCGACTGCTAGACTAGACAACGGAGTGCTGTATGTGTCCGGGTAATAAACTAAAGCTTGAGACGCACCTACCGTTTCTCCTGATTCCTCCGAAGAACCCGGTGACAAAGAGACTTGTCACAATTTGGTTGTAGTCCGGTGGTGCTGCTCTGGCGATCCAGACTCGTGCTGTGGATGCTTTCATGCTTTTTTAATGTTATTATTGGTTATTGTCTTATTTATTACTGGTCTGTTTTGTGTGACCGCAATAAGTGTGTGTTGGGCTGAACACCATGACAAATTTTTCACAAGTACTGCTCTAGGCAATGACTATCTGGGTATCATTGTCAACATGCCAAACAATTCCTTGTGAGGCGGCGGAGCTGCCGCTTTGATACACCGGAGGGACACTGTGCCCTCCGCTCCATGGTTCCCGTTGATCCCACCTGCAACCGTAGAGATTAGCAGCAGGTCAGGCAGCATCTGACAGACCGCCGCTGCCCTATTTGATACTCAGCAACGTTAAGGTCACTGAGAAGCAAAATAGATGAACTCCGCGCAAACGCCAAGGTATGCTACTGTGCCTTTCACTGAGACCCTTCTATCTTCCAAGAGATTTGGAAATACCATTATTTGTGTGGTCTATGTTACCCTCTAAGAGCCAGAACCTATATTGTGCTCCACAGCAATTGCAACGTACAACCGGAACCTCTATTTTTATTTTATGGGATTTTACCCACTTTAAACTGGAACTTTCCCTTCCTGGATATATGAATATATAACATGTGATACACGTAGGACAAAGTTTGACAAACATTTAATGGGAACATAAAAAATGCACACACTGCAAAACCTTTGTCTAATTCGGTATATGGTACTGTCAAGCTAGTTCCAATTTAGAAGAGTGTTCTTAAAAAGAGTAAGCCACATGTGACTGTACGGGATAGAGATAGCATAGAGATGCTCAAAGGGTGCTTCGTCTTCACAATTTGGGACATATTAGGGTTTAAGCCACCGAAACATAACGGATTTCATACCGTTTTGGGTTGACTTTGTGGTTACCAAAAAGGACAATATATTCTACGCCAACAACAAGCCCTACATAAATAAAAATGTAAAGGACTGTATCAACAGGAAAATAATAAAATAAAAAAATTATGATAGAGCAGGTGTGAAAGCAGATGCTGAGAGATGCCAGGAGGCACCATAAGGACATTATAGAACAAAATTATATGTCAATGGAATTAAAAAGGCTGAGGGAATATGTTGTGGCTATAACTAACTTGAACACAACTAAGAAGTGCCTCATTACTGATAATGATCTGGGACAAGGAAACAAACTGAATAATTTTTTCCTTGGGTTTGAAAAGATGATTTCTCAGAGGAATGTAAGAATGCACTGAATACCGTCTCTGCTGATCCAGATTGAAGGATTGTAGTTGTAGGGTGGCTATGGCTGAGGGTTAGAGTGGTCGTCCTCCAACATGAAGGTCGGCAGTTCGATCCCCAGTCTGACCCATCTGCATGCCGAAGTGTCCTTGGGCAAGAAGCTGAACCCTGAATGGCCCCCACTAGAATATCAAAATGCTGCAAATTGATGGACTTTATGAATGTGTGTGTGAATGGGTGAATGTAAGACTGTACTGTAAAGTGGTTTGAGTGGTCATCAAGACTAGAAAAGCACTACAAGAACCATTTACCATAGTTGACCCACACAGGATTCAGTGTATTTTCAAACATGCAGGTAGGAAAAAATCCACTGGCCCAGATGGCATCTCTGCACAGCTCTTATATGCATGTGCAGAAGAGCTGACCCCAGCTTGGTGCTGTTTCTGCATTCTGGAAAATATCCATCATACTTCCAATAGCTGAGAAAATGTCTCCTGAAATCAATTTTTTTAGACCTGTGGCCCTGACTTCAACTGATATGAAATGCTCGTGCTCAAGGCAGAGGTCAAATCGGAACTTGACCCATTGCAATTTACATTACAATACATTACATTTCATTTAGCATACGCTTTTATCCAAAGCGACTTACAATAAGTGCATTCAAACCCGAGGGTACATACCAAGGACGACAAGAATCAAGAAAGTACAATTTCTTCAAAATAAAGCAAAACTAGAAAGTGCTATAAGCAGAGGTGTAAAAAGTACTGAAATATTGTACTCAAGTAAAAGTATCTTTACTTTGATAACATTTTACTTAAGTACAAGTAAAAGTACCCATCCAAAAATCTACTCAAGTAAAAGTAAAAATTAGTTAATTTAAAATGTACTTTAAGTAAAAGTTACTTAGTTACTTCCAACAACTTGATGGGGGCCGCTCCTATACAGTGCAAAAAGGACAAGGGGTCATAAATCCAATCCAAAAATAGTTATTTTTAATTAAAGGAGAATCTTTACATATATAAGTGCAATGACATTAAAAATGTCAAACACTAAACATTTAACATGTCAACACAACATTTAAGAAGTTCTGGGAGGACATGTCAAGACATGAACCACATGACAGCTAAAATAAAAAAGTTAAAATGCCGCTGTCCCACTGTATATTTAAACTTTTGGTTAAACTTTGGTCCACCTTTAGAGCACTAGTCTACAAACTCTTGTTGAGTTTGAACAGCATCCAGCACAGCCGAAGAGTAACTCGCAGGCGGCCGAGACAGGAAGGCCAGTAGTCTAATGAGTTTCAGGCAGTGTTGTTCAAAAGAACGCCTTCATTAAACACGTTCATTTTTATGAGAACGTTGAACTGAACGTAACTTAATGACAAATAATGTATTTGAACGGTGAACACGTTCATATTATCTGAGGTATTATCTAGCTAAAACGTTACGGAATGTTTCCTTCTCCTGAGGAGAGACGCTGTCTAAATTGAACGCTTGCACCATGTCGTTGCGATCGTTGTTGTGTTTATTTGAAAATAAAGCAGTCTTACAGGGCAAAATAACATCTGAAAGTTACAATCCCGCTTTGTGGAAAATCATTTGAAAAAAAAATAAGGGGGGGCCGCCAGGAGTGAAGCTTGCATAGAGCGCCAAATGTTCTAGGGCCGGCCCTGTGTAGCGCAGTGATTCTCAAACTGTGTGGTGCGGAGGCATAACAGGTGGTGCGCGCGACCAGGAGGGGAAAATGCGAGGCGGAACTCATATTATAGCCGAACTAATGTGTAAACGTCCGCATCTCTTTAACGGCAGAGCAGTTAACAAATCGCTTTTTCGCCGTAGCCAGGAGTGGCTCCCTGTGCAGTGTTGTGCATGTCGCGCATATTTTTCGCGAACAGTGAACTTTACGATCAGTTTTTATTTGTTGAAAGTGCACTTTAGGGAACGTCATCCACTCTATGCAGCATCTAACACTGCGGTGAGAATTGCCTTGCGCCCTGAACTATGCTTTTTTTTTTACTCAGTAACGGATGTAATTTCCAATGTAGCGAAGTACAATACTTCAGTCAAAATCAATTTAAGTAAAAGAAAAACTACTCAATTACAGTAACGTGAGTAAATGTAATTCGTTACTTTACACCTCTGGCTATAAGTAAGTGCCATTTAAGTGCTACTAAAGTGTTAGTTTCAAAAGTTGTTAGTAGTTTTTTTTTTTTTTTTTTTTTTATTCAAGGTTAAGTCGGAAGAGGTATGTTTTTAGTTTTCGGCGGAAGATGTGTAAACTTTCTGATGTCCGGATGTCAATGGGGAGCTCATTCCACCATTTAGGAGCCAGGACGGCAAACAGTTGTGTTTTTGATGAGTGTTTAGCTCGCAGTGAGGGAGCAACGAGCCGATTAGCCGAAGCAGAGCGTAGTGAACGGGGTGGGGTGTAACATTTGACCATATCCTGGATGTAGACTGGACCGGATCCGTTCACAGCATGGTACGCAAGTACTAGTGTTTTGAACCAGATGCGAGCAGCCACTGGTAACCAGTGAAGGGAGCGGAGGAGAGGAGTAGTGTGAGTGAATTTAGGTTGGTTAAAAACCAGTCGAGCTGCTGCATTCTGGATGAGCTGCAAAGGTCGGATGGCAGTAGCAGGTAGACCTGCCAGGAGGGAGTTACAGTAATCTAGGCGTGAGATGACCAGAGCCTGGACCAGAACCTGCACCGCCCTCTGAGTGACAAGGAGGCATGTTCTCCTGATGTTGTACAGCATGAATCTGCTTACAATTTGCTTACAGGCAGGGGATGGGCACTGATGACGCTATTAACAGCATGCCCCACCTCACTGTCAAGCATTTAGAAGACCCCAAAACCTATGCAAAGATCATATTTGTTAATTTTAGCTTTTTGTACACTCCTGCCTCATCTGCTCGTTTCAAAACTGAAGCAGATGAGTGTTAAGCCTTTTTTTAATCAAAATGGTATTTTCCCTTTTTAATCAATTGATGTCAGCATGTCGGAGTCAACAACACCTTTTCAGAATCAGCACAGGTGCCCGACAGGGTTGTGTCAGCTCTCCAGTACTTTTTACACTGTACACAAACAATTGCTCAAACAGCCACCCTGGGAGGTCATTTTATGAGGACACCGCTATCCTTAGCCTACTTCTCCATGATACAAGCCCAGAAGCATATTTTTATGAAATAGAAAACTTTGTGAAGTGATGTGACACCAACCATCTAATTAGGGCCCAAGCACCGAAATCGGTGTGAGGCCCTATTGAATTCTTAAGGATTTTTTAAACACTTTTAAACAAAAAACATGGTTCTGGACCCTAGAACAGTGTGGGGGATCACAGTCCTGTGCTCATACATGGCACAAACATCACTTAGGTCTGCTCTTACAAGTACCTTGGTGTTCACTTCGACGACACCTTCAGCTGCAAGGTCCATATTAAAAGTTTTTGTTTGGTTTACCATACTTCTTACACAGATTCAGAGTGTATGGTGTGGACCAAAGGATTATGTCTTTATTCTATTAGGCTGTACTAGAGAGCTTAGTGACATTTGGCAGCATGGCATGGCAACCTAACTGTACTAAAAACCAAGCTTGCTCGCCTGGTACACACCGCTATGAAGGTGATAACTACCAATTCCTTCAATCAATATATGAGCAGTCTGTTCTTAGGCGGTCTCAGAGGATACTGACAGACCCAGTACATATCCTTCATAACGAATATCAGCTCTTGCCCTCTAGCAGTTAATACAGAGTATACTCAAACGTTTAAAAAAAAATTGTTTTCCTACCTCCATCAAACTTTTAAATAACGCTGCTTGATGAACAGTGCAATAGTTTCAAGGGGTTTTATTATTGTGTGGGGCAATATGTGATACGTGCAATAGGTTTTTCTATGGAGTGTGTGCAATATGTTATTTATTTTTAAAATTGTATTTTATTCTTGTGATTGACACAGTTGGTGCCAGTATGTAACTTGTTTTGTAAAAATGGAAGCATATGTCCAAAGAATTTGTGTCCGAAACAAATGTCCCTACAATAAATAAGTTATGTAATGTATTGTTGACAATAAAGTATATCGTATCGTATCTTATAGTCGATAGATTCAGTAGATGGATTGAAGCAATGCCAAAAACAGGACCAGACTACAAATCAGTAGCAAGTTTCTATGTAGGGAAGTAATTCCACGATTCAGCCTACCTGATACTACCAGTTCAGACAATGGAACATATTTTATAGCTCAAGTAATCAAAACATTGGAAATGCCAAGGATTAATCGAAAATGTGGGTGTGTGTAACACCCTCAATCACAGGGATCATGTAGAACGAGCTAACCGCACCCTGAAAGAAAAATTTGCCAAAATAATAGCAAACAGTATTTCAACAGGCTAGGAGCCACAGAGGAGAGAGACACTGCCATCCGAGAACCGTTACAGAGGGTACATCCTGGACAGTGGGTATTTGTCAAAGTGTTCAAAGGAAGTGGGACCAACCCAGACAAGATGTTCCATATAAAGTCGTCTTAGCAACACCTAAGGCCTTGAAAGTCGAAAATAAGAATGTCTGGTTCCAGCCACCTCTGCAGAGCAGACGACACAAAAAGAACATGCGGAGCATGCAGACAAGAGCCACTCCCTGGGCAAGAAGGGGAAGGTGTCACCTCTCCGCCAGATGTTACACGATCGTAAAGCATACAGGGAGACAGACAATCTCACAGACTGGCTGCCATAAGGGACAGTAGGGACAACTAGCGGATCACTCACAACAAGACACAGCAACACAAACAATGGTAAGTCGGTAAAGCAGGGTAAAGATGTCAGATCAAACAGACATGAGCAAAAATTGACCCTAGGCCCAGGAGGAGTTGAAATGGACATTCTTCCAGTGAGCGAACGATGCAATGCTGAGTAGTAGAGGGTAGTAGAAAAAAAGGTTAATTGTTCTGAAAATCAATGTACAGCAATTAATATCAGACGATTAATAGATCTGAAAGAGGTTGCACTATTAGGGAAACCCCATCAAAAGTGATGTGTTGAAAATTATATTTGGGGGGAAGTTATGAATTAGTTGAATTGAGAACGACAAATTGGGAACGGAATGTAATCACACAATTATGTTTAACGTGTTATTTTTCAAGACGTGCTGCTTTGCAAATTACTTAATACACTTGGAAGGGGGTTATAATAGATTTCATGATGAACCACACAAATACCCAAGACATTTCTTTTGAACTTGAGTTCTGGATACCACCAATAGTCTAGTGTGTTTGGAACTATGCATCTAAATGAATCAGGTCCCCTAGTACAGTGTAAGAGTAAATCATTAATGGTAACAACGTGAGGTTCCCGTTTCTGGCAACAAAAAAAAACTCCCAGGTCTATGGGGGGTTTTCAAATGAAAATGATAAATACTGTGATCTTTTCAAATGCAAATTGGGATAGTTTCACTCAGTGGTGCAGAGGTTACACCTTTTTCTACAAGGTAGTAACTCCCTTTTAAGAAAATATCTTGTAAATACATCAGGTTTAGTATAATTATAGAATCCTTAATTGTAGCTTGAATAGATTTGCCTTATATTATTAGTATGCTATAATGAGTGTAATCAGGGATAGAATTGTCAGGGTGCATCAGATGATACATTGTTATCATTACATGTCTGTCAAGCTCATCCAAGAAAATCTGTTGGAATTGAGAATGTGGCACCACTGTACAGTTTTCTAAGAAGTCTTTATGCTGTGTCATCGTGTGACAAAGTCCCAAACATTTGTCGTCCCAATCATTTGTCGTCCCAAACATTTGTCGTCCCAAACTACTTGGAAAAAAACATATTCACATGTCCATGGCATACTAAGCTGTTGAATCTGCTGGATGCCTCATAACTTGGACTTCAATTGTCCTATTGTTGTTATTAAACTTTCCCATTATTCCATTAAAATCCATTATGTTCTGGGTGACTGTTATTTGTGTTGGTAGTTTATGACTGATGTTATGCGAGTTTGAATGTTTATGTGGAAGTACTGAATTTTCCCAATGTCAGTGAATGTGTCAGGGTTGGGTGACATGGCGGGTTTCTCATTGGATGGGGACAGTGGTTGTCAGCAGGTTAGGTTGAAAACAAGGAAGTTGTTGGGAGACGAGTGCAGCTTGTGTGTGTGTGAGACAGAGCTAGAGAGAAGCTAACGTTTTTTAGATGTTCTTTTGGTGTTGGTTACAGCCCACAGTAACTTGTGTAAGTTCCTAAATAAAGCTGGAAATAAGCAGAGCTGAAGTCTTGTGTCATCCCTAAGGCGGGAGCTAACCCTAACCCTAACCCACTACAATATGTTGAAACATTACTGTTGAATTTGCAAGAAATGCTGAGGTATTATCTTTCACTTCATGTAAACAGTAATCATTAATTAAAACTGCTAGGAACACTCACTAATACAAAACATTTAATGGAAGCAAACATGTTCTTTGACCTTGCATGCGGACAACAATCAAGTTGTATAAATGCATAAATATTGAACATTTTATGTAATTAATCAACTTGAATTCAATTCTTGTCACCATTTTAGATCAAGTTTGGATTAGAACTGATTTATTGTCTGTCATGATTGAAACCCTGACTTGTATTCAAACATTGGAGTAAATGTTAAATTTGAGACCCCAGATTTGAGAAGAATTTGATGCTGGAATGATCACAGCTGTCGGTTTAAAGGTCTAGCAGAATAGTCATACCATAACTGCTAAAGTACAATGTATTACTTAATGAAATAAAATAAAATGCAGAATTTGAATGATCATAGATATATATTTATATATATATTGTAACGTCCCCGCTTCAGAGACGACAGGGAACTTCTCTCCTTATTTATAATATGTAAATATGTAATGCAAATTAAGATTTCTCGGAGGGAAGGGACTTATCAGATGATAACAGCAAGCTCCACTTGCTGAGGCAAGATGTTACATGTAATTGAAAGTTCTGAATAGAATAGTAACACTGAGGTCATAATTGAATGCAATTTATTTCCAATGGCTCTCTGTGATTTGTATATGTAATGATTGTAGTTCAGATCGACTTAACCTTTGTTAAAATAATACCTAGAAACAAATACTAGATCAACATAATGTCAATGGAAAGTAAAGCCATAGTAGTCCCCTTGGTTGGCTGATTACTGATGTCAAAGTCAACAAGAAGAAAACCCCATAGAGGAACCACCTACACAAAGTCAAACTAATATCCAACAATTCCAAACAAGCATTGCACCACTGAAGAACACACTAACCGAACATGCATAAATGGATGAATCAAATATTTTTTGTTTGGCTCATATTCACAAATCACGATTTGTCTCATAGGGCATTAACAGAATGTGACATCGTCTTCCCTTTACCCTCAATAAGAGTAAGGAATAACTACCAAAATTAACATTAACAGAGGAAAAAACATTGAAACCTCAGAGAGAGACACATACATCACAACATGGTTCACACACAAACACGCATACCCACACAATTTGTCATATTATACATGTTATAGTCAACATAAAGCACACATGAACATAAACAGCAGGGCTTATGGCTTCCCTGTGTTTTCGTATTAGCGCTGCATTGCAGTCTGTTTCTGACCTCCAAGCTCCTGGCTGTTTACTCCTCGATCAGCCTCCCCTCCTCCCCACCTCTTTTTCCTCACCTGGTCCCTTGTGACACTTAATCATTTCTCTCAACACCTACCTGAGTCTCCTGTCCACTAGTGATGGGAAGTTCGGATCTTTTTACCGTATCGGTTCTTTGAATCTCTTTTTGAGTCATTCGT
The DNA here is from genome assembly GCF_949316205.1 of Platichthys flesus. Classification (NCBI taxonomy): domain Eukaryota; kingdom Metazoa; phylum Chordata; class Actinopteri; order Pleuronectiformes; family Pleuronectidae; genus Platichthys; species Platichthys flesus. The sequence goes on from NC_084946.1 coordinate 293,462, forward strand.
TCGTTTCAACGGGGGGCGGGGGCTGCAAACGATCCAAAGATTCGTACCCGGCCGATGAACGAATCGTTCAACTCCCGACTGTGTTTTAGGATCAATGATTCGGTCATTTGCCCACAGAGTCTTCGGGCGACGTGTCGGCCACACAGAGCGAGCTCATCTCGCGGGTGACCACGGTGCGGGCGGCGGACGGGAAAATCGCATCCCGGGAAAGCGAGCCGAGCTCCGGGGCGGCGGGGCTCCAGAGCCTCCCGGTCACCTACATGCACATCTGCGAGACGGAGTTGTTCAGCATGGGGGGTTCCTGCTGGGGACCGGAGCCTCCATACCGCTGCACGTCCACCCGGACATGAACGGGAATCTACGGAGCTGCTGATCCCCACGCTGCCAGCACATCCAGCTGGCCCGCCGCATCTGCGGACACAGAGCTTAAACTGCTGCTGATCCACTGACTATAACAACGCCGCATTCCTACACTTATAAAATGCAATTCAATGTGGAAGTAATCCAGGTATTCAGAATACGTTACTCAGATTAGTTAATGTAATGGAATAAGTTACAGATTAAATTTTTGGGCATGTATTCTGCATTCTGTAACAGAATACGTTTTGAAAGTATCCTTCCCAACACTGGAAATGTTACTGACTTGAGAGTAGTAAGACACCTATATTTAAAAAAAAAAAATTCTCAAGATGGTAAATTTGCACACAGGTTTTAAAAAGTGCATGCCTTGTGTTTATACTTACAATGACTTTGATTAAATTACTTAAATGCACACCGATTTGTTATTCTTGTTTCTGTAATGAGCAGTTAAATAAAAATGTGGGAAAGAATATTGTACAGTATCTAATATTGTGTTGGTCATATTTAAATCATTCATTACGTTTTTTTGGGGGGAAAGAGAGGATAAAATAACCGCAATTAGATTATTTCCCCAAATCGTTCAGCCCTATTCACAAGTCATAATGACTGTTTGTTATTTTCACTTTACATTTACACTTACAGTTTAGTGCAGTGTAATGATTTCCCGCGATAATGAAATGCCAGTGTGACAATAAATGACAATTTAAAACCATACAAACTGTCTTGTTTTACTGTATATAATAGAGGAGGTTTTCTTAAAAAAAATATGATCTGCCACAAAAAAGCTGTCAGTCATGGCTGCTTTTTAACACGCGAAAGGGAATGAGGTAACTGTTTCCTCTTCTGAGCCTATGGAGGTCACGTGGAAAAGGATCCAAAGACTCGTACCCGGCAGATGAACGAATCGTTCACCTCCCGACTGTGTCTTCAGATCAGTGTTTCGTTCTTCTGCCAACAGAGTCTTCGGATCAGTGATTCGTTCATCTGCCTGGTACGAGTCTTTGGTACGTGTTTGTGCGATTTTGATCTCTTTATTGATAATTCTGATTATAGTTATGTAATGTATTGTTGGTTATAATGTTGGTGGTGTTGCGGTGTACACGGAGGAGGTGTTAGGTGGTGTGTGTGTGTGAGTGTTTGCTAGTCGGACCTGCTAGGTTAACCCGGAAGCACGGCATTAAGATCGCTACGGCTTTCCCGTGCTCCGTGGAGGAGTGTAGTCTGGCCATTGGGAGGGTGGTCGGCAACAGCAGCGTGAAGTCCACTGCGAGGATGAACAACGCGGTTGTCATTTTTCTGGACAGCGTAGAGAAGGGGAACACGGTGGTGGTGAACGGGATGGAAGTGAACACAGTGGTGGCGAATGGGATTGAAGTGTTCTGCCCCTCGCCACACCGGCGGCAAAAGTGACTCTGTCTAACGTCCCCCCGTTCATTGGGGATGAGACGTTGTTAAGAGAACTAGCGAGACACGGTAAGATCGTGTCTCAGGTTAAGAAAGTGTCCTCAGGATGAAAGTCCCCGCTGTTAAAACATGTGGTGTCCCACAGAAGACATCTGTTTATGATACTTAACAATAGGACTTAGGATCTGAACCTGTTGTTCAAGATAAGAGTGGAGGAGTTTGATTATGTGATTTTTGTGTCTTCAAACAACACAAAGTGTTTCAGCTGTCGGAAAGAAGGACACCAAGCTAAAGGGTGTTCTCAGAGAAATAAAACAGCTGACACTCAGGAACAACAGGAGGGGACAGGGGGTGTTCAGCAGGAGCATCAGGTGAGTAAGGAGGGACAGGAGGGGACAAGTGGAGTCCAACAGGAGGCTCAGGTTAATGAGGAGGGGACAGGGGAGATCCCAAAGGAGGGTCAGTTGAATGAGGAAGGGACAGGGGAGATCCAAAAGGAGGTTCAGGTGAATGAGGAGAAGACAGGGGAGATCCCGAAGGAGGGTCAAGTGAGTGAGGAGGGAAAAGAGGGGACAGAGGTGTTCCAACAGGCAGAGCTGGTGAGCGAGGAAAGACAAGAGGGGACAGGAGTGGTCCAACAAGCAGAGCAGGTGAGCGAGGAAGGCAAGAGGGGACAGAGGTGATCCAACAGGCAGTACAGGTGAGTGAGGGGGAACAGAAGGAGACAGGCCAAGTTAGTGATATTGACATGGAGAGAGACGAGGAGGTGCTTAAAGTTCCTCGTCTAAAAAGAAAGACTAGGAGCGACAGTGGAACCTCCAAAGCTAAGAAAGGGACAGTGAAGAAAGGAGGGACCGACTCTGCTGACACTGAATCCTCCGACCTCAAGATAGGAAGCCAGAAGAGCTCAAGAAGCTACAGTGCAGGGAAGATGAAAGTGTTTCTCCAAAAAAACAAGAATATGAAGGGGTTGAAATTGGAGGATTATTTCTGTGATAAGGAGCAGTTTTCAAACTCTGCCCGGCTGCACATGAGCAGCAAAGGCAGAGGTGGTTTCACTGACCAGGAGATATACAGACTAAAGAAAATTGTTCAGAAAATTAGACAGGATAAAAACAATGATGATGATGATGAATAAAGTAAAGTACATCCTGATTACCAATCAGTCCGTTTTTTTTGTGGGTTTTTAATTTTTTTCAACATGAGTCTTTTAAATATCAGTTCTTTGAACGTAAACGGAGCCAGAGATGCTGTGAAGAGATCTCTGATGTTTCAGCAACTAAAACTGAAAAGAACTGAAGTGATGTTCTTAAAGAAACACATAGTGATACTAATAACGAGAATGACTGGAAAAGAGAGTGGGAGGGGCAGGTGGTTCTTAGCATCCTAAGCACAAGCAGTGTGGGGGGGGGGGGGGGGGGGGGCATCATCTTCTCGAGGAGCTTCACACCAGAGTCTTTAGAAGTGGAGGAGGTGGTGGAGGGCAGACTACTGATGGTGAGGGCAAAGGTCGAGCAGTTTTTATGAATGTTTATGCTCTGGTCTCAGGACCCGACAGAGTCTGCTTTTTAAAGGTTTTAGACACGGCTTTAAGCAAGGTAAAAACTGATGATTTTTTACTTTTAGGAGGTGATTTTAATTGTACAGAAAATTATGTTTTAGACAGGAACCACCTGGAACCCCACAGAGCTTCACAGAGTGCACTGAGGCATCTGCTGGCCCATGATCTGTGTGATGTTTGGAGAAGGATGAATGACAATAAGAGACAGTACACCTGGACTCATTGCAGAGGGAATCTCATTTCCATGGCGAGGTTGGACCGGTTTTATTGTTTTAAACACAATTTTAGCATCTTTAGAAAGTGCAGTATACTCCCAGTTGGTTTTACAGATCACGCGCTGGTTGTGTGCAACGTTTAAATTTCAAAACTAAAGTCTAAAGTAGAAGCGCATACTGGCATTTTAACACGTCTCTTTTATGTGATGCACATTTTAAGGATGTTTTTAAGTTTTTTTGGAGTGGTTTTAAAGAAAGAAAGAATGATTTTATTTCTTTAAAACTGTGGTGGGACTGTGGTAAGGTTGAGATAAAGCAGCTCTGTCAGCAGTATACCCTCAATGTTACAAGAGATATAACCAGATCTATGGAGGATCTAGAGTTGGAAATTATGTTGGTGCTGAATTTAATAGATTCCACTGGAAATTGAGGTAATATTAAAGATCTCAAGTCTAAAAAATCTGCTCTTACAGACCTACTGGGAACAAAGGCCCAGGGGGCGCTGGTCAGATCACGGTTCCAGATGGCAGCGCTCATGGATGCACCAACAAAATTCTTCTTTGGACTGGAAAAGAAGAACGGACAAAGCAGAATCATCCACACTCTTCAATCTCCTGAAGGAGAAGAACTCAGCGACAGCAAGGACATCCAGAAGAGAGCCGTGAGTTTTTATAAGGATCTGTACAAAACAGAATACACTGAGAACATTTCCCTGTATGAATCCTTCTGTGGAGAGCTGCCCAAAGTCCCCCAAGACGTGAACACTGGGTTGGATGGCCCCCTGTCGATGCAGGAACTCTACACGGCCCTGCAGAGCATGGCAGGGGGAAAGGCCCCGGGCATCGACAGCATTCCAGTCGAGTTTTTTAAGGAGTTCTGGAGCGAGATGGGGGAGGATCTTTTAACTGTTTTTAACGAGAGTTTTAGAGACTTGGTGCTGCCGATAAGCTGCAGGAGGGCAGTGATAACTCTCCTGCCAAAGAAAGGAGACCTTCAGGAGATCAAGAACTGGCGTCCGATGTCGCTGCTATGCACAGACTATAAAATCCTGTCCAAAGTGCTGGCAAACCGTCTGAGGGAGGTGATGCAGGAAGTGATACACCAGGACCAGACTTACTGTGTGCCTGGTAGGTCTATCCTGGACAATGTGTCCTTGATTCGTGATATTGTGGACTTCTCTAGTTCATTAGGCATAAAAACTGGGCTCATTTCTCTGGACCAGGAAAAGGCTTTTGACAGGGTTGAGCACCTGTACCTCTGGAAGACTCTGGAGAGGTTTGGCCTCAGCCCAGGTCTCATAGCAATGATCAAGGTTTTGTATCAGGACATTGAGAGTGTACTGAAGATCAATGTAGGCCTGAGTGCACCTTTTTAAGTATACAGGGGGTGAGACAGGGCTGCTCGCTCTCAGGGATGTTATACGCACTTTCTATTGAACCCATGCTAAAGAAGATAAGAGCAAATATTGAAGGGTTGATTTTAAGTGATTTTAAAGAAAGTCACATTTTATCAGCATATGCGGACGACATTATCGTGTTTGTAAAAAATCAGGAGGATGTCTAGGAACTTGGAAAAATTGTCAATGATTTTAAAACCATGTCAGCTGCTAGAGTTAACTGGGGAAAAAGTGAAAAGCTGGCAGTTGGAAGGTGGGAAGGGGTCTACCCACTCTGCCGGGGGGGTTGATGTGGAGGAGAGATGGTCTCAAATACCTGGGGGTTTATTTAGGCAATGAGTCCATGGTCCAGAAGAACTGGGAGGGAGTGGCTGAGAAAATGCAAGTGAGGCTCAGCAAGTGGAAATGGCTGAAATCACAGCTATCCTACAGAGGCAGAACAATGATTATTAATAACCTGGTGGCTTCTGCTCTTTGGCATCGGCTGGCATGCTTGGAACCACCGAAAGGCTTAGTACAGAAACTACAAGCCATTTTAACAGACTTCTTTTGGGACAGGTTGCACTGGGTGCCCTAGTGTGTTTTGTTTTTACCAAAGGAGGAGGGGGGGCAAGGGTTGGTGCACATTCAGAGTAGAATATCCAGTTTTAGACGACAGTTTTAAGAGAAATATCTTGTAGGTCCACAGGATGTTGTTTGGAGACGAGTGACAAGCAGCATCCTGAGGGGGGCAACTGGGCTGATTTTAGACATGCCACTGTTTTTAATGGATTTTAAGCTTTTTAAACAGTATGGATTATCTTATTTTTATCAGTCACTTTTTAAGACATGGAACTGTTTTAAATGGAAAAGGCTGGAACCTACAAACTCTCTGCACTGGCTTTTAGAGGAGCCGCTGATCAATGGAGCCAGGCTGGATGTCCAGAGCAGCTCCATACCAGGCCTCACCAGCATGCTGTGCACCGCCGGAGCTGTGACCCTGAGGACTATCGTCGATGCAGCAGGCCCTGGACTAACAGACATCCCGGCAGTGGCGACCCTCATCGGGCAGAGGTCCAGGCGTCAGGCAGAACGCATTTTAAACAAATGGATTAAAAGACTCACGGACGAGGAGGTGAATATGCTGAAGGATTACTCTGATGGAGCGGAAACCCCTGACAACAGCTACCCTATTCCGGCGCTAGGTTTTAACCCAAATCTGGATGGGCTCTCAGGACCTTTTTTAAACAAAACAGACTGGAAACAAGTGGACCCTGAATAGAAGCAAGCTGGATGCGAGGCCTGACACGGTGTGGAGGAGGAGACTGGATCTGGACATCAATGACAAACCGGTGTGGAGGGTTTTATACAAACCACCTTTAAGGAAGAGGAGTGGTGAGCTGCAGTGGAGGATTTTACACGGAGCCATTGCGGTTAACAGTTGGATTGTAGGAGAAGCTAAAATGTAAATTTACAGCAGCAGGAAGAATAAAGTGGAGGACAGGACAGGACTAGAAGCTCTTCCTGTTTTTTATCTCGCTGCTGAAAGCAAGAGTGTGGGTAGATTTTAGGTTTTTTAAAGAAATGAAGGACATGGATGGCTTCATCAAACTGTGGTGTTTTAATGATGTAATATGTTCTGTTGTTGAGGATGTTTCAATATTTAATTTTACTTTCTAGGTAGGTTTTAGTCTTGTCCCGAAACCTACTGTACATAACCAGTGAAACATTGATGCCGTTTTTGTACAAGTTTTGGAAATAAAGGTTTCAAAAATCAAAATCTCTCTCTCTGTCTTTCTCAAAGACACACACATAAGCACACTTGCTACCTGCTGTATGAGAACTGCAACTCTCCTTGTGGCTGGCTAAGCATTGTTATGAACATCTTTCTCTCATCTGTGTATCAATATTGGTTCAGATATCAGTTCGTGTCATCTCTTGAGATATGTTTCCACCACATGGACTTTCCACAGTCACCAGGAACCTTTGCTGGATCTCCATGTGTTTCCAACATAGACTGTATATAAAAGTGCACATAGTTTCCGGCCAAAAGAAGAAGCCTTTGTAGATCCTGGAGGGGCTAGCTCGAGTTGCCTCCAAGTAATCTGGCTCCATTGACTGCCATACAAAAAATGCCATCAATCAATAGTCTGTTTTCAGTTTAATTAGTATTATCTCCTCGTGTTTCATGTTTATCCCTGTTTATCCATGTTTGCCCACTCCCTGTGTTCTGTTTTATTTTGTAGTGTCTGCTTCCAGTGGGTTTTCTTTCTTCACTTCCTGTCTTTGTGATGCCTGCACCAGTCCTTATGTGTTCCATCTGTGTTCAATTGCCCCTGCATTCCCTGGCTGTATTTTAGATTAGATTAGATTCAACTTTATTGTCATTGCAGTTCTTATACAACGAAATGCAGTTTAGCGTCTAACCAGAAGTGCAAAAAAAAGGAGTTAAAGTGCAGTATTGTGCGTATATGAAATGTAAATAAATAAGATATGTACAGTAGCAAATATATATGGAATAATACAGTATTGACAGATATTGTATGATGTAAGAACTATGAGCAGTAATAAATGAAATAGTTCAGTATTAACAGCTTTTGTATGATATACGAACTATGAGCAGTAAGAAATATATCTGAAGTAGTACAGTATTAACAGGTATTGTATGATATAATAACTTTAAGCAAGATAAATATATGAAAATATATAAAAATATATAGATATGAATATACTATAGGCAGAATAATACAGTAGTAAAAAAAAAGTGACAGTGTAGTGCAAGTGTTCAAATGTTCAGTGGTTGGAGGAGGGTGTGGGTCCGGGGGGGCTGCTGCTATCACTGCGGTGCAGAGTTCAGCAGGGTGACAGCTGCAGGGATGAAGCTGTTCCTGAACCTGCTAGTCCGGGAACGGTGGACCCTGTAGCGCCTCCCAGAAGGTAGGAGGGCAAACAGTCTGTGGCTGGGGTGAGAGCTGTCCTTGACGATGCTGCGCGCTCTCCGCAGACATCTCTTGCCCTGGACAGCTGCAATGGTGGGAAGTGAGGAACTGGTGATGCGTTGGGCAGTTTTAACCACCCTCTGCAGTGACTTCCGGTCCGCAACAGAGCAGCTGCCATACCACACTGAGATGCAGTTAGTGAGGATGCTCTCAATGGTTCAGCGGTAGAAATTCACGAGAATCTGAGGAGACAGATGAGCCGTCCTCAGTCCCCTCAGGAAGAAGAGACGCTGATGAGCTTACTTGACCAGGGTTGAGGTGTTGAGGGTCCAAGAGAGGTCCTCAGAGATGTGGACACCCAGGAACTTGAAGCTGGTGACACGCTCGACCTCCGTCCCGTTGATATGGATGGGGGGGGGGGGGGGGGGGGGTGTGCCGCCTCTCTTCCTGAAGTCCACGATGAGCTCTGTGCTTCCCCTTGTCGGTTCGTTGCCATACTCTCCTGTCCTGTCGTAATGATTCATCTCCTGTGCTCTCGTCCCCTGCTTCTTCTCGTCTCTTGTAAGCTTCTGGTGTTTTCCCCCTGTGTGCTCTGTGTTTTTTGACATTTGTTTGTTTGTTATTTCCATAATTTTTTTGTTTTTGTTTTATACTCTGTTTCTTGGTCTAACTGCTTAACACTGTCTGACCAGATAATCACAACTCCTAGAGTATGTAAGAGTAGAATGGGAGGTAGGGCCTTAGGATACCAGGCTCATCTCCTGACGTTCCTTTTTTTATAAAGCCTATAGTTAGGGCTGGATCAGGTGAGCCCTGAGTATATTGCTATAGGCCCAGACTGCCCGGGGAACTCACATCATGCACTCACCACTTCTCCCCTTCTTTATGTCTCTCTGCCCCCACATTTATTTTACTACAATTCACTAGAGTTGGAATTAGATTCTGTAAGAATTGAGCACAGTTGTCCCACCAGAGGATATCTGCCTTCGATCCGTTCCCAGTGTCGTTCTTTAGTCACTCTTCGTCTGTGTAAAAGCCTGTTGTATAATATGGCCTCAATGATTTCACATTAAATTTCAAATTCCAAACAACTTTATTTGTGAGTGAAAACGAGTTTGTGAATTCAGTGGTTGTGTATGGGTGGGGTTGAGGGGTGTTAGGAGTTGAGGAGTTGAACAGCCCTGTGAACAAAGTTTGCCCTTCTCCTCTGAGTCCTTCAGCAAGGATAGCGGAGAAGCCCAAGTCCTGACGGCAGCCATTCAAATGCTGAAAAGAGAGCAGGTGCTTAGTCGAATCTGGAACAATCTGACTTGCTAACCTCTGCTACACATAGATGTTAGTGAGTGATCTCAGTGGAAGCCTGAAAATCTTCGAGCAGATTCTGACAGTTCTCTGCACCAGTTCCTGTTTTGGAAGCTGAAGGAATGAAACCAGCAGGTGATGGAAAATGTGATGATGCTCTCAATGAAAGAGTAATCCAAATTCAGGAGGATGTCCCAGCTGGGACAGAAGTAATCAAGTTTCCTTAAGAGGTATCGTCGCTGCTGACATCTTCTGAGAATCTCCTCTGTGTTGGAAGAGAATTTCAGCTGGCAGTAAAAGATGGTGTCTCAAACCTAGTATCAAGTGGTTTTGATTAACCGTGTACCGACCAAGACTAAAATAAAACCCTTATCTGCCAATCTGTCTTGTGACTGTTCATTCTTGGGTCCTCCATCTCCTGGACCTGACAATGATAAATGTTTCATTGTTGGTTCCACCACAAGCAGAGGGTCTTTCTGTGGGGAGTGAGGTGGATATAGGTTTCTTCAGGGGAGGAGGAATGTAGTCCCTGCTTGTACTGGTCACTGCTGACATAGGGCTGTGAAGGACTGTACAGAATATTTGGCAGAGGCAGTGGCATATCAATATACCTGCATTGTCGCATAAAAACAAATATGGGAGGGGGGGGGGGGGGGGGCATGAACCGTTCTCCTTCCTTTTCCCAGACACAGTTTTTACATGGTGCAGCAGGAATTTGAACCACTGAGTAGATTTGCTAGATGCAAGGGAATTAAGGCTGCACCCAGAAGAGACACAAGTTCTGGTCCAGGCTCTTGTCATCTCACGCCTAGAATACTGCAACTCCCTTGTGGCCGGTCTGCCTGCTAATGGCATCTGGGCCTCTGCAGCTCATCCAGAATGTAGCAGCTCGACTGGTCTTCAACCAACCAAGTTCTCTGACACTACTTCACTCCTTCGCAACGGTCTGATAACCATCATCAATTAAATTAAATTTTAATTTACATGTAGCACCTTGTAGGATGGCTTTTTTTAAGCTACTGTACGCACATGATTATTGCTATTCTGTGTTTGGATCCTCTTGGTTGAATGCACTTATTGTAAGTTTCTTTAGATAAAAGTGTCACCTTAATTAAATGTAATTTAATATAATGTAATATTTGCAGTCACGACAGGTGTGCAGGATGAAAACATGCAATAATTGACCTTGCATCTAGGGCATTGTACAATAAATCTAAAGAAAATGGAAAAGACAATGTCCTGTCACATTTAAAGTTGCCTCCCTATGCATGACACAAAATGATCAAAATGGAAGAATCCCCCCAGCTTGCCGTCAAGAACACCAATTGTTCTTAAGGATTGTGCAAAAGACTCTTTGTTTTTTCCATTGCATGCCACACTAGACATTACCCTCTCTTTCACACATTCCTCATCCTCCATATCTTCTCCCATCCATCCAATATCTCTCCTTAATTTCCCTTCCCATTCCCCTCCCCCACACATCCTTTGTCCCCACTTTTCTATCTCTGCAATTGGGGTGTCCCATTATTAAAGGTGTTGCCAATGGTAACAGTGTGTGTGTCAGTGTATGCGTGTGCGTGTGTGTCTACCGGCATGCATGAGTGTTTATCCCAGAAAGAGCAGGTACCTTCTCATTCTCATTGCATGGCCATAAATAAATTAAAAAACAAAAATATACCTTGGTATATTTGCATAATTTACACTCTTCAGAACAGTATTTGGACTTACATTGAATGACTGACACAAATGCAGAAAATGAAACTAACTAATTCAACACTCTCTCTCTCTCTCTCTCTCTCTCTCTCTCTCTCTCTCTCTCGCTCTCTCTCTCTCTCTCTCTCTCTCTCTCTCTCTCTCTCTCTCTCTCTCTCTCTCTCTCTCTCTCTCTCTCTCTCTCTCTCTCTCTCTCTCTCTCTCTCTCTCTCTCTCTCTCTCTCTCTCTCTCTCTCTCACACACAATTTCTCAGTTCAAAGTCTCAGGCTCCATCTTCATGTTTCTACACCTCACATTGACACAGACCTTCTGTATATATGGCTAGTGGCTATACGGACCTACATCACAAAGTAGGCTGAAGACTTGAATAGAACCCTCTTTATCCTGCTTTGCCTCTTATCAAGATTGCAGAGGAATTTGCTGGGATTAGTTTAAAGCTGCCATGTGGCATTTAGCACAACTTGCATGTGTCTGGACCTATAATAATTCCAACATTTGTTTGCTAAATAAATTGTGAGATAAATAAATTCAGCATCAGTTAGTGTTATCTTGTTTTTCTGTTTTAAAGGGAGCGAAGCTGTCAACTGATTCCTTTTTTTGCCCTTAAATAAATTCATCCTATTCATTATTTAAGCAGATATTAATGACCTAAATTTTGTAAAACTCAAAATTTATCAGAGATCACATATTTGGAAAAGATGCTGCAAATCTGTACGTAATCCAAAACTGACATGGAATTACAATATCCCTTTAATTGTAATTTATTGCTGATTCTTTATCATTCAGATACAATTTTATACATTTATATAGTTTATGTTTACATGTATATAATTTTAAGCTTTTGGGAGATAAAGAGGAAAAATAGGAAATGTTTCAAATGTAAAAAATAATGTCTCCCGATATGCAGACAGTCAACATTTATAGTAAATAGTGGAGAGCGGATAATAATATTATTTTCTTTTCATGGAGTTTTCATGAAAACAGTTTCCAATTTGCAAATAAGGTTCTATAAATGAGTTGAACTATTTTCAAAGCAATCTTCTATATTTATGGTGGGACAGTGGTTCCTACCCCCAAACTTTGTGCCCTCGGGCTGTCTCTTTCCTTCTTAATAGCTAACTATTCTCCATGTAAACACTTTAGTATTTATGATGCTGCTGGTCTAGAGGTGAATTATTATGCATAGATATATAAATCATTAACCTTTTTACAAACTAATTGTATATACAGAATGTACCGACTGATCATCCTAGAAAGCAGATTCCAGACACAGTAGAGTAAAAAGAAGAGACTATGATGGTCAATGAATAATGGCATTGATCCCTGAATATATTTAGTTAAGCTTCTCAATCTACTTGTTAACCCAAATGATCTCAAACAATCATCAAGGTCAATGCAGGGTTGGGGACACATAAAGAGGACACACATATTTGCAGTGTCAGGACTGTTCAAAGCTATTTGAACGCCGTTGTAAGGTCAATATTCTTTCTTGTTGCTGGGACCCAAAGTGTATCCATGTATGTTATGGCCTTTTATTAGCCTAGCCGGTATGGCTGAAAGGATACGTGGCAATTAATTTCCCTAATAACAAAAATGTTATGTCAATAACCAATGTTATGTCACAGCACCGGTAGTACCGATAGTACCGGTGCTGTGAAATAACACTGTGTAACAGATAGTCCAACTTTAAAGCAAATGCTGTTCTAGTCAAACAGTGTGTGTGTGTATGTTTGGTATATAATATAAATATTTCAGTCGACAAATGTGGTCTCCACTGTGGTTGCCATGGTGACACAAGCAGCTAGTGGCCAACCGCTTGGATGGCAGTCTTTACAACCTACCCTGTCTGTCTTCACTGCTGTTTAGAGTTATAGAGTACCTCTTTAAAGCTAATGATATAAGTCTGATCTGTGTCCTGTTACTCACTGTACTCTGCCCAGCAAAGCAGAAAGAGGGGAAAGACAGGAAGTTTTCACCCTACATGCTCAAACCCTGAAGAAGCTTATTATTTTCAGTCAAAAAAAAAAATTCATCAGTAATTAATTAAGTATCAATTAGTATCAAAGATAAAGCTGATTGAAATACTGTGCATTAACCCTAAGCATTGAATAGAACAAACTATTCCTCTCACCACACACATATTATACACACGCTATGCTGTATAATGTTGGTATGCTCTCTGTGGTTATCCATGAAAATCTTCACTCACTTACTAACACAGTTTCCATTAGCTAGTAATAATGACTGATTGGAGCCATGGTTAAATAAGCACGACAGAACTCCACCACACAAACATGCACACACCAGGCGTGTCACTTACCACTCACAGGTACAAATGCTGCAAAATCCCTGCATTTTGCATGTCACCATGCACGTGTATTCCAACATGTGTATCTTACCGATCGGTGTATTGCAAGACAGTGCTCTAACACATTATTAAGCCTTTAGTCGTTACCATGGTAAACGTCATCACCAGCTAAAAATAGATATCCCAGGAAGGACAGCTGAGCGAGTGGCTGGATGCAGGACAATGAAAGGCAAAATCTCCTCAGATTTATATGGATAGATGGAGGAAAGGAAGCTACAGAGCATGCCTGGAAAAAAAAAAAAAAATCCCTGGGTATTATAACATCACATGACCACCCATCCACTATCAGACACAGAGCAAGTGGAGGAAAAAAGAGCAAGGAGAGAATGAGGCAGAGAGAGCATGGGTGGGGGTGGGCAACACACAGTGGTGATCCCTGTTCCCTCTCATTTCAGTGACAGAGGCACATAGAGGAGGCAAGAGCCAATAAGATATGAGTGTCTGCTGGTTTTAACCCCTACCTGACACTAACACTTACTTACCTAATACTTACTCCTCTGCCTCTTTTAACAGTAGTGGTACATGTGACAAATGTAGTGTATTAGTACAGATTGAGGTGAGGCTCAGCGACTTAGAAGCTTGGCTCCACAGCTTAGAACCTACATTAGCTGTAGTTCGCCAGCCCCAAGCAGTCATATAGATAAAAAGAGAGGGGGGGGGGAGCTACGTATTCTCCACAAAGGCTTGAGTTGAGAATACGTAATTTACCCTCGACAACCGACATAGAACTGGGCAAACAGCGGAGAAGTTCTTGAAGATGGATGATAGTAAATTAATAATTGAAGTGGAGAAGTACAGTGAGTTGTATGATCCTTGGCACGTATTGTATAAAGACAACATAAAAAAAGACAAATGTTGGGACACTGTTGTAGTAAATGTTGGAGCAACAAGTAAGTAAATGCCTGAAAAAAATGATTAAATGACGTTTTTACTGTAGGCTGTTTGATTTTGTACTTTATTTTTTGTCTCCCGTGCTCCCTATTGCAGCTGAGTCCCAGCTTTGTATAGAGCTGTCACAGGCCCAGCTGCAGCAGATAACCTTAAATGGATTTAAGCACTAATTGGACTGCACCATGTCTCGTGTAATCATGGGGAGGGACATTATTTCCTTATTTTGATTTTTAGTTGTTAATCTTTGATTATTGTTTGATATTTATATTTAATTATTTTCCCTTATTATATGGTCTTATACTGGGGTGTTATGTTGTAGCTGTAGTTTGTTTTCAATGTTAGTATATCTAAGTCACCCTTTTTTGTTTTGAGTTGCTTGATCAGCCACCATATATTTCCCCCTGTGTCAGATGAGTGACAGTTTTTTGTCGAGCTGTTAAATCTTGATCAGCTCTAACTGGAGGCTAGTTTGATTAAGTGACTTTTTTTACTGGCCCACGGGTTGTGAAGTTTATCCTTTTGCTTTTTTTAATCTATGGACACAAAATTAAAAGACCTTTGTTAAAAATATCTGTGGCTCTCCTGCTCGGTCCATAACAGCCCGAGAAAGTTAAAAGTTATGAATGATCAAAATCAGAGGTGATAAAATGTTCCTGATAAATGCTGATGAATGAAATTCAAAAGAAAACAAGATGACAAAAGGAGCAACGACTTAAACAAATGCCTACAAGATTACGGCGCTACACATATTTATGTGTTGACATACCAGTATGTAAGTTTTATTTTTAAGAATTCATTCATGATCTTTTATTATTATAAAAGTAAGACTTTCTGTACTCATCTACTCAGATAGTTAAGTTTCATTGTATCAATCAATCAATCAATCAAATTTTATTTGTATAGCCCATATTCAAAAATTACAATTCATCTCATAGGGCTTTAACAGGATGTGACATCCTCTGTCCTTCACCCTCAGCAAGAGTAAGGAAAAACTACAAAAACCTTTTAACAGGGTAAAAATATGTAGAAACCTCAGAGAGAGCCACATGTGAGGGATCCCTCTCCCAGGACGGACAGAAGTGCAATAGATGCCACGTGCAGGAGAAAATCATCAATAATCAAAGTCTCTAGCAGCATTTGATGAGGGTAGACATCCCGAAGGACAACCCCAACATGACATGCCAAGCAGTCCCGCTGCAAGCACAGTCCATGCTCAGCAACCATCTAGACCACGATCCACCATCCAGACCAGACGCCACTCCAGTCCTGGTCCACCGCCCGTGCCCAATGCCAACGCGACACAGGGTCTGCCACCAGCACCATGATCAGCCCACATTATTCAGAATCCGCCACACTGGATCCAACACTGCGACCCCCGGTGCGCGATCCACAAACCGCAATCCATGGTGCGGCCGAAGAGGCCCTGGATCTGCGGGTGATAAAGCAATGGGATTCCGGGGAAGGGGGATAGGGATGGCGAGCATCTGGTGGCTGGGTTTGCCACGGAGCCCGGTCGGGCATAGCCCGAACAAACTACGTGGCACCCCCCCTCTCTTCATCTCATGGGCCCACCACCTGTGGGAAGACCCGTTGGGGTCAGGTGCGCAGCCACATGGGTGGCAGCGAAGGTCAGGGGTCTCGACGGACCAGACCCGGGCGGCAGAAGCTGGCTCTGGGGACGTGGAACGTCACCTCGCTGTGGGGAAAGGAACCGGAGCTTGTGAGGGAGGTGGAGCGCTATCAGTTAGATCTGGTGGGGCTTACCTCCACGCACAGTCTCAGCTCTGGTACCGTACTCCTGGATAAGGGTTGGACTTTATTCTTCTCCGGAGTTGCCAAGGGCGTGAGGCGCCGGGCGGGTGTGGGGATACTCATAAATCCCCGGCTGAGCGCCGCGGTGTTGGAGTTTACCCCGGTAGACGAGAGGGTCGCCTCCCTGCGCCTAAGGGTTGTAGGGGGGAAAACTCTGACTGTTGTTTGTGCGTATGCACCAAACAGCAGTTCAGAGTACTCGGCCTTCTTGGAGACCCTGAATGGAGTCCTGTATGGGGCTCCAGTAGGGGACTCCGTACTTCTGCTGGGTGACTTCAACGCCCACGTGGGCAACGATGGAGACACCTGGAGAGGCGTGGTGGGGAGGAACGGCCTCCCTGATCTGAACCCGAGCGGTCGTTTGTTATTGGACTTCTGTGCTAGCCATGGATTATCCATAACAAACACCATGTTCGAACATAAGGGTGCTCATAAGTGTACCTGGTACCAGAGTACCCTAGGCCGAAGATCAATGATCGATTTTGTGATCGTGTCATCTGATCTGAGGCCGCATGTTTTGGACACTCGGGTAAAGAGAGGGGCGGAACTGTCAACCGACCACCATCTGGTTGTGAGTTGGATCAGGGAGTGGGGGAAATTTCCGGATAGACCTGGTAAGCCCAAACGAGTAGTGCGGGTGAACTGGGAACGCCTGGAGGAGGCCCCCGTCCTAGGTATCTTCAACTCACACCTCCGGCGGAGTTTTTCTGGCATTCCTGTGGAGGTTGGGGGCATTGAGCCGGAGTGCGCGGTGTTCAAAGCCTCCATTGCTGAAGCTGCGGCGGCTAGCTGTGGCCTCAGAGTCTTAGGCTCCTCAAGGGGCGGTAACCCTCGGACACCGTGGTGGACACCGGTGGTCAGGGAAGCCGTCCGATTGAAGAAGGAGGCCTTCCGGGATATGATATCCTGGAGGACTCCTGACTCGGTTGCAGGGTACCGACAGGCCCGAAGGGCTGCAGCTGCTGCCGTGTCGGAGGCTAAGCAGCGGGTGTGGGAGAAGTTCGGAGAGGCCATGGAGAAGGACTTTCGGTGGGCACCAAAGTGTTTCTGGAAGACTATCCGGCACCTCAGGAGGGGGAAACGGGGAACCATCCAAGCTGTGTACAGTCAGGATGGGACTCTGTTGACCTCAACTGAGGAGGTTGTCGGATGTTGGAAGGAACACTTTGAGGAACTCCTGAATCCGAATAACACGCCCTCTATGTTGGAGGCAGAGCTCGAGGTTGATGGTGTTTCATCGTCAATTTCCCTGGTGGAGGTCACTGAGGTGGTCAAACATCTCCGCAGTGGCAAGGCCCCAGGGATTGATGAGATCCGGCCAGAAATGCTAAAGGCTCTGGGTGTTGAGGGGCTGTCATGGTTGACACGCCTATTCAACATCGCGTGGGAGTCGGGTACAGTGCCAAAGGAGTGGCAAACCGGGTTGGTGGTTCCCCTGTTCAAAAAGGGGGACCAGAGAGTGTGTGCCAATTACCGGGGCATCACACTTCTCAGCCTCCCTGGTAAAGTCTACTCCAAGGTGCTGGAAAGGAGGGTTCGGCCGATCGTCGAACCTCAGATTGAAGAGGAACAATGCGGTTTTCGCCCCGGACGTGGAACTACGGACCAGCTCTTCACTCTCGCAAGGATCCTGGAGGGGGCCTGGGAGTATGCCCATCCGGTCTACATGTGTTTTGTGGATCTGGAGAAGGCGTATGACCGGGTCCCCCGGGAGAAACTGTGGGAGGTGCTGCGGGAGTATGGGGTAAGGGGGTCTATCCTCAGGACCATCCAATCCCTGTACTCCCAAAGTGAGAGCTGTGTTCGCGTCCTCGGCAGCCAGTCAGTTTCGTTCTCAGTGGATGCTGGTCTCCGCCAGGGCTGCGCCTTGTCACCAATCCTGTTTGTGATATACATGGACAGGATATCAAGGCGTAGTCGTGGTGGGGAGGGGTTGCAGTTCGGTGGTCTGAGGATCTCGTCACTGCTTTTTGCAGATGACGTGGTCCTCATTGGATCATCGGCTTGTGACCTTCAGCACTCACTGGATCGGCTGGCGGCCGAGTGTGAAGCGGCTGGGATGAGGATCAGCACCGCTAAATCTGAGGCCATGACTCTTAGCAGGAAACCGATGGATTGCTTACTCCGGGTAGGAAATGAGTCCTTAGCCCAAGTGAAGGAGTTCAAGTACCTTGGGGTCTTGTTCGCGAGTGAGGGTACTATGGAGCGTGAGATTGGCCGGAGAATCGGAGCAGCGGGGGCGGTATTGCGTTCGCTTTACCGCACCGTTGTAACGAAAAGAGAGCTGAGCCGCAAGGCAAAGCTCTCGATCTACCAGTCGATCTTCGTTCCTATCCTCACCTATGGTCATGAGGGCTGGGTGATGACCGAAAGGACGAGATCGCGGGTACAAGCGGCCGAGATGAGTTTTCTCAGAAGGGTGGCTGGCGTCTCCCTTAGGGATAGGGTGAGAAGCTCAGCCATCCGTGAGGAACTCGGATTAGAGTCGCTGCTCCTTTACTTAGAAAGGAGTCAGCTGAGGTGGTTCGGGCATCTGGTAAGGATGCCCACTGGGCGCCTTCCTTGGGAGGTGTTTCAGGCACGTCCAGTGGGGAGGAGACCTCGGGGAAGACCCAGGACTAGGTGGAGAGATTATATCTCAACACTGGCCTGGGAACGCCTCGGGATCCCCCCGTCAGAGTTGGTCAATGTGGCCCGGGAAAGGGAAGTCTGGGGCCCCCTGCTTGAGCTGCTCCCCCCGCGACCCGACCCCGGATAAGCGGATGAAAATGAGAGATGAGATGAAGTAGGCTTAAATTCTGGGAGCGGAGTGCTCTTGCGGGTTTATAAGGTACTAACAGCTCTTTAACGTAAAAAGGCGCTATATTATTAAGGGCCTTGAAGGTGAGGAGGAGAATTTTAAATTCTATTCTAGATTTAACTGGAAGCCAGTGTAGCGATGCTAATATTGGAGAAATGTGCTCTCTTCTCTTTGTTCTCGTCAGGACACGTGCTGCGGCATTTTGGACAAGCTGTAGAGTCTTTAACGACTTCCTACTGGAGCCTGATAGTAATGAATTACAATAGTCCAGTCTCGATGTAACAAAGGCATGGACTAGTTTTTCTGCATCTTTTTGTGAAAGGACATGTCTAATTTTTGAAATATTACGCAAGTGGAAAAAAGCGGTCCTAGAAATTTGTTTTAAGTGAATATTAAAGGATAAATCAGGATCGAAGATCACTCCTAAGTTCCTGACTGTTTCATTGGAAGCAAGGGCAATGTCGTCTATTGCAGCTATATCATTAGATAATGCGTCTCTAAGGTGTTTTGGGCCAAGTATTATAACCTCTGTTTTGTCTGAGTTTAATAAGAGAAAATTGCGGGTCATCCAGGTTTTTATGTCCTTGAGACATGTTCGAAGTTTAGTTAATTGATCAAAACACTACCCTGCAAAAAAAATGGTAGATGACATTCGAGTTCAGATCCAAAGGAGAGCAGGGAGAAACAGACAGTCTCTATATTCTCCTATTCTATCAATACTGTTCAAAATCCGCAAAATGTGTATCACACAGCAGTGAGCGGGCCAGAACACTTGCAAAACACGAACCTGATGCAGCCGCCAGTGAAGGCGGTCGGGGACTCTTTTCTTAATATGTCAGGTGATGACAAGTTTTCACTGCATGTCTTTTAACCGCTGGCTTTCAAGGTGATGTCCTGCAAATGGTTGGGGCTTTGTAGACAATTGGGAAACTTTTTGGAGGAAACTTGGTCTTGTTAGGAGAGAAGGCGTTCATCCCACTTGGGATGGAGCAGCTCTCTTATCTAGTAAAAGTACTCAGTTATGAACCCCAAATGACAACCCAGAGGTGGGACCAGGACGCAGAGCTGCAGTGCTACACACTCTGTTCCCCCTTTGGACTAGTCACACAACAACAACCCTATAGAGATTGTGTCTGTCCTGATTTAACCCCGTATTATCCGTTCCTATATCCAATGAATTCTTTAAAAACACTAGCTCAACTGAGATTGACCATATATTGATAGCTCTCTAAAGTCAGTACGATTAACATTAGACTCAATAGCGCCTCTTAAAAATAAACATGTAAAACATAATAAATTAGCTTGTATAATTCAGACGCACATGATTTTAAGCGTAAAAAAAACGAGAACGGAAGTGGTGCTCAAATAACTGGAAGAGACCACATTTCTCTAGTATTAGCTTCGCTCCACTGGCTTCTGGTTAAATCTAGAATATAATTTTTAAATTCTCCTCCTGACCTATAAGGCCCTTAATAATATGGCACCATTATAACTTAAAGAGCTGTTAGTACCTTATCAACCCACTAGAGCACTTCACTCCCAGAATTAAGGCTTACTTGTCGTCCCTAAAGTTTCTAAAAGTAGAGTAGGAGCACGTTTAAGATAAGCGTAAAAAGAACTTGTCCAAATATTATTATTATTATTAAATTAAATTTTACCATTCACCTGTAATGGCCCCATTCCCCATTAGATGCCGCACTTTGACCGGAAATGTGGTGTATAGCAGCGGTTCCAGAACTTTTCAGTCGCGACCCCCCAAAATAACGGTGCAAGAGACTGGCGACCCCCACCGACCCTGGATGTGTTACATAATGTTGCACACAGCATGCAAACACAGGCATTAATATAACACAAAAGAACAACAGCCTTACAGCCATGATATTATTTTATAGCAATTTAAGAAATATAATATATCCAGAATATAGACCCAGCACGAGCCGCCATATTGGTCCACCGCCCGTACACAATGCACACGCGACACAGGGTCCGCCACCAACACCACGATCAGCCCACATGACACAGAATCCGCCACACTGGATCCGCCACCACGACCCCTGATGCGCGATCCAAAAACCGCAATCCATGTTGCGGCCACAGAGGCCCTGGATCTGCAGGTGATGAAGCAAAGGGATTCCGGGGAAGGGGGATAGGGATGGAGAAGAGGAAGGAGAAGCTGGAAAAATAAGCTCCATGTGTCGTGTGTCATAAAATAGAACAAGTTACGTTCTGCCGCACTAATTAGCTCTAACTATAATCTTATCAAAAAGGAAGGTTTTGAGCCTACTCTTAAACGAACAGATAGTGTCTGCCTCCCGAACTGAAAGTGGTAGATTATTCAACAGCAGAGGGGCTTGATGGCTAAAAGCTCTGGCTCCTACTCTACTTTTAGAGACTTTAGGGACGACAAGTAGGCCTGAATTCTGGGAGCGGAGTGCTCTAGTGGGTTTATAAGGTAGTAACAGCTCTTTAAGGTAAAAAGGTGCTATATTATGAAGGGCCTTGAAGGTGAGGAAGAGAATTTTAAATTCTATTCTAGATTTAACTGGAAGCCAGTGTAGCGATGCTAATACTGGAGAAATGTGCTCTCTTCTCTTGGTTCTTGTCAGGACACGTGCTGCGGCATTTTGAACAAGCTGTAGAGTCTTTAAGGACTTACTGCTGGAGTCTGATAATAATGAATTACAAGTCCAGTCTTGATGTAACAAAGGCATGGACTAGTTTTTCTGCATCTTTTTGCGAAAGGACATGTCTGATTTTTGAGATATTACGCAAGTGGAAAAAGGCGGTCCTAGAAATTTTTTTTAAGTGACTATTAAAGGATAATTCAGGATCGAAGAACACTCCCAAGTTCCTGACTGTTTCGTTGGAAGCAAGGGCAATGTCGTCTAGCGCAGCTATATCATTAGATAATGTTTCTCTAAGGTGTTTGGGGCCAAATATTATAACCTCTGTTTTGTCTGAGTTTAGTAAGATAAAATTGCGGGTCATCCAGGTTTTTATGTCCTTGAGACATGCTCGAAGTTAGTTAATTGATTAATTTGTTTAGGTTTTATTGACAAGTATAACTGGGTGTCATCCGCATAGCAGTGGAAATTTACCGAGTGTGTCCTGATAATATTTCCTAGTGGAAGCATATATAATGAGAATAAAATTTGGCCGAGCACAGAGCACTGTGGAACACCATGGTTAACTTTGGTGCGCACAGATGACTCATCATTAATTTGCACGAATTGGGAGCGATCAGAAAAATAGAATTTAAACCAGTAAAGGGCGGTTCAATTAAGGATAATTAACTGTTTGTGTCTTTGTAATAAAATTTGATGGTCAATTGTGTCGAATGCTGAACTGAGATCTAACAGAACGAGAACGAACACAAGTCCCTGATCTGAGGCTATTAAAAGGTCATTGGTGACTTTTGCCAAGGCTGTCTCTGTACTGTGATTGGATCTAAACCCTGACTGAAAGTCTTCAGATATATTATTTTCCTGGAGAAACTCTAAGGTTTTAAACATGAAGGGGAGATTAGATATTGGTCTGTAATTGGCTAAAACCTCAGGGTCTAGGGTGGTTTTTTTGAGAAGGGGTTTGATTACTGCTATTTTAAAAGACTGTGGTACATAACCTGATGATAATGACAGATTGATTGTGTTAAGTAACGAACTATCAAATAGGGGCAGAATTTCTTTATGTAATTTTGTAGGAATGGGATCTAAGATACAGGTAGTTGGTTTAGAACCTGAGATTATTTTGGTAAACTGATCACAGGTGATCAGAGAGAAGCGGACTAAGTAATGGGTAGGATTCTCAGCCGTTTCTGAGATCTCTGTTGTTGGGAGGGTATTAGTGCCAATTGAGGGCAGGAGATGGTTGATTTTATTGATAAAAGTTAGAATGTTATCATTAAAAAAGGTCATCAAGATATTGCTATTTAGGGATTGAGGAATACTGGGTTCGGTGGAGGTGTGACTCTCTGTCAGCCTGGCTACAGTGTTGAAGAGAAACCTGGAGTTGTTTTTATTATTTTCTATTAGTTATGAATAGTAGGTGGCTCTTGCTTTGTGGAGAGCCTTTTCAGGGCCCGAGCACCGAATGGTGAGAGGCCCTATTGAAATTGTAGGCATTATTCTTATTATTAGGGCCCGAGCACCGAATGATGAGAGGCCCTATTGAAATTGTAGGCATTATTAGGGCCCGAGCATCGAATGGTGAGAGGCCCTATTGAAATTGTAGGCATTATTCTTATTATTAGGGCCTGAGCACCGAAATCGGTGAGAGGCCCTATTGAAATTGAAATGATTATTACTATTATTAGGGCCCGAACACCGAAATCGGTGGGAGGCCCTATTGAAATTGAAATGATTATTACGGCCCGAGCACCGAAATCGGTGGGAGGCCCTATTGAAATTGAAATGATTATTATTATTATTATTATTATTTTTCCTCACTTACTAGAATTGGCTTTTTGAGGGCTTTAACATGCTCAAAAAGTTTTAAAAGTTTGCAGTAAGTTAGAAAGTTGTGAAAATGGACATATTCTGGGGTATTTGGAAGTGGGCGTGCCAAAGTGGCTCAACAGCGCCACCAACGGAGCTTCCCCTCATTTACGGAGAGTCCCTCATTTAGCATTCACTGATCCTCACGAAAGTGAAGACAGTTGTTTATCATGACCAGATGCACAAAGAAGCCTCAAGGAGCATTATGAAAAACTCAACAGGAAGCCCGCAATTTTTGATTTAGTGGCCATTTTGGGCATATTACATGTTTTTTACTTTGATATAGTTCTCGTACAGCTTTCATCAGATCAACTAAAAATTTAGACGAGTGTCATCACAACAAGATGAAGATCTAAAGTTATCAAAGAATTAACTTTTAGACACACCGTCTGACCGTGGCGTGGCATCAAAGTGTGACGAAACGCCATGAAAACACGAGCGTCTGTATGTCAGACATATTTGGTCCAATCTACTCCAAACTAAACGTAAGACAAGAGTCCCGTAAGACAAGAGTCCCGACCTGAAGACATCAATACAGCAGTCGTGACATAAAATCACAGCGCCCCCTGGTGGCAACAGGAAATGTCTTGTTTTTGGTAGGTGTTATATTTGCATGTACTACTCAGAGAGCTTTCATCAGATCAACTTAAAAATTAGATGAGACTCTAGAAAACAAGATGAAGATCTTAAAATTTTCATCATACCGTGTGACTGTGGTGTGGTCTCAAAGTTCGACTAAACGCCAATATAAGCGAGCTTCTGTAACTTGGACATATTTTGTCCAATCGACTCCAAACTACACATATAACACAAGAGTCGCGACCGGAAGACATATACCTAGAAATCATGACTTAAAAGGACAGCGCCCCCTGGGGGCATTAGGAAATGTCTTGTTTTGGTCATCTTACTCTTTGATGTATTTCTCCCAAGCCACTTTGCTAAACCATGTCAAACTGTGTGAAATGGGTCTCAAGATATTGATAATGTAGGCATAACATTACTGTGAATTTTCATCATGCGGATTATTATTGGCGTGGCATCAAAGTTCATCAGCTCACCATGACAAACGAAATCAATTTTAACGGAGTTACCATGAACGCATCATGAGACCGCTTTCGTTTTGTTACGTCTCACACTTGGATGTATTTCTCCTCATTCACTTTGCTAAACCATGTCAAACTTTGTCACATGGGTCTCAAGATATTGATAATGTAGGCATAACATTGCTGTGAGTTTCCATCATGCGGATTATTCATAGCTTTGCAGCAGACTTCTTCAACTCGCCATGTCAAACGAAAGTCCATTTAAAACAGCTGCTGGTGAACGCCTCATTAGACCGTGAAATGGCTTGCACTCACATATCCGGTAAATAACACAGTTTGATGTTCTGCTCCTTCTCCTGACGGACACGTTAACGACGTCTGCGCTCCCGTTTTCGTGGTAAGTCACGTAGAGTATTTTATTTACATGTGTTCGCAGTGATTCGCAGGGTGCCTTTGAATCAGGCGTGCTACTTTAGCAACGCTAATCCGGAAGCTACATACCAGCTGCTAACGGGTTCGATGCTAATGCCAGCTGTTACCGACACACCACCATGAACCCAGGTCCACCAAGCAGAGACAAGCGTTAATTTATAAGGATGAATCTGAGAAAGGAGACTGTGTGTTGGCTCAAGGAGCTAGCCCGGAGGCTAAGCTAACTGAAACCTGAGAAACCTGAGTGTTTAACGTCACATCTGCATTGCAAGAGCAGCTGTTCAAAGGAGCATTACGTGTCCTAAAGCTCTTTCTTCAGAGTAGTGTTGTAACGTGTTACAGTGAAAAGTAACCGTGTCTGCCACCTTCACTCTTTAAATCGTTAATCTCAGACAGACTTCACTGAATTCTTTTGTTAAATATGAGTAAATCATAGCCTTGTAACTTTACTAGAACAGACAGTGTCATACAGAGTTGTAGGCTAATATGCACTACATATTTCCTAAGCTGAAATGATTATGATCTGATTAACTTTGAATTAATATTTTATTGTTACCATGTAAAAGTCTGTTAATTAGTTAACCTGGTCCATGTATGACTTTACATATCTGTGTATTTGTTCCTCTAGAAGGTCCAACTTGACACACAACTTGAATCCAACCAGACTGAACACTGACTCCAGGTACAGACCTGTTTTCATTACTTACAAACAATCAAAGTATTAAACATAATACATAATGTATTAAATTATAATGCAATACGCTTAATGTGAAATAGCTCCATACTAAACATTCATTGTCATGGTAGTGCACGTTTTAATCCAAAAGCATATTCAAATACATAGTTGAATATCCACAGAAAATAAGAATACACACTTTGTTCATATGTAACTCTTCCTCTACAACAATGACATACTTTCATGTTTCCTATCATTTTATTAGGGACGGATGAGCCTGAAGGACACAGCTTTGATGACCATGTGCTGTCTCTTATGGCAAAGCAGAAATATAAACACTGGGTTCTTATCTAAAGTGTATCAAATCAGATCTCCACCATGTTGCTACTGAGGACATCAGGTGCTGCAGTTCTTCATCTATGAAGAGAAAAAAACGCACTGTTAAAGAATGTTTTGTGTTGTTTATGAAGCACAACAGATTTCAGATAGAACTGTTGTACTGTGGTCTTGGTTTGTATCCTCATGGTTAAATGTACATATTTTAAGTCCCTTCTGATAAAAGTACTGAAAGAAATACAACATTGTACAAAAAGATAAAATGTCTTTCTACCTCATCAGTAATATTCAAGGTGATAATCTCCCACAGAGCTATTGATAACAGTCCACATCAAGTCTCTCCACTTCTCTCAGTGTGAAAACATAATTATATATTTAATTTGAGAACTGTTTACAACACTGATGTGTGGAGATTAAAATCGTATCTAAACTGTCTAATTCACTGTAAAACTCCATGACATTCGCAGGCCATCTGTAGTTAAGGGAGCAAAGCATGGAGTGACGTGTAGATAAATATTTTGATGATGCATGAGGAGAGGCAATGGTCGAGTGGCAGATACTTGGACTATGGGCAGAGAAGGTCTCTGGTTCGACTCCACGGAGAGACAACAAAAGCCGAACCTGGATTGATCTGTCCAAAAATCCAAGAGTCTCCCTACCCTCTCTAGTGCCGCTGAGCAAGGCACTTCACTCCCCCAACATCTGCTCCCAGAGCGAAGTACATGGTCGCTCATTGCTCTGTGTGTCCTACACCAGATGGGTAAAAAGCAGAGATTAAATTTCCCTACCTGCAAGGTGCCAAGTTTTGTTCCTAATCGTTAAATGCACATACTTGAAATCGCTTTTGATAAAACGTGAGAAAGAAATACAACATTGTACACATAGATAAAATGTCTTTCTACCTCATCTGTAATATTCAAGGTGATGATCTCCCTCAGAGCTTTTGATAACAGTCCACATCAAGTCTCTCCACTTCCCTCAGTGTGAAAACATAATTATATAATTAATTGGAGAAGTGTTTACAACACTGATGTGTGGACATTATAATCTTATCTATACTGTCTAATTCACTCTACAACTCCATGACAGACTAAATAAACGATGTGAAAATAGTAATGGTGGATATACCAGCCTGTATCAGAATATTGGTGAAACATAGTTACTATCACATGCAACGTACACGTGTGGCGTTTTGATAGTAACTTATTAAAAAAATAAATAAAGTCACAACCAAAACAAGACTGTGGAGTTAACTTGCTTCAATCTGTTCATTAGACGTGATAAATGAACGGTAACTTTTATAACCATTACATATTACAAAATTAATTGGTGAATGTACTTTGGAAAATATGTATTGTATTGTTGATTATGTAATCTAGTTGTAGGAGCCATTTTTTATGTTGTGTAGGTATTTACTTTTCCACAAGGGTGCAGTATTGTTTCTGTTCCTTTCTTTACCCCAGAATCTGCCCCAGCTGTTAGAGATCAGGAGAGCTGATTAGTTTGAGTGGAGTGGTGGTGGGAGAGACACAGTTTTTACACGACAGCCAGAGAATCAATAGAAGCTTTTTGTTTGTCAACTTGCCTTATCCTTTTTGTTGAAATAAACGGGAACCTCACCCAAAGACATCATAACCTTCGCAACCTTTCTTTTTTATTCACTCTGGAATCGAGTTAAGAACCATCCCAAACCACCATCAGGTGACAAGTTTTGTTTTTTGAATAGTCACCACACAAGTAAAAACTGTTTGCCCTGGATGGAGGACAAGTAAGGAGCTTTGCCTTGGATGGAAAGAGGCTGCTGTGTGGATCAAGAGGAGGCCATGGAGCTTGCAACCCCTTCCCCCTCTTCACCAGACAGAGCCAGATGAGAAAGGTAAAGGAAACAGCAGACAATAAAACTGCAGGAACAAAGAAACTGAGCCTGTTTGAGTGATTTAATGGAACTGGACTGTGTTGATGCATTGGATTTTGGAACTGGATGTCATGAATGTTGATGAATGGAAAAGGTAATGAAAATGGAAAGCTAATTGGAAAATGGAGGAAAATGATCATCACCTGTGAATGACTGCTATTGTCTGCTGACGTCACATGTTGACATATTGACAGTGTGGAAATGGAGAAAAATGCTGATGTTGAAAATGTTATTCTTGAGGAGCGTGTTGCAAAAAGTGATGTTGCAACTGCAAACAGTGATGTTGCAAAACTTGAAGAACATGCTGTAAAAAGTGATGTTGCAAAAAGAGAGAGAAAATTAACTGCAAAAGGTGTTTCATTTCTAATCGAAAACCTACAAAAGAACCGGAAGTTAACCTTGAATCAAGCATCCAAAATCAAGTTGCAGATCGATGATCTGGTATCTGTCAAAATAACAACTGATTCTTTGAGCAATGTTGAAAATCTTATAAAGGAGTTTAATAAACTGTGTGATGCTGCTGCTGAAACTCATGATGCATTGATGGAAATGCCACTGCCTGAAGAAGAATGGAAAAGGCAGCAAAGATGGTTTGAACAGAAATTTAAAGCAAATGAAAAGTTCATGTGTGATGTGTATAAATGGTTGAAGGATGCTCAAACACATTGTGACAAAGAGTCTGTACTTCAGGAGGATGAGATTCAACCAAATGTTGACCAGGAGGATGAGATTCAACCCAATGATAGTATTTCAAATGTTTCCCCCCTTGGAAAAACACGGGTCTCATCTAAGTCTAAATCTTCGTCTAAATCTTCCATCACAAACTCTGCATGCTTACGAGCAAAAGCTGAAAAGGCAGCACTAATCCAACACATGGCTGCTCTGGAGAGGAAACATGCACTGGAGGCTCAAGAGGAAAAACTGCATGCAGAACAGGAAAGATTGAAAAGACAAAAGGAACAACTGGAAATGGAAACCCAACTAGCTGCTGCTACAGCTAAAATAGCCATACTGGAAAGCAGTGTGGTGGGAAGTGGTTCTACACCATCCGATGGAATGGACTCATATTTCAATAAAGCCACAAAATCTAAAATGGAAATGTCACAAAGGTCAAAGTCAGAACCAGTGCAACAACCACCCTCACAGCAACCACCCTCACACCTGCATGATGCATGCCCTAAGGAAAGAAAATCTGCCCAAACACAACCATGGGAAACCCTCACTTCAATACAACCCATGCAATCCCTACAAAGACCACCAGGAGGCCATACAACTGTCTTCAATTCACTGCAAGGTCACAGGTCAAGCAATGTTTGTACCACACCACAAATGAACACAAATGAAAATAAAATACAGGACATTGGCAACATTATGCAGCGACAAACAGAAATCACTGCTCAGCTGGTTCAACAACAACACTCAGCATCTCTTCCACCTCGAGCAATACCCATATTTGATGGTGACCCTCTACAGTATGGATCTTTTATCATGGCCTTTGAGCAGGGGGTTGAAAGAAAAGTCAATAATCTCCAGGACTGCTTGTACTACCTAGAACAGCACCCCAGGGGGCAGCCTAGAGAACTGGTCAGAAGCTGCTATCACATGCCAAATGATCAAGGCTATCACAGAGCCAAGTATTTGTTAAAGGAACACTTCGGCAATGAAATGAAGATTGGGGCAGCTTACATGGAAAAAGCTTTAAGTTGGCCACCAATAAAAGCTGAAGATGTTGCCGCTCTTCAAACATACATGTTGTTCTTGAGAGGATGTTGCAACATGATGGAAAGTCTACAATATATGGCAGAAATGAATGTACCATCAAACCTGAAACAGCTTGTGATGAAACTGCCCTACAAATTAAAAGAAAGATGGAGAGCAGCTGTTTGTGACCTACAGGAGAGACGAGGAAGTAGAGTTTTGTTCTCTGATTTGGTCAACTTTCTGGAACATCAGATCAAAATTCTCTCTGATCCTGTTTTTGGTAACCTACAAGACACACAAACTGCTACACTTAAAGGAGAAGCTCCCCCAAGATTTCCACCCAGGAATAAAAATCCAGCAACTGTGGCAGCTGTAAACACTTCAGCAGGTATAAGGTCTGCACCGCTCTACCATGCCTTTTCTTTATCAAAAAGCAAGACTACATCATGTTGCATATGTAAAGAGGATCACGCAATAGAAGATTGTGTACATCTTAAGAACAAAGTGCATCGTGAGAAACTTGATCTTTTAAGGCAAAGTGGTGTTTGTTTTGGTTATCTAAAACCAGGTCATATCAGCAAGAGCTGCAAAAAACGTCTAACATGTGATGTATGTAACTTCAGACATCCTACAATGCTTCACAATCCAGCTAAATTCAGAACATTTGAACAGTCAAACAACACTGTTGTCCCTCAGCAGACCTGTGCTCACACTGGGGCCGGTACACAGGAATGTGTTCTCTCAATTGTACCTGTACAAGTAAAGGTTAAGAATGGAAACAAAATTTTGACCACTTACGCTTTCCTTGATCCAGGAAGCTCAGCTACCTTTTGTACAGAACGCCTGATGAGACAGCTGAACATGGACAGTATCCAAACACACATCTTCCTGCGAACTATGGGACAAGCACTCACTGTAAAGACTCATGTTCTGACTGGACTGGAAGTAGCTGGTTATGATGACAACAGGTTTCTAGACCTACCTGAGGTTTACACTCAACAAACCATGCCAGTTACAAGAAACAATATTGCGAAAGAAAAGGATCTCAGAAGATGGCCTTACCTGCGAAAGATTAAAGTTCCCGAGCTTGAAGTTGGAGTGGATTTGTTGATTGGCACAAATGCCTCAAAGCTTTTGGAGCCTTGGGAAATCATTAACAGCTGTAATGATGGACCCTATGCTGTTCGGACCCTATTGGGGTGGGTGGTGAACGGCCCACTTAAAGGAAGTGGAAGTGATACAGGGAAGAATGGCTGCCCTACTGTCACTGTCAATAGGATCTCCATTGATAAAGTGGAACAGTTGTTAATCACACAATACAACCAAGACTTCAATGAAAGGTCATGTGATGACACTTTAATGTCAAGAGAAGATATGAGGTTTCACCACATTATGGAAAAAACAATTCGTCTTGAAAACAACCATTATTGTGTTGATTTACCTTTTAGGGATGATGATGTCATAATGCCAAACAATCGATGCATTGCTGAACAACGAGTCATGAGTTTGAAAAGAAAGTTTCAGAGGAACACAGAGTATCATCAGGAGTATGTGCACTTCCTTAATGATGTTATTAAAAGTGGCTATGCGGAGCAGGTGCCTCAACAGCAACTGAACGGAACTGAAGGTAAAATCTGGTACATACCACATCATGGGGTGTATCATCCCAAGAAGAAAACCCTGAGAGTTGTATTCGACTGTGGAGCAAGTTTCAAAGGCACATCTTTGAACAGCCAGCTGTTACAAGGTCCTGACCTCACAAATTCCCTCTTTGGTGTTCTTCTGAGATTTAGGCAAGAAGCAGTTGCCATCATGACTGATGTTCAAGCTATGTTTCACCAAGTCCAAGTTTCTCAGAAACATGTTGATTTTCTCCGATTTTTGTGGTGGCATAATGGAAATGTAATGCAACCGTTGGTGGACTTCAGAATGAAAGTTCATATATTTGGAGCAACTTCATCACCGAGCTGCGCCAATTATGCGTTAAAGAGAGTTGCTGATGACAACACGGCTCATTACAGTGACAAAGTGTTACAGACCATCAAACAAAATTTTTACGTGGACGATTGTTTAAAGTCTGTGTCTTCAGAAGAGGAAGCTTTGCAAATGGTACAAGATCTCACTGCTGCATGTGCCAAAGGAGGCTTTCGGCTCTCAAAGTGGATGAGCAACAGTCGAGCAGTTCTTGCCAGCATCCCTGAAGAAAATCGTTCCAAAGCAACCAAAGAACTCAATTTGGATAAAGACAACTTGCCTGTTGAAAGAGCTCTTGGATTGCACTGGTGTGCAGAAACAGACATGTTCATGTTCAAGATTGCACTGGAAAATCGTCCATGTACCCGCCGTGGAATCTTTTCAGTGGTTAATTCTATCTATGACCCTCTTGGTTTCTTGTCACCATTCACACTGCCTCCTAAGCTGATGCTACAAGAGCTGTGCAAAAGAAAAATTGGTTGGGATGACACAATACCACAAACCTTTCTGCAGAAGTGGACACAGTGGCTGACAAATCTGCATAAATTGTCACTGTTAAAGGTGGAACGGTGTATCAAGCCGAAGAACTTTGGAAAGGTAAGCAATGCACAGCTGCATCACTTCTCAGATGCTAGTGAGTGTGGATACGGCGCTGTTTCTTATCTGAGATTGAAAGGCATCTCTGATGAAGTTAACATTGCTTTCATGGTTGGAAAGTCCAGAGTCGCCCCAATGAAACAAACCACAATACCAAGGCTTGAACTCACAGCTGCTGTATTAGCTGTCAGACTAGACAATATGATTACAAGGGAGCTTCAACTGGAATTGGACCAGTCAGTGTTCTGGACCGACAGCACGACGGTGCTTAATTACATTTCAAGTGAAACAAAGAGATTCCACACATTTGTAGCGAACAGAGTGGCTGTCATAAGAGAAGCTACAGAGGTGGCCCAGTGGAGGTACATAGGCTCTAAACAGAACCCCGCTGATGAGGCTTCAAGAGGACTGTCAGCTGATGATTTTCTGAAATGTGAACGTTGGCTCAAAGGACCAGAGTTTCTGCTGACTGAGGAAAGGACCTGGCCAAAACAGGAGGTAAACAAACCTGCCGTCAGCTTGGATGACCCCGAGATCAAACAAGACCTCACAGTTAATGCTTGTGTTGTTGATGATGCATCCAATACTATGAACAAGCTTCTAACCTATTTTTCAGACTGGGAAAAACTCAAAACTTCAGTCGCCTGGTTTTTGAAGTTTAAAGACCTACTTCAACAGCTAAGGAAAAAAGGTAAAACATGCAACAAAGGACATCAACACAAAGCAAAGATAAATGTTCAACCATTGACACGGGATGACTTACATAATGCAGAACTGGAAATTGCACGCCTCTGCCAACAGCAAAGATTTCACAGGGAAATCTCCCTCTTGGAGAAAGGAGCATCATCTGTGCCAACCAACAGTGACATCTACAGGTTGGATCCCACACTCCAAGATGGGCTGTTGAGAGTAGGAGGCCGCCTGAGAAAAGCATCCATGCCTGAAACAGTAAAACATCCAATAATTCTGTCTAAAGATCAATACATATCCAAACTTATCTTACAACATATTCACAAGCAAGTGGGTCACGCTGGACGTAATCATATGATATCTACACTTCGAAAAACCTACTGGATAACAAATGCAAACTCAGCCTGCAGAAAAATCATTGCTGATTGTGTTACCTGTCGTCGTCTTCAAGGGAGAGTTGGAGAACAGAAAATGTCTGACCTTCCAGCTGAAAGACTCCTGCCAGACTTGCCACCGTTTACTAATACAGGCGTGGATTATTTCGGCCCTATTGACATCAAAAGAGGTCGCAGCATGGTCAAAAGGTATGGCGTAATCTTCACATGCATGACCAGCCGGGCAGTACACCTTGAAGCAGCCCACTCACTGACAACAGATTCATGCATAAATGCCATCCGACGGTTCATGTGTCGACGTGGGCAAATCTCCAACCTCAGGTCAGACAACGGCACCAATTTTGTTGGAGCTGGAAGAGAGCTAAGGGAAGCTCTTAGAGCCCTGGATCACAACAAAATTCAAAGTGCTTTGGCAAAAAGAGGAATAGCATGGACATTCAACCCTCCTGCTGGATCTCACTACGGCGGAACATGGGAGCGGATCATTCGCCTCATAAGAAAGGTGCTGTATTCCATTGTCAAACAGCAAACCATGGATGATGAGAGCTTTTGCACTATTCTTTGTGAAATTGAAGCCATTCTCAACAGTCGCCCAATAACCAAACTATCCGATGACCCTAATGACCTGGAAACACTTACACCCAACCACATTCTTCTGTTGAAGGCCAAACCCCTTCTTCCTCCTGGACTTTTTGATGATAGTGATATATACATCAAACGAAGATGGAGACAGGTACAGTATCTGTCAGATTTATTTTGGAAGCGGTGGGTAAGGGAGTATCTTCCACTGCTCCAAGAAAGACAAAAGTGGACAAAGCCACGAAGGAATTTTTCTGTGGACGACGTTGTTGTTATCATGGACCCTTCTGCTCCAAGAAGTTCATGGCTGATGGGTAAAGTGACCAAAACCTTTCCAGACAGGAGAGGTGTTGTCCGGTCAGTTCAGCTGAAGACCAAGACAGGCTTTCTGGAGAGGCCTGTCACCAAGCTCTGCATGCTATTGGAGACATAAAGATTGTTATTAAAGACTGATTTATGGATTGACTTATGAAAGAAAGAAGATTTGATTTATGGACACCGACTTCTGAAAGAAGAAGAAGAAGATTTGCACACACACACACTCTTTTTGGCTCCTTTTTGAAATATGTTTATATAATTGTAGTGCACACCAACACAATTATGGGGCCGGTGTGTAGGAGCCATTTTTTATGTTGTGTAGGTATTTACTTTTCCACAAGGGTGCAGTATTGTTTCTGTTCCTTTCTTTACCCCAGAATCTGCCCCAGCTGTTAGAGATCAGGAGAGCTGATTAGTTTGAGTGGAGTGGTGGTGGGAGAGACACAGTTTTTACACGACAGCCAGAGAATCAATAGAAGCTTTTTGTTTGTCAACTTGCCTTATCCTTTTTGTTGAAATAAACGGGAACCTCACCCAAAGACATCATAACCTTCGCAACCTTTCTTTTTTATTCACTCTGGAATCGAGTTAAGAACCATCCCAAACCACCATCAGGTGACAAGTTTTGTTTTTTGAATAGTCACCACACTAGTAAAACATGGGGAAAGACCTTTCATGTAATGGTAAGTCATCAAGTCAGGACACCGCAGGGAATTGAACCCTGTCTCCAGTAAACTGGGAATTCCATCCAGAGCCTTTTGCTTTTTGACATTACAATCCAGGTATAGCAAAACCTCATCATAAAAGCATTTCTGTGTAAACATTGGTGATTTCAACAAATTATAAATTTGTTCAATAGATGTGGCTGCATAGTCAGTGCAGGGTTGAAAATGAGTTGTTGTTTGCTAATAGCTCTTTGAAATGCTTTTATGATACAGGAAAAAAACCTTAAACAACCTTGCATGAAATGACAGTACTGTAGGGGACAGGTGATGTTATAGATCTCACCAAAGACAGTTAACACTAATGTGGTTTGCACACTTACATACCTGGTAGGGAGCTGTGGGGTTACCAAGGTAACAGGTGCACTGGGTGTGGTTAAAAGCAGATGTTTTGGTGGCGCCCTGAAGTTCTCTGTGAGTGAATTGTTTGGTCAAAATAAACGCACGCCGAGAGGCGCACAAAACAATAAGATCTCCAGACTCCGTGATTCCCTCGACTCCTACATTGGTGACCTTGATTTCTCTGGACGTATCCAGAGACGGACATGGCGATGAACGCAGTCTCGCTTAAGCTCCCGGAGTTTTGGGAATCGCAACCATCGGCCTGGTTTGCTCAGACGGAGGCGCAGTTCGCGCTGAGAGACATTACAGCAGATACGACCAAGTATTATTATATCGTCGCGTCTCTCAATAGTGCAACGGCGGGCAGAGTGGTGAGCCTATTGGAAAACCCTCCAGAGCACGATAAATATGGTGCGTTGAAGGATCATCTGTTGAAAGCTTTCGGGCTCTCCGACTCCGAGCGCGCACGCCGGATTCTGTCGCTAAACGGTCTCGGCGACTCCAAGCCTTCGGAGTTAATGGATAAGATGCTGTCTCTCCTGGGAAGCCACAAGCCGGAGCTTCTGTTCAAGGACCTTTTCCTGCAGCAGCTGCCAACACAGGTGCGGTCTGCTTTGGCCAACACGAGCATCACGGATTGCCGCGCACTGGCTGAGGAAGCCGACAAGTTTTTCCTGGCGGGGCAGCAGAGCTGTGCAGCGGCTTGGGACTCACCCGGTGACGGTCCATGGCGCCAGGGGGACACGGCCGTGGTCAGCACCGCAGTGGTGAAGCGGCAACAGAGCTCCCACCTGTGTTTCTACCATGCACGGTATGGTTCCAAAGCTAAACGGTGTTGCCCCCCATGCAGCTACAGCAGGATGGGAAACGGCTCAGTCGGCACCCACTAGCTGCCATGAGCGTTGGCAGGACATGCAGGCTGTTGATTATTCAGGATTCCATTTCTGGGCGGCGCTTTCTGTGGGACACGGGAGCGCAGAAGAGCGTTTTGCCTGCATCACAAGTGGACATGCTGAGCGACAGGCACGGCCCCCCGCTGCAAGCGACCAACGGCACCCCCATCCGCACCTACGGGATCAGGTACGTGGAGCTGTGTTTTGGTGACCAACGTTTCAGCTGGGATTTTATAACAGCCAAAGTTACAGTTCCCCTGCTAGGGGCAGATTTCCTGTGCGCTTATGGGCTGTTAGTAGATATCAAGGGCCACCGCTTAATTACTGCGGTGACTTTTTCTTCTTATACCTGCTCAATCGGAGTATCAGACTTTGTGGGGCTCTCCAGCATTATACCAGCCACGGATGAGTTCCACCACCTCCTGATACGGTTTCCAAACTTAACAAAGCCCACGTTCGCATCCAACAGCACCAAACATGGCGTGGAACATCATATGGCTACAGCAGGCCCACCAGTTCATGCCCGGAGCCGGCGCCTAGACCAGGTAAAGCTGGTTATTGCTAAGGCTGAGTTTGAGAACATGGAGTGCCTGGGAATTATTCGTCGTTCAAGTAGCCCATGGTCTTCACCGCTGCATATTGTAGCAAAGAAAGGCGGCGGATGGCGCCCGTGCGGCAATTACCGCCGGCTCAATGATTCAACGACACCTGATCGTTATCCTGTCCCACACATCCAGGACTTTTCTGCCCGTTTGGCTAATAAAGTCATATTTTCCAAAGTGAACCTAGTCCGTGGCTATCACCAGGTGCCGGTGCACTCACTGGATATACCCAAGACAGCGGTTATCACACCATTTGGCCTCTTCGAATTCCTTCGGATGCCGTTCGGTCTTAAAAATGCAGCACAGACCTTCCAGCGACTGATGGATACAGTACTGAGGGACCTTTCTTTTTTATTTGTTTATCTGGATGATATACTGGTGGCTAGTACATCTAAGGAAGAACACACGTCTCACCTGTTGACACTCTTTGAGCGACTCAGTCAGCATGGCCTGATTATAAACCCAGCCAAGTGTCAGTTTGGGTTGGAGGCTATTGACTTCTTGGGACACCACATTACTAAGGACGGGGTAGTTCCTCTCCCTTCAGAGGTGGAGGCTGTAACAAATTTCCCACGCCCACTCTCAGTGAAGACACTGCAGGAGTTTTTGGGCATGGTGAACTTTTACCACCGCTTTCTTCCTCATGCAGCACAGCTAATGCAACCCCTTTATGAGGCCCTGAAGGGTAAAGCAGCCAGGCACGCAGTGATTTGGATGGAGGAAAGGAATAAAGCGTTTGAGGATGCTAAGGCAGCTTTGGCTAAGGCGACGATGCTGGCACACCCCGCACCCAATGTACCGATATCCATCACAAGCGATGCTTCGGACTATGCAGTTGGAGCGGTGCATGAGCAGTGGGTCAAGGGGGCCTGGCAGCCGCTCGCCTTTTTCAGCAGACAACTGCGCCCAAATGAGCGGATTTACAGTACCTTCGATAGGGAGCTGCTAGCCCTCTATCTTGCCATCCGACACTTTCGTTTCCTGCTAGAGGGCCGAAGTTTCACAGTGTACTTGGACCACAAGCCGTTGACTTTCGCTATGGTTAAAGTTGCAGAGCCGTGGTCTGCTCGCCAGCAGCGCCAGCTTTCCTTCATATCGGAGTTCACAACTGATATACAACATGTTGCAGGCAAGCACAACCTGGTGGCTGACTGCCTCTCCCGAGCAATCACTGGAGCCGTCCAGTTTGGTGTGGATTATGATGGTATGGCAGCAGATCAAATTTCGGATCCAGATGTTCAGGCGTTGAGGACGGCTGAGACAGGACTGAGGTTGGAGGATGTTGCTTTTGGTGCTGCTGGCACTACACTTCTATGTGATGTTTCCACAGGCCAGACACGACCAGTCGTTCCAACAGGATGGAGACGACAGATTTTCGACGCTGTCCATGGCCTGTCACACCCAGGAAAAAGGCCCTCACAGAAGTTGGTGGCAGCAAAGTTTGTCTGGCATGGGCTTAAAAAGGATGTGCGGAAATGGGCTGAAACATGTGTGGTGTGCCAACGCTCTAAAGTCCACCGCCACACTAAGGCCCCCCTGGCACATTTCTTAGTTCCCGAAAGAAGGTTTGACCATGTTAACCTGGACCCTGCCCACCTCTCAGGGGTTCACACACCTTCTCACCATGGTTGACAGAACCACTTGTTGGCCGGAAGCTGTTCCGTTAGTTTCAACAGCAGCGGCTGATGTGGCTCGGGCATTTATTACCACCTGGGTCGCTCGGTTCGGCATCCCATCTGACATTTCGTCTGACCGGGGCCCGCAGTTTACATCGGGGCTCTGGAACACGGTGGCAGAAAGCCTAGGGACTAAGCTTCACCGCACCACCGCAAACCATCCGCAGGCTAACGGGCTGTGCGAGCGGTTCCACCGTTCTATGAAAGCTGCTCTACGTGCCAGCCTCAAGGACGGTAACTGGGTCGATAGGCTTCCATGGGTCATGTTGGGGCTTAGGACCGCCCCCAAGGAAGACCTACAAGCTTCATCTGCCGAGTTGGTTTATGGCCAGCCATTGAGAGTCCCGGGGGATTTTGTCCCTGACACTACAGTTTCTTGGTCAGCAGCACAACAACGAGCTACGCTCCTGGACAATGCCAAGGTTTTCGCACCAGTTCCCACATCACAACACAGCATCCCTCGTTCTCATATCCCTGTCAAACTTAATTCAGCAGGATATGTATTCATTCGTCATGATGCTCATCGCGGGCCATTTCAACTTCCCTATGACGGGCCATTTCGGGTCATTGAGGCTGGCCCCAAAACATTTATCGTGGACATTGGCGGTAAACCAGAACATGTATCGGTGGACCGGTTGAAACCTGCCCACTTGGATCTCACTCAACCTACTGAGGTAGCTAAGCCTCCACTGCGGGGGCGCCCTCCTGCGCACCCCCTGGGCCAACGTACAGCCTTTCGTGTTCCTCCTGTTAAACACCCGACTACATCCCCGGATTACGTTTTAAGGAGCCGTGCAGGTCGGGTGATTCGAGCTCCAACGTATTAACTTTGGGTGTGAATTCTGGGGGGATGTATGTAGGGGACAGGTGATGTTACAGAATTCACCAAAGACAATTAACACTAATGTGGTTTGCACACTTACATACCTGGTAGGGAGCTGTGGGGTTACCAAGGTAACAGGTGCACTGGGTGTGGTTAAAAGCAGATGTTTTGGTGGCGCCCGGAAGTTCTCTGGGAGTGTATTGTTTGGTCAAAATAATCGCATGCCGAGAGGCGCACAAAACAATAAGATCTCCGGACTCCGTGATTCCCTCGACTCCTACAGTACATTGATTGATTGATTGATTATTTTATTTAAGCCTCGGAAAACACGTTATTGCAATTCCAGCTGATGAGAGAGGAGAGATATAATGGCAGTAGCCCAATGATTGTTTTGTAAATATAGATCTTCCACTGATAATCCCTTTTTTCAGACAGGGCTGGCCAGCCAACCTTGTTATAAAGAGTACAGTGGTGTGTGCCATAGCGGTCTCCAGTGATAAAACGCAGAGCAGAATGGTATACAGCATCCAGGGATTTCAGTGTGGTTTGGAATGTATTCCCATAAATAACATCACCATAATCTAAAACTGATATAAATTAGCATTAATATATATTAAAAAAAAGTAGAGGTCCAAGGACAGAGCCATGGGGTACCCCCTTGTCAATATCTAAAAAAAGTGAGGTTATTTTTCCCACCTTTACACATTGGGAGCGACCAGTGAGATAACTGTCAAAGTGTTTATTAGAAAAGCAAGCAATCGTGAGGGTACTAATGCAAAGGAAATACAATCAACAACTTGCAATGCTTTCAAAAATAAAGCGTACTAAAAAGTGCTATAACTAAGTGCCATTTAAGTGCAACTACCATGTTAGTCGTGTTATGGGTAAGTGACATTGAAGTGCTACTAAGTTGTTAGTTTCAAAAAGTTTTAGTATGTGCAGTTACATAAATATGAATTCTCCTGAAACCTAACAACAACAATCTAACCACCTACAGTATTTCTAGTACATTGCTTGTCTCACGACCTAGATGTCAAAGAACATGCAATCCCCTCGTGGTCACTAAAATATGTTGGCAATACCACAGTGTCTATATCATAACATGTTGCTTTTATGTAGATGTGATCGATTAATGTACCCTTCTCAGTTGTTGCTTGAGTGACATGTTGGATATATCCTTTATCTTCCATAAAGGCAACAATATTAGAAGATTTCATAATGTTATCATTAAAATCTCCTATTACAGCAACTGTGGCGCTTATTGGATCTAACCAATCAGTTAACATTGTCAAATTGTCTTTGAATTTAGACATAGGATATGATGGCGGTCGATAAACGACTGCTATCACAATCCTGAATGTGGTGTAGTTGTACACCAAACATTCCAAACTCAAATGAGGTACTTTGATCTCATATTGTAAACCATCAAAACTATACATGCCAACTCCACCATGTTGTTGTTGTTGTATGTTTGCCAATGTGTGGTTACTGCTACTATCACTTGAACTACGTGGTTGGTTGTGAAAGTTGTAACCTTGAATGTTGACAGATTCGCTTACGAAAGTGTCAGGAAGACATGTTTCTGTTACAGCAATACAGTTAAGCTGCAAATAGTGTGTACATGACACCAAATCTGAAATATG
Organism: Platichthys flesus; assembly: GCF_949316205.1. Lineage (NCBI taxonomy): Eukaryota > Metazoa > Chordata > Actinopteri > Pleuronectiformes > Pleuronectidae > Platichthys > Platichthys flesus. The sequence goes on from NC_084946.1 coordinate 334,053, forward strand.
TTGCTGTAAATTTTGCACATTCATCAAAAACAATGTGAAACTATGTGTGTTTGGATGAGTAAATTTGTCCAGTGAAATATTTGCGGCTAAGAAGGGAGGCATGCTGTTAATTGCATCTTTAATGTCATCTTTGCAATATAGGACCTTCTCCTCAAAATCCTGTATCACCAACCCAGACAAACTCCTAACACGGCTTAACGCCACATAGGCCTGTCAAGCTGCAAAGATTATTTTAAGACAAACAACTGCTGTATCAACAGTCAAACACTGTAACTTATGTGCAGTACATGCCCAAGCAAGTTTCAGGGGAAATTGCCGGCGCAAACCGCCCTTAGTGGTTACTCTCTCCTCCTCTGGTCTTATACCAGTAGAGCCCATTGCAACGGCTTCAGGATATGTACAGCGTTTTCTGATTCCTACACCGATTGTAATGTCATCAAACTTGACATAGACAGTTTCTGGAAAGTTGCTATGATCACTTGGGTAAACAATATGGGTGACAGTGCCACATACTCCATTTACCAGTCCATCTGCTACGTCAGTGATTCTCAAACTGTGGGGCCCGCCCCACCGGTGGGGCGTGAAGGCATATCAGGTGGGGCGCGGGACCGGGAGGGGGAAATGTGATGCCGGGTTCCAACCATACACGGAAGCGCGCGGCGCTCAGCGCGGCCCTCAGCGCGGCTCTCAGCGCGGAGCACCGCGCTTCTGTGTATGGTTGGAACCCGGCATCACATTTCCCCCTCCCGGTCCAGCGCCCCACCCCGCTATGCGCGGCACTCAGCGAGGCGCTCAGCGCAGTTCTCTAGCGCACAGCCGCCTGGCTGTTCACGCCGGAAGACTTGACGCCGAAACCATCGGTGCGATGTGAACGGCACAATTGAGTAACAGAAATGGCGCTCGCGCGGCGAGGCGCTTCCGCGTCCGGTGTGAACTGAAGAGGAACAGTTCATTGAGATGACATCTGACTCCAGCCTGAGGCTGACGTTTACAGCAAAGACACTGAGTGAATTCTGGATTGGCGTGGAGGAATGAAGGAGCATCCACTCATAGGGCAGAGGGTTAGGAGGATTCTGCTTCCCTTTGCCACATCCTATCTCTGTGAGATGGGCTTTTCTGCTGTGGCCTCACTTAAATCAAAGTACAGATCTCGGCTCAATATTGAAAATGATTTAAGAGTGGCATTATCAAGCTTAAAACCCCGTTTTGACAAATTGTGCAGTGTAAAACAGTCTCATTGCAGCCACTGATACAGTTGACAAGACTTGAGTTCTTACATAGTGAGTTGTTTCTGCATGTGTTATTTTTGGTTGAACTTAATCATCTTGGAAACAAAGTGATTGTAATTTAATAAATTTTTTCTCCATATTAGAAATAGCACGGACTGATGGAGGAATGTAGTGAAGAATGTCACAAAAAGTTTTAATTGCTTATCAGAAATTCCTGAAAGTGATGTGAAGTTATTGTTCATGTACATGCTATTTAAGTACACAAGTTAAACGTGACAAAGGTATTGCACTATTTTTTGTAAGAAGCACACAGATTGATGTGGCAAAGTAGTGACAAATGTCACAAAAAAAAGTTGTAATTGGTTAGCAGAAATTCCTGAAAGTGATGTGAAGTTAATGTGTATGTTATTTAAAATACGCAAGTTAATCTTGGCCTATTTTTTAATAATTTTGTTAGGGCAGGGAGCGGGTGGGGCATTACAAATATTCTCGCTCATAAGTGGGGCATGACAGAAAAAGTTTGAGAACCACTGTGCTACGTCAACATTTTTAATAAGCATGACACGAGCATCTATTCCCAAAGCAAGTAATGCATCCAAACACATCTTTTGTACTCGTGAATGATGCCCACTCATCAACTTCAACTTCGCTGTTGTCTTACAATTGACAAAATCTTGAGCCTTGATCTCGACGAAATCAGGACAAGTCTGGGCAAGTTGCACAACGTTATGTTCATTAACCTGTTTGTTGGTAGAAAATATGTGCAAAGCAGAGCTTACTTCACCAGTTTCACATCGTTTCAAAATATCAATGTCACCAGCTAACATTGGGGTCCCTTTTGAGCGAGTTCTAACTCTGTTCAACAACTGAGCAAACTCATCATCTTGTTGCCTTACTACTGTTTGTAGTTCTACAACCTTGAATATGTTAGACCACAAATCAATACCAATGTTGTTTATATAAAGCGGTTTCCCTTTAACAGGAGGCAACTGGAAAAAGTCTCCAACCACAACTACACTCACATTGCCAAATGGAGCAAAGTCACGACATTGTTTCATCTGACGTAATCTTCCATGGATGTAAGCCAACAGGTTATGACTCACCATGGAAATTTCATCAATGATCAACATCTGTAAACTACTGTATTTAGCACGCAACAAGTTCACCTTTTCTTCCCCAAGAGGTATGTATGGTAAGCGTACGTCTATACCAATGCTTAAAGCACTGTGAATGGTGCTAGCATGTAAATTGTGTGCAGCTATCCCCGTCGGTGCAGTTAACAATACACAAATGTGTTGACTCAATGGTGACAATAACCTTGTCGCTTCATACTGAATAGCCTTTATTAGATGGCTTTTACCAGTACCTGCACCACCTGTAATGAATACATGTAATGGGTGTGGCTTATCCCCCATTGCCTTAGCTAGGCACCACTGCCTAATCTGATAGAAAATAGACCTCTGTGTTTCATTGAGAGATCGTATTAACGCCACACCATCATTCTTGCACATTACATTATATCTCTTTTCTAAAAAGCCAACTTGCTCACGTGTCACAGCTAAATCTAGAATGAGATCAGTGTGCTCATCCACCACCTGATTCTCATCAGCACGTAACTGTAGACACTCTAAACGCTCAGATTCTAGCTCTGGGCACAAGTTGCACCATGCATCTTCTACAATTCCATCCCTGTCGATGGTATTTTGGATGTTATCCAATACATCTGCGTCCATTTCATATGCTTTCCTATTAACATCGACAACTGACTTCACTGCATGCATCAATCCATCATCAAGTTTTACATGGCCTCCTCTGTAAAATGCTTCAAACGTCATAAAACTGCTTGTCTTAGCTACACATCGATGCGATAAGGCAAAAACAACTGCAGAATGCTCTGATGGAACAGCTCTGGACTCTTGGTTTCAGAAAACCGTACATAACGTAGAACGGCAGGTTGGGTTCGTGTTCTTTTCAGAATATACCCACAATCATTGCGTAATGCAATTTTGTTGTCTGACTTTTCACTCTTTGACAAGGTTTGATACTGTGACGCAAATGTGGCCATACACATATCTTTCACAGTGTTGTCTTTTGGCCTGTTCTTATATCTATCTACCAAGCTAGTCATCCACATGTCATCTGTGCTTAGCTCCTTTGCTGACGCCTTCTGTTTTAAAACACTTAAAGGCAAACTCATTCTAACAACATTCTCTCCTACCGGCACAAATACAACCTTTCTGGAACATTCTTTAAGATGCATATTTGCCAGCCTATAGACAGCCTCCTGAGCAGACACATCCCTGTTATGCAAGTACACACTACCAAGGTTTTTTAATGCATCTTTTGCACTTGCATTACCCTCCTTGGCAGCCTCCCTCTGTGCGTTACCCAGTAAAAGTCCCATTTCCCTTTCCCCCTTGGAAATATACGAAATGATATTGCCGACACATCAATCAATCAATCAATCAAATTTGTATAGCCCATATTCACAAATTACAATTCATCTCATAGGGCTTTAACAGGGTGTGACATCCTCTGTCCTTAACCCTCAGCAAGAGTTAGGAAAAACTACTAAAAACCCTTTTAACAGGGTAAAAATATGTAGAAACCTCAGAGAGAGCCACATGTGAGGGATCCCTCTCTCAGGACGGACAGAAGTGCAATAGATGCCATTTGCAGGAGAACATCATCAATAATCAAAGTCTCTAGCAGCATTTAATGAGGGTAGACATCCCGAAGGACAACCCCAACATGACATGCCAAGCAGTCCCGCTGCAAGCACAGTCCATGCTCAGCAACCATCTAGACCACGATCCACCATCCAGACCAGACGCCACTCCAGTCCTCAGTCACCGTCCACCGCCGCCCACCAGGAACCATCACAAGCCACCACCACGGTCCTGGTCCACCGCCCGTGCCCAATGCCAACGCAACACAGGGTCCGCCACCAGCACCACGATCAGCCCACATGATTCAGAATCCGCCACACTGGATCCAACACTGCGACCCCCGGTGCGCGATCCACAAACCGCAATCCATGGTGCGGACACAGAGGCCCTGGATCTGCGGGTGATAAAGCAAAGGGATTCCGGGGAAGGGGGATAGGGATGGAGAAGAGGAAGGAAAAGCTGGAAATAGAAGCTCTATGTGTCATGTGTCATAAAATAGAACAAGTAATGTTCTGGCGCACTAATTAGCTCTAACTATAAGCTTTATCAAAAAGGAAGGTTTTGAGCCTATTTTGAAACGAAAAGGTGGTGACTGCCTCCCGAACCGAAAGTGGTAGATTATTCCACAGCCGAGGGGCTTGATGGCTAAAAGCTCTGGCTCCTACTCTACTTTTAAAGACTTTAGGGACGACAAGTAGGCTTGAATTCTGGGAGCAGAGTGCTCTAGCGGGTTTATAAGGTAAAAAGGCGCCATATTATTAAGGGCCTTGAAGGTGAGGATGAGAATTTTATATTCTATTCTAGATTTAACCGGAAGCCAGTGTAGAGATGCTAATATTGGAGAAATGTGCTCTCTTCTCTTTGTTCTCGTCAGGACACGTGCTGCAGCATTTTGGACAAGCTGTAGAGTCTTTAACGATTTACTGCTGGAGCCTGATAATAATGAATTACAATAGTCCAGTCTCGATGTAACAAAGGCGTGGACTAGTTTTTCTGCATCTTTTTGTGAAAGGACATCAGCAACAAATTGAATGTCGAGATTAGCATTCCAGATTTTGAGCAGAACTTTGTTGTAATGATTAATCCAGAGTGCGTTAACCTGCTCTTTCAGTATCACCTCTGTTTTCTTCCCATAACTCTTACAAGCAGCTTGAACGTCTGCTTGAGTTATACCCAATCGCACAAACAACTGTCGTACAGTATCACCTTCTGCTTTGTCATCCAAAATAGCAGCCATATGATTGTTTAAGAGTTTCACAGCATCCTCCTTTTTAATATTTTGTGAAATGGTTCTCTGGCAAGCACAAGATAACAAATTAGTTTGTTAGTACATGATTTGTCACCATCATCTGTATCAACACCAGTGTTGGTCAAGTTACTTCTAAAAAGTAATTAGTTACAGTTACAAATTACTTCTCCCAAAAAATAATTGAGTTAGTAACTCAGTTACCACATTGTTAGAGTAATTAGTTACTCAGCAAAGTAACTGTGGCGTTATTTTTCATGTTTTATAACGCTGTTACGTTCTGTAACATCTTTAACGTCAAAGATGTTTATATTAACTGATTGAAGAATAAAAACACTATATACAGTATTTTAGAACATTTGGTATTTATTTGTTTTCATATTGTTTTATGTAACCCAAAATGTGATAAATATGAGGAAGTGACGTCCCAGCAAGGGCTGTCTATCTGAACGTGTGTGGTTTTTTTGGAGCTGCGGGCTGGCGGTGCGGCCAGAGGGTCGAGTGCCAGAAGATCTCTACGACTTGCATGGATTTTTCTCAGCGAACGGGATTATTGCCTGGGAGTCGCGTATCGGATTACTTCAAGGACTGAACATTTTCTGGGCACTGGAAGGGGGTGAGAAAGCGTGGACTTGGTTTGATTTGTTTGCGACACTCACCTCGCTCACCTGCAGGCATTTTTGTTTGGGACGTTTTGTTTGGGGATTATATTATGGACCTGGGGGGGAAATATTGATGTGTTGAATGTGTGTAAATAGCGTGTTTATGTTTACGGGGCCGCCATGGTTTGCGGGCTCGAGCACGGGGATATGTGGGATTGATGTGGGTTTTGTTTAAATACACTTATAATACGCAACCTTTTTGTGTCGAATTCGTTTATATTTATATTTATTTAATTAGGGGTTAGACCGATAACAAGGTCATCGGTCCAACCAGGGATCTTTCGTTTATAATAACTTGGTCGGGCAGCGCGCAAGGTACACAGCGGGTCGAGTCCGCCCGTGTCCTTAAAATTAAAAGCGTAGAGCATTTCCCCTGGGGTTTGAACAGGGTGATTTGTTACAACCGCACGCTTCATTCAACCAAATTGTAGTAACGCGCCACTTTGCATTATCAATAACGATAACGGCGTTGTAACGATGACAAAAGTAATTAATTAGATTACTCCGTTACTGAAAAAGAACTCCGTTAGTAACGCCGTTATACTTAAACGCCGTTACTCCCAACACTGATCAACACAACGTGAAACAAAAGTCTTTTCAGACGGAAAGGGTGGATAATGGAAACGACACACCGTCCCCTTCTTTTTACAAGATTTTGAGTGACATTTTGAATGTGTTTGCACAGAATTCACAATTTCTAACAATGTCTCATCCTCTGGGTACTTCACATGTCACATACTTGTCTATAAATGCAACAACCTCCTCATCTGTTATTTTATCAATGACAGGAGCATCCTGTACCCAAAACAAACCATGAATGTGTGGTGAGCCACGTTGCTGGAACTCAACACGTTAGTAATAATCTGTTATTTTACCAATGGGATTAGATGGAGACATCACTACCTCCCGCAAGAAAAAATGCCATCTAAAATCAAACAGTTTTGCAGCAGTGACAGGATTTCGACGTAAGAGTTCACACCTTTTGGGCAAAACGACCATCAGCGTGTAAAATACGGTTGTTGAAATAACGTGACAATGTCAAACGATGTTGACGAAGATCTTTGTATGTAGGACTTCCTTTTGAAAACAAAACAGGGAAACACTTTGCCTGGTTTGTTACATTCGAAAGCAGTCGAACTGGGTTGTTCCCTTCAGCTGGGGCCAAGTTCAACACATTGTCATAAGACTGATCTAGTGCTTCCTGACCAATGTCAACCGGCATCAAACATGTGTCCTGATACATACAATGCTGCTGTCTATCATGCAAGAGCTCCTCCTCATCATTATCAGCAGATCCTTCAGCACCATTTGTTGTCACAGCAGTGTCATTTTCTGATACGTCACAATGTGTTCCTTTACAAAATGCATTACACCACTCTTCATTGAACACTACATCTTTGTAATGCGGATTTGTTTCTTTCAACAACTTCAATGCCTTTCTGATGTGTGTGTCGTCAACAAATTGATATTTGTAATGGCTTTCGCTTCAATTTCACTGGGAGATGTGATCCTTCCATACTTGACCGTGGCAATAAATTACTTGTTTGCTCAATATTGGATGGAACACATGTGACAGGACCATGGACACCATTTTGTCCACCTTTAGGTAATGCCAACATTTTCATAAACGGAACATGTAATGCAATCAAATGTTGTTCTAAACTATTTAAACATGCCAAATCTGCTGGAATGGGATCAACAGCCATGTTATTCATTGCACATTCAGGAGGCAATACACCTTTGTTAATTTTAGCATGATAAGTGGAACAGATCCAAGGCTGGCCTCTAGGTGAATCCCTCAACTGACATGGCAATATACACTCACTACTACATGTGTGCAGGTATTTGTCATTGATACATTTATCTGCAAGACAAGCCATTGCATCACTCTTATAGGAATCTTTCTTACAATGTAAAATTTGATGGCAAAACAACATTCTATGACAAACACAGCACACAAAATCTGGTCCGTCCTTCATTTTTTTGATGAACTGCTCCATAACAAAGTCAATTTCCTGTAATTTAGCTTCATGTTCTTTCCTTTTACGCTTGTTTGTTACTGAAACATACATCTTATACTCATGAGCTACATGATACTGCCTTCTACTCCTATTTTGTACTATTTGCCGATGCTCTGGATTAGATTGATATTTTGCTTTGCTTATTGCTTTAAGTTTCTGCCTATGTGAAATATTGTCTTGATATTTGTTTTTACTCATCTGCTTAACATGTTTTTGATGAACCTGATCCTCCTTATATTTCACTATGCTCATCTCCTTAAGACGCTGTTGATAAACGAGATTATCCCGATATGTTGCTCTGCTCTTTTCCTTTAAGTGCTGTCGATGAACTAGATTATCCTTATATTTCCCTGTGCTCAATGTTTTTACACGCTGTCGCTGAGCCACATCCTCTCTATATTACCCTTTACTCATACCTTTTACTTTCTCCCTATGCTCCAGATTATTTGTATACCCTTCTCTACTCATCTCCTTGACTTTATTCCGATGCCCCATATTGACCTTATATTTCTCTTTACTAATTTCTTTAACACGTAGCCTGTGAACATGATTTTACCTATATTTACATATGCTCTGCGCCATATGTTTATTTCTAAACAGCACATCGTCATTATATCTCTTTCTCTTTTGCTCCTTATATGTAACATTTAAACTATTATGAATGGACTTCTTCCTGTTCACATATTTTGAAAAATAATATTTGTTTTTGATATTTGACCCACTTGCAGATGCTTCTGATTGTACATTTGACATTCTTGTATGCATGTATTGTGTGTCAGATGTGCCAACGTCACACAACACAGTGCAATAAAGCTGTTCTTTGCTTTTGACACACACAACTTGCTCAAAATGATTGTCATCGCCCTGCTTCAAATATATGCCTTCATCTGACACTTTACTTTTACAATTAAATGATTGCCAAGTCCCACCACTATAGCAATGTATATCTAAACCAGGGGTCTCAAACTCAAATTACCTGGAGGCCACTGGAGGCAGTATCTTGGTGAGGCTGGGCCGCATCACGTATTCCACAAAAAAAACTTTGCTAAAAAAATCCAAACTTCTCAAATGCCCTTATTAACTGTTATTTAACTTCAATGGGTTCTTCTGAACATGAATAGAATATTGAAGAACATGAACGGTTCTTCTGAAGCTGCTTTCTCTTGCCTACTTCTTGCTGCCAGATCCGGTACCTCTCATATCGAAAAAAAATAAATACATATATTAATTATATTAATATGAATATTAAAAAAAGGTTCTAAAGATGTAATTTAAATAAAATATAACAATATAATGTAATCATTACAAAATTACGGAGCCCCTGTTGACATCGGTGGATAATTACAAATTTGTGGCCACGCAATAACAAGATAATCTAATAAGTTATATATTAAGCTTTCTTAATAACAGCATCACAATTTCATAAAATAATAACAAATGCAGACTTCTAAGATGAACCAAAATAATTATGCATATCGTCATGTACAGTCTGTGGCTCGGTGCGTAAATGTCACCACCAGAGGATGAGGGAATTTAAATCATTAAAATTCATCCACACATATCAGGTGTAAATAATAATGTAAAACAGCCCAGACTGTAAAATGAAGATATTAGCTCAGTGACGTGTTATAAACTGCTGCGGTTTAGAATAATCCGTCTGCGTAAAGAAGCTCCCAAAACCTCACAGCGCAGCGTGTGCGTAAAGGAGCCGTGGTGTCCCTTGAATTTGCCTTCAATTTAACAAATTGTGTGTGGACACAGAAGTCGCCTTTGATCAACTTTATTAATCACTGACACAAAGACTGATACCGTAACTGCAGTATAGCCTAAATAAGTCCCACTGCATTGTAAGTGGCATTAGTGTGCTGTTTTAAGCGTCGTTTTATGTGCGTTCCGAGACCTTCTGTGCTCGTCGTACCTGCGCTGTCATATGTACTTAGCGTTCCAGCACCTTGTGATTTACAAATGAAGCACTGGATACATCATGACCTGCGCGAAAGAGGGCGGAAAACTATGGATTTCACCCTCCTGCTCTCCGCACATCCAAAGCCACTCTTTTCTCTTCCGGCTCTCTCTCGCACTCACTCTCACACACACACACGACCCCGCCCCCCATGTCACTCACATGCATGCTGCATTCACTGGACAGGCACACAGTAGGAAACCAGAACATCATAACATTTCTCACACAGAAGCTAACAGCGGGGTTGCTACAATATAAAACTCGCAGGCCGCACTAACATTAAATTTTCATATTAAGGTGAGGGCCACAAAATATCGTCCCGCGGGCCGCGAGCTTGAGACCCCTGATCTAAACCAAATGCATTTGCAGTAGCTTGAATTTCCACATTTGTGGCACTATATCCGACATATTTCACTTTTGTTTTGCTAATGTAATCTGACAGTGACTTATATTCTCTATCCACTAACTGCATAAGATCTCCACCACTCTTTTCCATATACTGTACTACAGCACGCCGCACCTTCAGGTGACGTTTCTGTGAGCCACTGATAACTTGTGTTACTGCCCTAAAAAAACTGTTGCCATCTTTAACAATGCTCTCTGTCTTACAGACATCACCTAAATACACAGAGACTTTGTGTCCTGGTACATCCTGCTTATCAAAGTCAATGTCACACTTGTTACATAATGTGCATGCAACTTTTAAGGACAATGGCTGTCTGCCAGTGACAATACTGACTTAAGATTTAAGCCATTGTCCTTAAAAGTTGCATGCACATTATGTAACAAGTGTGACATTGACTTTGATAAGCAGGATGTACCAGGACACAAAGTCTTGTTTTCGGTTCCTGTTTTATAAAATCCACAGTCCTAACTGCATTGTACTAATTGATGGGGAAACTGCATGTACATGCTCACCATCTAAACAGTGAGTCTTACCATTAGTTTGTTGTCTCAAACCACGACCTGTGACAGTAAGATATGTTGTCTTTGCAATAACTATAACAACTTTGCCCATGAAGCTGATGAGCAAAACAACTGTTTCATAGTGATTGCCATTACAGTTTTCAAGATAAAACCCCTGATTTGAGAACACATTGTTCATGGTACTGTATTCAATCCAGCGGTTGTCACGAAATGTGAAAACATGTAATCCTAAATAATCTGCTACAGCTTGAATCTCAATCTCTGTAGCCCAACTGCCAACATATTTCATTTTCGAAATGAGGAGGTACTGTATTCAGATCTTAAAAGACTGTCATATGCCCCAACACTGTTTTGCAAATGCTTACACAAAGACGCGCGTATTTTTTTATGATGTAACTGTGTCCCAAACACAGCGTGAGTAACTGCCCTGTAAAAACAATTGCCATCAGCAACTATGTTCACGTTCTTGCAAGGAACACCTAAGTCCCCAACTTGTACTGATTGTGCATCAACTTTTTCTGACTGTACATTTAACTTTGTACAAAAAGTTTAAACAACATCCCTGCAAAGTGGGTTGAACTTCAGTGTTGTAGTTATGACATCACTGATAAAAACGTCATCTTCATCAGATGCATGTAGATCAGCATCAACATGACTTGACTGCACCTTTTTAGAATCGCAATACACCTTCACTGGATCCTTTGACTTTGCAATTGTGTTTATGCTGCTGTGATCAATGACAGTCTCATGAGCCAAAGTATGTGCTACCTCATCTTCATCGAACATGCAAACCTCCTCACTTGACTCTTGCTTACTGACACAAGCACCTGTAATCTCAAACACTCTCTGACCTTCAGACAAATGTCTTGAAAACAGCCAAATGTGATCAAACAAAAGATCAAGACAAGCAAAATACACAACAACACTTTTCCCATCACCATCTATCATCCCATCTTTGTTGCGTGCATGAGAATCAATGACTGCATAACATCCATTGTGACCTATGATGGCAGATGTATTACCACCTAAAAGCATGCGTCATATTTCATACACATCTTTTGTAGTCCACATTCTAAAGGCCATTGCACACCTGCATCAATCAACTCTCCTGCAACAACATCAACATGTCCAGATACACAATCTCCATACACAAATGCAAAATTGTGTCCATCAACAGTTAACTGTCTTGGAAGATCTGGAACGCACAACAGCTTTGATTTCCCACTAATCCTTCCGCCATCCCTCAAATCTGTATACAGCTGATCACCCAAAAGTAAAACCTTGTCAAGCTCAGCAGTCATCCACGAAAACACGCTGTCAAACATATGTCTTGCTATTCCAACCAGACTGATAGCCATACACTGTTGTCCAACAGACTTGAAACGACCATCAGCCTGATGAAATTATCCAATGACAGGCAGTAAAAGGCCTTCATGGCCAACAACAAAACAATCCTCTATAGCCTCAGATCCACTGTCAATGTCAATGATGCTGTCTCCACCAAATGTCACACTCTCTGTGAAAACTGTCACATCATCTGTGTTGACAGAAATGTTGCTGTCCTTACACACTGTAGCACCCTCTGTGATATCTGACTATTAACTTTGACAACTCTGTGTTAACCCCCACTCCGACGGCTAGGAACCTGGGCGTAACACTCGACAGCCAACTCTCCCTTACTGCCAACATTTCTGCAACAACACGGTCCTGTAGATTCATGCTGTACAACATCAGGAGAATACGCCCCCTTCTCACTCAGAAGGCGGTGCAGGTTCTGGTCCAGGCTTTGATCATCTCACGTCTAGATTACTGTAACTCGCTCCTGGCAGGTCTACCTGCTACTGCCATCCGACCTTTGCAGCTCATCCAGAATGCAGCAGCTCGACTGGTTTTTAACCAACCTAAATTCACTCACACTACTCCTCTCCTCCGCTCCCTTCACTGGTTACCAGTGGCTGCTCGCATCCGGTTCAAAACACTAGTACTTGCGTACCATGCTGTGAACGGATCCGGTCCAGTCTACATCCAGGACATGGTCAAACGTTACACCCCACCCCGTTCACTCCGCTCTGCTTCGGCCAATCAGCTCGTTGCTCCCTCACTGCGAGCTAAACAATCATCAAAAACACGACTGTTTTCCGTCCTGGCTCCTAAATGGTGGAATGAGCTCCCCATTGACATCCGGACATCAGAAAGTCTACACATCTTCCGCCGAAAACTAAAAACATACCTCTTCCGACTTTACCTTGAATAAAAAAAAAAAAAAAAAAAAAAAAAAAAAAACACACTAACAACTTTTTGAAACTAACACTTTAGTAGCACTTAAATGGCACTTACTTATAGCACTTTGTAGTTTTGCTTTATTTGAAGAAATTGTATTTTCTTGATTCTTGTCGTCCTTGGTATGTACCCTCGGGTTTGAATGCACTTATTGTAAGTCGCTTTGGATAAAAGCGTCAGCTAAATGAAATGTAATGTAATATCAGTCACATCATCTGCCTTCACAGATATGCTGCTGATTCTGTACATCTCTGCTCGTAGCTCTTGTCTCACAGCACGGATATGGAGCATCAGGTCATTCAAGTTTGAATTAAAAACAGCAACACACCTGCCATTCATACTTGGCAAGCCAGACACACTGCATGCTCCACAATCAACTACAATGAAGTAGTCTTGGTGGTGGATGACAACAACAATTGAACCCTGAATTTCCAGCAGACACATGCCATCACTCAACAGCATTTTTTGCAGATCCTCATACAACTTACATTCTTGGTTTATGTCAAAGACTTCCATCTTTGGTGGACCAACAGACACACTCTGCATCCTGCCAAACAGTTTTTGATGTTCAAGTAGCTTGCAGAACTGTTTGCGGTTAGCTGCACTTTCCCACCAGTACTCAACAACACATTTGCTCAACTTTATCCCTGCAGCCTGTATCTCATCTACATCACTTTCATCCCACGTGCACACAGGAGCAGACACATGTTTCATAGCAGCCACAACACTACAAACAAGAGAAGCACGCACTTTACCATTTGATGCTCTTTTTGCCCCAGCACACATCCCTGTCAGCACAGCCATCGGAGACTTAACAGCACACCTGCAATCAAAAGGGTTAGCAATAACCTCACCATTGGCGGATCTTGGCTTGCGGCGCTTCCGCACACCCATCTCTGGCACCTGCAATAAAGGTAGACTACAATTGAATAAATCCGTCATGACAATCATTTTATATAATACACAGTCTAAGGGCAAATGACACCATCAAGCCCACCACAACTGCTGCATTTGCATATAGGTATTCAATCAAATCCGTTACCTGGACATAATGTGTTCCTTACACTTATTTATGTGTGATAAACTCAAAACAAAATATGTTTGCTTTAACTACATGAATGGCAATACAAATACTTCATTCCGCATAGAAAAAATATTGCATTAAACAAACCTGCCGCAAGGCAACTCTCTTCTTGGAGGCAATGGCTCTACGATGTTCCACTTTTGTTTTCTAATGGATGAAAAATAGACAAAACTATTTTGAAGCCATGAACAAGCACAGCTCCTCATGGACATTTTAACCAGTATTGAATATTTATTCAGATGGTATAACCAACACATTAGACTTGCATGCAATTACCTTTGTACCTTGTGGAACATCTGTACGTGAAGGGCTGGAAAGATACGATGGAACAACATGATCCATCGCATCCAGCACAGCACTGCTGAACCTGCGAGGGTTCAGCAGGATGGAACACTCCTCAAGGCCTGAAGTTGTGTCCACCTGTGAAATTAAATTCAGAAGGCCAATCAGTGACAATGCATCTTTTTAAAAAGACAAAACATAAACATACATATCAATAAAAATCTATAGTTAAGAATGATGCAAACCTGCTGCTCATCCATCCCGCGCTTTCTCTTCATTGCACGGCTGGACTGCTGTAATGACAAATATTATAGATTGTATTAATTAACCATTGATGATTACTAAGTAACTGCTTAAGAAATATTACTTTTTATAGTCTGTACAATCAGAAAATGATTACCTTGCTGCCATTCCCAACAATCGTCCATTCAAAAGGGTTTCGTCTAGGTCAGCGGTCGGCAACCTGCAGCTCCGGAGCCCCATGCGACTCTTCAGCCCCTCTGCAGTGGCTCCCTGTACAGTGCATGTTGCGCATATTTTTCGCGAACGGTGAACTTAACAAATCAGTTCTTTCATATGATGAACGTGAGTGAACGTCACGTTCACGTTCATTTTTTAAATAATCATGTATCAGGCCATCATGAAATACCAGGAGCGGGTGAATGTGTGTGTGTGTGTGTGTGTGTGTGTGTGTGTGTGTGTGTGTGTGTGTGTGTGTGTGTGTGTGTGTGTGTGTGTGTGTGTGTGTGTGTGTGTGTGTGTGTGTGTGTGTGTGTGTGTGTGTGTGTGTGTGTGTATGTGTGTGTACGCGCTCCCAGATAGCCGACACACACAGAGCCTGGGCTCCGCCCCCCGCCCTGATCTCACTCGCTCAGAGAGACACATTGAGAGTGACTGGCCGGCTGCTTCTCAACAGTGGAAAAAGTGAAAACAACGAGTTTCTCTGGTCTCAGCTGATCAGAGATCAGCGCCTAAGCTTCTTGATCAGAGCAGAAGCTGCAGGTGGTTTGTACCGATCTACAGTTTCTGTGTCGGCCTCCAGTCTGACCTGCTCTCACGTTTTGTTTTAATATTTCACCAACTAAAATATGCGTCACATCCTATTACGTCCCGGCGCTCTTCCCTGCAGGTCGCTAATCTATAGTTCTGACCCCCGGCCTCGGTAAACTAATCATGGATAAATCCCAGCAAAGAAAATTCTGGGAGGGAAATAGAGTTTAATTCTGGGTGGAAAGATTACTTTGCTTTCACTGCCACCAATGCTGTCTTACATGTATGTTTGATATGTGGCGAGGAATTAGCTAACAATAAGAAAAGTAATGTTGTAAGATATTTCCAGAGCAAGCTCACAGCATCTGCTGGAGATGAGCAAAAAAAGCTGAGTTCTGTTTTTAATTTATACCAAAGTAGGCCCACACATGTATTTTGTTTGGTGATTTTGTAACAGGTAAAAATAGCAGTTAAATGTCAACAGTTTTTTTTATTGTCGTTCTATTATTTGATAAATGCAACAAATTATAGTTTTTATATATATTGTATAACTATGTATATATATATAACTTTATAACCTGTGTAATCAAATATGTTGTGCGGCTCCAGACAGATTTAATTTTGGGGAAGAGGGGGCGAAATGGCTCTTTCGATAATAAAGGTTGCCTACCCCTGGTCTAGGTGGAACGATGACCTCCCCCTTAACATTCAGTCTAACAACCAGTCTTGGAACAATGCTGGAAGTAGGAGGAGATGATGCCCTCTGAGAAACCTGTGGCTTTGGTACAGGTGGCAATACTTCCTGACAGGCAGCAACCCACAGAGCCTCAACAAGGCACATTATCTACTGAAATTATATGTTCAAAAATGTTGATGAATATAGCTAATTAGACCAAAAGCTATACATACATACATACATACCAGCCCTTGCCGCCACACGATGGAACTCTTGGCGATAAAATTCCTGCTGATCCTCCTCAATGGTAAGACGTGGAGGAAAGTCAAGTACAAACACCTAACGACAACAGTGGTTATTTACAACAGTATTTTTTTTATGATGTATATTTTTTTGCCCTGAAAAGCGATGCTGCTTACAGATGTTTTAAAAATGTAGTTATTCAATTGTTGTAGAACTCTTCCCTCTTTTTGACTACTAATTGAATGTGCTTACATATTTTTAGATGCACCGTCTCAAGTCCAGGTGGCGTTCTGAGTATGCCAGGCGCCAGTTGGAACAACGGCGCCTGGTGACCATTACTGCTGACCATTTACATTAAAATTTGCACATTTCACTATGCAATAATTAAAGGACAACAGCAGTACTTTTGTAATTCATGAGTTTTATTTCTTTATAGAAATCTACATTTCAGTTGAATAATATTATAATATACAATGATCTTTCATTCCAGTTTCCGATAACGGTTTAATTCTGACTAGTCTTAAATACGACACCATACAAACTAGTTCAAACTAGGATTATGACAAGTCAGAATTAAATCTTAGGTATCTGACGATGAAATTATAGTCATAAAATGTCTGTTATACAAGTAAAAACAGCATTGTATAAGAATAACTGCTGGAAAGGTTAAAAAGTAGCATTCTGTCAATTTTTTTGTAACATATTATTATTATCACTGTAACTCCTGAAATGTAAAAAGGGGCTCATTTTCCCCCTTAACCCTTATCAGTGCTTCCAACACTATAATTTAACCATATGATCAAATTATTCACCCAAATTGATTTGGCATTCACTCAGTCAGCTCACCATGTTTCCACTCACTCACACACACACAGACACATCTGCACCACGCCTCACACAGCACCCCCCCCCCCCCCCTCGCGACGAAGTGTCCTCTTTTTTACAAACTCAAATCTGGTCACCCTACCATTACCTCTCGTCTAAGCACATAGTCTCAAAAAAATTACATTAAAGTTAATAGTATAAAACCCTTTCATTGAGCCAGGGCCAGGTTTTATTAGTCATTTGTCAAAAGATAGTTATACATGCATGCATACTGTTCACGGCTAACGGCATTAGCATGCTAACAAGCAAGCCCCTCACAACACTGAATATATAAAATAAACTCACCATGTCCAAAACAGGTCCTGGACGATGTCTCTTTCTCTCTCTCTCACTCTCACTCACTCTCACTCTCACTCTCACTCTCACTCTCTTTCACTCTCTTTCACTCTCTTTCTCTCTCTTTCTTTCTCTCTCTTTCTCTCTCTCTCTCTGTCTCGTTCTCTCTTTCTCTGTCTCTGTCTCTTTCTCTGTCTCTTTCTCGCTCTCAATGTACCTCAGACCTCACGGTGAACCAGTAGGCAGAAGTGAGAATTTAGCAGAGGTGTAAAAAGTACTGAAATATTGTACTCAAGTAAAAGTACCTTGAAAAAAATTCGGCACAATTTGCACAACCTTCACTTCATGTACCAATCACTCGACCCAATTTGGCACTACTTCACACTCCCTTATCTGCATTAGACTCTCACTTTCATTCTTTACACTCTGATGTCAATTACATATCACAGTGTTGTCAAAACACTTCACAATGTTCAGTTGTTGCACACACTTCTCAAGTAAAATCTCAAAGCATCAACCTACAACACACAAATACTCAAATCTGTAAACATTCAGGTCTGTTGAGCAATTTCACAACATTTACACAGCCGAACAGGAGACTGAGATTGTAGATATGGTTCGTGAGAACAACTCTATCACACTCAGACAAATAAAAACTAGGATCCTGGCTGACCATGCTACATTTAGAAACGTGCAGACCGTCAGCCTCTCTACATTGGACCGTATTCTTCATAGGACTGCCATGCGGATGAAACAAGTGTTCAGGGTCCCATTTGAACGGAACACAGACATCAAATAGTTACGTCGAGAGTTTGTGCTTGTAAGTACCATACATTCAGCACTGACACATGCATGTATTCTACCTGTAATCTAATATTGTTCCCTTTCTACAGTCTCTCAATGTAGCCCACTGTGTTGACCACTCTGTGTCCATACTGTAATTTGCATTCTCATGCTGTCTGTGTCAGCGGATCCAGGAGCATGACACAGCTGATGAGTTGTACCAGTACATCTCTATTGATGAGGTGGGATTCAACCTGGTGAAGAGGAGGCGACAGGGCAGAAACGTCATTGGCCAGCGGGCCATTGTGGAGGGCCCCGGCCAGCGTGGTGGGAACATCACAATGTGTGCTGCAATGAATCACCATGGGATCTTGCACCGTCATGCCGACCTAGGGGCCTATAACGCTGCCCGTCTCCTTGTCTTCCTGGATGGCCTTCATGACCAGCTGGTACCATCTGGCCAGGTAGATGACCCACAGCGGATCGATCACGTTGTCATCTGGGACAATGTGAGCTTCCACCGGGCTGCTCAAGTGCGTGAGTGGTTCCAGGACCACCCACATTTTTCTGTTCTATACCTTCCACCTTATTCTCCTTTCCTGAATCCTATTGAGGAATTATTTTCAGCTTGGAGGTGGAAGGTATATGAACGGAACCGCTCCAGGCCATGGAGGAGGCCTGTGGTGACGTGAGTGTCGAGGCCTGTCAGCATGGTGATGTGTGAGGTTTTTAGTTTTCTGTGTGCAGGTTTGAGAAAGCCTTTATTGTTTTGAAAAAAGCAATTGTGAAAAACTGTATTTTTGTGGAGAGGGGGGGGGGGGGGTTTGAGCAGGCAGGTTTACAGTACTGTTCTCTGTGTGTACCGAAATAAACCTTTTTATGCTGCATATTTGTGTGCTGTTTTATGTTTGACTATGAAAAAAGTAGGCCTACACTGGAATATTTTACAAAAGGAGAAATGGCTCATTCTCCAGAGTCACTGTCATTCATATGGTGTGTTCCATTTTGATGATTGTGTTTTCAGTTTTGCACTTAAGTGTGCTGTAAATGCTTGGTAGTGTGCATCAAATGCTTAGTTGTGTGTACTCAATGAATGGTATGTGTGTGTCATTTGAAAATATGGCTGTGTGTACCAAATGAAAACACGAGTTCCATTTTGTGAAAAGGTAAGAGATTTGATGGCAAAGAGTCATCTTGCAAAGGGAGTGTCAGGTTTGGCATTTTGTGTGTGAGGTTTTCAGTTTTCTGTGTGCAGTTTTGAGAAAGCCGTTATTGTTTTGAAAAACGTTTTTTAACAATTGTGAAAAACTGTAAGTACAAGTAAAAGTACCCATCTAAAAATCTAGTAAAAAGTAGTTAATTTAAAATGTACTTTACAGTTTTTCACAGTTGTTAACACACCTTTTTCAAAACAATAAAGGGTTTCTCAAAACTGCACACAGGCAGCTGAAAACTTCACACACAAAATGCTGACAGGCCTCGACACTCACGTCGCCACAAGCCTCCTCCATGGCCTGGAGCAGTGAGACTCGGTCCTGTGGGTTCCGTTCATATTCCTTACACCTCCAAGCAGAAAATAATTCCTCAATAGGATTCAGGAAAGGAGAATAAGGTGGAAGGTATAGAACGGAAAAATGTGGGTGGTCCTGGAACCACTCACGCACTTGAGCAGCCCGGTGGAAGCTCACATTGTCCCAGATGACAACGTGATTGACCCGCTGTGGGTCATCTATCTGGCCAGTTGGTACCAGCAGGTCATGCTGGCCATCCAGGAAGACGAGGAGACAGGCAGCATTATAGGCCCCTAGGTGGGCATGACGGTGCAAGATCCCATGGTGATTCATTGAAGCACACAGTGTGATGTTCCCGGGACACGCTGGCCGGGGACCTCAACAATATCCCGCTGGCCATTGAGGTTTCTGCCCCGTCGCCTCCTCTTCACCAGGTTGAATCCCACCTCATCAATAAAGATGTACTGGTACAACACATTAGCTGTGTGAGGCTTTCTACCTCAATATTTTTTCTATTGTATTGTATTTCATTGTAATCAAATGTACCGGCTGCTATGACGACTTAATTTCCCTTCGGGGATGAATAAAGTAATCTATCTATCTATCTCCTGGATCCGCTGACAGGGACAGCATGAGAATGCAAGTTACAGTATGGACACAGAGAGGTCAACACAGTGGGCTACAGTGAGAGACTCTATAAAAGGAACAATATGGGATTACAGGTACAATACATGCATGTATCAGTGCTGAATGTTGGTACTTACAAGCACAAACTCTCACTGTAACTCCTTCATGCCTGTGTTACGTTCAAATGGGACCCTGAACACTTGTTTCATTCACATGGCAGTCCTATGAAGAATACGGTCCAATGAAGAGAGGCTGACGGTCTGGACGTTTCTAAATGTAGCATGGTCAGCCAGGATCCTAGTTTTTATTTGTCTGAGTGTGATAGAGATGTTCTCACGAATCATATCTACAATTTCAGTCTTCTGTTCGGCTGTGTAAATGAGGTGAAATTGCTCAACAGACCTGAATGTTTAGAGATTTGAGTATTTGTGTGTTGTAGGTTGATGCTTTGAGATTTTACTTGAGAAGTGTGTGCAACAACTGGACATTGTGTGTAGTGTTTTGACAACAATGTGAGGTGTGATTGACATCAGAGTGTAAAGAATGAAAGTCAGAGTATAATGCAGATAAGGGAGTGTGAAGTAGTGCCAAATTGGGTTGAGTGATTGGTACATGAAGTGAAGGTTGTGCAAATTGTGCCGAATTTTCGCTTTTTGTGTGTTAACAATTGTGAAAAACTGTAAGTAAAAGTTACTTAGTTACTTCCAACAAATTGATGGGGGCCGCTCCTATACAGTGCAAAAAAGGGGTCATAAATCCAATCCAAAAACAGTTATTTTTAATTAAAGGAGAATCTTTACAAATAGAAGTACAATGACAATAAACATGTCAAACATTAAACATTTAACATGTCAACACAACATATAAGAACTTTTGGGAGGACATGTCAAGACATGAAATACATGACAGCTAAAATAAAAAGTAAAAATGGCGCTGTCCCACTGTATATTTAAACTTTTGGTTAAACTTTGGTCCACCTTCAGAGCACTAGTCTACAAACCTCTTGTTGAGTTTGAGCAGCAGCTGATTTTCAAGGTGAGTAGAGCTCATCCGGGCTCACTTTGCAGTGAACAGCAATCCAGCACAGCTGAAGAGTCGCTTGCAGGCGGCCAAGGCAGTTAGGCCAGTATTGAGTTTCAGGCAGTGATGTGCATGAAAAAGTTCAAAAGAACACGTTCAAAAGAACACGTTCATTGAACACGTTCATTTTTATGAGAAAGTTAAACTGAACGCAACTTAATGACAAATAATGAATTTGAACGGAGAACACGTTCATATTATGTGAGGTCTAGCTAAAATGTTAAGGAATGTTTTCCTTCTCCTGCGGAGAGACACTGTCTAATCCAATGCTTGCGTCATGTCGTTGCTATCTTTGTTGTGTTTATTTGAAAAGAAATGCAGTCTTACAGGGCAAAATACCTGTCTGTTTGTTGCAGTTCCATTTTTGTGGAAAATCGTTTGGGGGGGCACCAGGAGTGAAGCTTGCATAGAGCGCCAAATGTGCTAGGGCCGGCCCTGTGTAGTGCAGTGATTCTCGGAACTAATATTACAGCCGAACTAATGTTTTGATGTCCACATCTCTTTAACGGCGGAGCAGTAAACAAATCGCTCTTTCGCCGGAGCCAGGAGTCGGCAACCCGCGGCTCTGCAGCCCCTCTGCAGGGGCTCCATGTGCAGTGTTGTGCATGTCGCGCATATTTTTCAGTGAAACTGTGAACGTTCAGTTTTCATATGTTGAACGTACACGTGAGGGAACGTCATCTACTCTGCAGGATCTACCACTGCAGTGAGAATTGCCTTGCGCCTTAAACTATGTTGGTTTTTTTAACTCAGTAATGGATGTAATTCCAATGTAGCGAAGTACAATACTTCAGTCAAAATCTACTTAAGTAAAAGTAAAATTACCCATTTCAAAAATTACTCAAAAAATTACAAAGTACACAAAAAAACTACTCAATTACAGTAACTTGAGTAAATGTAATTCGTTACTTTACACCTCTGGAATTTAGCTTCCCACTGCGTAGTTATACTGTGCATCAGGTGCAGATTCAATTCAACCAATCAGAGCGCAGTTTCGGAATGGTGGGTGTTGAGATGATTCAAAGGACCGTAAGGTTTCATAACAGAGACTGCATACATTAAAATGTTTTGGAATAAAACATTTTCATAAAAACAGTATTTCTTTTAAATTAAGATCAACTGTTATAAAAACTCATTCTCAATCCCTGCTCTATATAATGACATTGAATATGTATGGGGTTTACTCCTAAGACATCTACATGGCCTAAGATGTTAATTTTATGCAAGTGAGGAAACTGTACTAATACAACATATCATGTACCAAAATGGTGATTTGTTTACTACATTCTGGTTCAATTATACTACATGAAAAATAAATCCATATTATATCTGTAGTGGAGACCATCTCTTCCACCCTTGTATACAAAGATATTACAATATTAAAATGAGAAATTCAAACATCTAATCAAAATAACACTTAACAGAGTACTCAAACAAGAATCACACGAAACACATGAATATTTTTCACATTTATTTCATGTGTTGTTCCTCCTCCACCTTCTCCACCTTCTCCTCCTTCTCCGCCTTCTCCTCCTTCTCCTCTGTCTCTTCCATCACGTCTGGACAAAGACATAACCAGTTAACAGTACTAACAAACTCAATGTAGGAAATTTCTAAATCAAATTCTTTGATATAAAAAATTATTAATTTTAAAATACTAACAACTAGTTGGAAATTCCAACCTACCAAAGTACCCATTTAGTGTGTTAGATTTAAAAAAGACTCGAACCTGCTATACTGCAGTGAAACTTGAACACACACACACACAATAAACATAATACACGCACATTAACGCACATCAAGACACTTACCATCAGCACTGTATGCAGCACAGGCCTGTAGCACTTCAACCTGCTGCAAAGCCTCTTTTACGCTGCCCTTCATAACAGCAAGCTGCACCTTGTAAGATGCAGCTTGCTGCTGGGCAGCTCGCCGGAGCCGCACATTCTTGATCAGGCAACTCATTGCCTGATCGCTTGCTTTTAGGTTAAGGGCATAAGCCTCCCTCCTGTCAACCCCATCGTCCCGACAGGTGTACTACAAAATAGAAAATACATATGTATATATGGATTTAAGAACACCATGATGAAGTCAGTTTTTTCTTAACCCTTATCAGTGCTTCCAACACTATCATTTAACCATATGATCAAATAATTCACCCAAATTTATTTGGCGTCCACTCACTCACACACACACACACACACAGCTGCACCATGCCTCACACAGCACACGCCTACGACGTGTGGTAGCTGCATCACCTGCCCCTCGCTCATACATGCCTCACACAGCACCCGCCTACCACGTGTGTGCTTTGGAGTATCTTTAAAAGCAAGGTCTATTAAAAATCGCGCAAAATAAACAGTGCACATTTAGGGTGTTATCAGCCACTATTCTAAACACGTAAAGTCAGTTTTTCACTGGAATGTGCCATTTAACGCAATCACATTTTAATAAACCTTTTCTAAACCTATATCTATCCTTAGGTCACATCAGATAACGGGGGGAAGCAGGAAGCCAGGAATCGATTTCCCCAATTTTTTTATGTAAGATATCAAGGCATTGAAATGATGACAAATACAACCAAAACAATGCACATTATGCACTAATGACATGAAATAAATTAGTAAAGATGACAAAAATAATTAACAAACAATGATTATAGTCAGTGTCGTTTCTACATTAGGGCCATGTTGGGCACTGCCACACCACATCCAGATGGCGCTGTTGTGCAGAAAGCTCAATACATCTGTAGTTTGTGGAAAAATATATTTTATTTTATTTTATATGCAGAGTAGGGTGAATGTGTGTGTGAATAAACTTGACTCACAAGCATTATAGTCTTGTTTTGGAGTCACTTGATTCGTTTGTGTTTCTGTCTGTGTGCTTGCTCTGTGAAAAGCTTCTCTCTTGCCGTCCGTCTCTGCTCTGGGGGTAGCGGCCCACACTTAAAACTGTTGCCATGTTTATATTCTTTAACACTATTCTTCCACTCTATGAGGTTTTCAACATAGTTGCTGGAGCGCCACTTCCTTTCGAGTTTTCTTGATAATTGTTTTAACTCATTTGTCTGGGAATTATACCACGGAGCTAATTTACTATGTTTGACATTTTTCTTTTTTTAGAGGGGCTATTGAATCTAATGTTAATCGTAACGAGTCTGCAGAGCTATCGACGAGGTGGTCGATCTCAATGGAGCTCGGGTTTTTAAAGAATTTGTTCTTTATATCTACAGATAATACAGGTTTTATTAGTGGCCTATATTCAGTTATTGAAAAATCTAAGGTTATTAAATTATGGTATGATAGAACTAGATTTTGCGGAAGTACTGTTACATTTTCAATTCTGACACTGTACGATAATACAAGGTCAAGTGTGTGGTTACAACAATGAGTAGATTGGTGTACACACGACACTGAATGTACGCGTAAGCTGCCATTGACTCCATTGTGTGAACTGTCACGTTGCAGGCCGACCAAAGCACAACGAACAGAGGAGATGGACAAGGTTTTAATGAGCTAAAAAGTGCTCTCTCCTTCGCCTGCCTTGAATTCCCTGACTACAAGCAGCAATTTTTGCCTTTAGATTTGTGAGAAAAGCAGTTATTATTTTACATATGCAATGTGTTAGATTAGATTTACAAATCATTCCGAGATTGTAAACCAGGATGATGCTTTTCCAACTAGGAGACAAAAAAAAATTGTCAATAAGTGGATGCCTTTAGCTATAAATAGCTCAGATCAGGTTGAGAGAATGAAATCCACAATAAAAGAGAGTGTGAGAGAATGCTAATAAAACTAACAAACTAAACAACCTTAACTAGACCTTGTTTCATTCACAGGTATTAAGTATACTGCCAAAACGTTAAGATGAACTTATTTATCCCTTTAATTTACCCCTTGACAATATCTTCAGAAATAAATGGAAATCTACCAAATTTATATCATCTGGATTTTTTTATTGGAGGTCCAAAGTACTTTAACGAAGAAAATAGTTTTTTCATCTTGCATATTGTCATTTCAAAGAAGACCAGAAAAATCTTAATTTGCAGAAATAACGGGACCCCTCTGGAATATTTGGTTGCACACCCTTTGGCAGCGATGACAGCCTCCAAACGTTTCTTATAGCCATCTATAAGCTTCTTGCACTTCTCCACTGGTAATTTCTCCCACTCTTCTTTTCAATTTGTTCAAGCTCTTTAACGTTGGCAGGGTTATTTTCCCTAGTAGCCGATTTCAGCTCACCCCAAAGATTTTCAATCGGATTGAGATCAGGACTCATTGCGGGCCATTTTAAAACAGTCAACTTTTTCCTTTTCTACCATTATTTGTCTTGCTGTAGGACCCATTATCTTCGACTCAAACCAAGTTTTTTTACACTGGGTAGGACATTTCGCTCTAAAATCTCTTGATAATTCTCTGATTTCATGATTCCTGTGATACGGTCAAAGCCTCCGGTACCAGTTGCAGCAAAGCAGCCCACAGCATTATGGATCCTCCACCATGCTTAACTGTTGGTAGGGTGCTCTTTTCCTTCTAGGCCTCATTGCGCAGACTGTAAACAAACTGTGGTCTACATCGCCAAAAATCTAAATTTTTGTTTCATCTTTCCACAGAACCTTTTCCTAGAAGGACTGCGGTTTGTCCAGGTGCTCCTTTTATGTATTTTCCTCAGCAAGGGTGTCCTCCTTGGCCTTTCGCCCATAAAGCTCTGTTTGGTTTAGTGTGCGTCGTGTAGTACTTTTTTGAAACCATGACCCCCAGACTGTTCCAGGTTGGCCTTCAGGTCTTTGGATGTTTGATGTGGTGTTTTTCCTCACCATTCGCACCAACCTTCGAAGACTTCTCTCATCAATTTTTCTCTTCCCCCCACATCCAGGAAGGTTCTTGACAGTTCCATGCTTGGCATACTTACGCATTGTTGAAAAGGGATACCAAGGTCTTTGGAGATGGCCTTATACTCTTTGGAGGTCTTGTGTATGATAATAATAGCCCTTCTAATGTCCTCAGACAGCTCCTTTGTCTTAACCATTTTGACAAAGGAACAGGTAATAACAGGTGGCTTTTTAAAACACGGAAGTCATCATTCATTGTGGGCGGCTGTGGCTGAGGGGTAGAGTAGTCGTCATCCAACCTGAAGTTCGGCGGTTCGATCCCCAGTCTGACCCATCTGCATGCCGAAGTGTCCTTGGGCAAGATGCTGAACCCCGAATGGCCCCCCCATAGAATAACAAAGTGCTGCGAATAGATGTGTGTGTGAAAAGCGCTTTGAGTGGTCATAAAGACTAGAAAAACGCTATATAAATACAAAACCATTTACCATTCATTAGCTAATTCATGTCACATGGGCACAGACAATTTATCACAGGTGATTCTCATTTGTGATTTACCACAGGTGAGTCATAATGTGTTTCCATACTGATTTACAGTAAAGGTTATCAATATCAGTGACACAGCAAGCTTTAAGTTTTTCAATAATCATTTGCTCTGTTGTATTAAACACAAATTCTTGTTTCACTTGATTCATTTGTTTCAGAAGATATTCCACATTATGTACTTAAACCTCTTGGGTGCCAATAATGGTGAGAAGTACTGTAGGTGGAAAGGCCAATTCTAGGTGCTGTTAACAACCAGAAAAGCATACACACAACCACTTCTTGAGTGCTACATTGTTACGTCAAATGAATACAGGTCAGATAAACATAAAAATAAGAATACATTTTTTCAATGTATTAAACAAAAGCAGTCATATTATTACCAGGTTTGCCCAGCTAAATCAGCAATCTGCAATGAAATGTAAAAGTAATCCCTTTTGGGAAGGCTAATTTGCCTTCTAATCAATAAGCACATTTCATAATAAATTAGCTTGACCCCCCTGTGGTAATTATATCTTTTGATATGTAATTAAAAATATCCATTACAGATTACAATAATTTCCTATTCAATAATGAGTTATGATAGCTACCTAGATTATAGTAGGTTATATTCCAGGTTCAAGTGAGAGATTATGCCAAATTCATCTCAATAAACCCAGATTAAGTGGATTTCAATCAGTATAAACAGTAAAATACTAAGAGTCAATACAAACATAATGTCAGGGCCTTGCTCTTACTTAGAAAAACTTTAGAATATTTTTTCCAAATATTGGTGTTCCATGTTATTTAAGAGTGTGTATTGGATGCCACCTAGTGTCCAGAAATGCTAAACCTGTGTTCTTATATGAAGTAGGACTGTTGCTCCTCTCTTTGTAGATCTTTTTTATTTGGTGTGTGTGTGTGTATGCGCACACAAGCAAAATAACTGAACAATGTATGCATAAATATCAACCCATTCTAACGCAACACTTTTTCCTTCTCATGCTTACTCATTACTTCTGTGTTTTATGTCCCCTTTTCCTCTTTTGTGGATAGGTAATGCATTGGCTATACTGGCATAGGTGAATACATAACAGATATCAGTAACACAACTTTAATCTTTAGTTGTTAATTGTATGTAAACAATATTTTAAAAAACATTTCTGTTATGATTAATCTCTACACCTTTTCTCCTCACTAGTTTCTAAACTTTAATTTTGTCTGTGGAAAGTACCGACATTTAGCAACAGCCCAGGTGTATAAGAGTTATGAAGGCGGGGGAAAATGACATGAGTCACAAGTGAGGAAATGTTCCTGTTAGTCCCCAGGCCATAAGAGCTAGTAACCCGTCAGGAAGCAAAAACCTGCATGGCTGCATTCCACACTAAGCTTTTCCTCCACCACATTGTTGAAACAGGGCGTGAGTGCTGTCGTGAAAATTTGGGAGAAAAGTAATAACCGTCTTAAACAAATTCCAAATGCCATGTTTTTATTGGATTATAGGAAAAATGTGCCTAGATCATCGAATGTCGTTTCTTTTCAGCTTCTTTCCTGGCTTTTAGTTGCATCGCTAATCTTTGAAATATCTTTGCTTTAGGAAGCTGTTATTAAATAAATCTATCCAATCTGTGTTTTGTCCTAGACTCATTAACTAGTAATACAGAGTAATATCACAGACACAGATAAAGTTGGTTACATATTAGGGGGTAACTGAGTGCAGTGTAACAAAACAGCCTGGTAAAGACGTCAGCTTTTGTTAGTTTGGCTGTTGACTGATAAAACTGTCCACAAAAGTGAAACCTTGTCGTCTAACACACACACACACACACACACCTTTGAGAGAATGAGAAAAAAGATAGGAAACTATGACACACTATACACAATAACATTATAATTTTCTGAAGATAATAGAAACTAGTAGTTGGAACTACTTTCACAATTTCTGTGCCAAGTAAAGTTACTCTAACACATTAAACATTACTCCTATTTCATTCAATAGTTTTATTTGTTTACATCAAGCCATAAAAGCTAGTTGACTCAAATACAAATATAATCTCACTCTAGTTGGTGGTTTAAAAGATACAGAGAGAACAGAGAGAAAAGCAGGTTTGTTTTGTTGAGCAAGTTCTCAGAAAAGCAGAGGAGGAGGCAACCGGGATGAAGGTGTGGCCAGTTTCAAGTGGAATTCCCCTGAACTCACCTGAGTCCGTCCCCCAATCCTTTAAAGAGGTATAAAGATCCAAAGGTGAAGAAAGAGAAGATCACTGGTACATGAACAATAGAATAGAAATTATACAACTCAATTTCCCAGTACGGATTTCCTTGGATCATTGTAACTTTGCATCATATTGTGACTTGTGCTATCAGGTAAAGGCAATTTTACGTAACTATTTAATTGAAATGTTAGAGTGGTCTTTTGGAAATGTACGGCTTATGTTACAAAGCTTAATGAATAAGAACTAGCTCTTTTAATTCAAATGGAAAGTTTGACATCCAAATGGTGGGTAAACAAGTTTTGTCTCACATATTTCTCAGAATCTCCATGTCATCACCGTGCCTCAGCAGCATCCTGACTCATGCCAACCTTACCATGTATCAGACTGGTATCCCTGATGTACTGCAGCATGAACCAAGTGTGCTGCCCAGAATTAACACTCTTCAGAACAGCAATCCAGAAAACAGCTCTAACATCTACAGTAAGAGATACACTCATTTCTACCTATCATTCCTGTAAATTAAATTGTACGTGTGCTCTGACACTACATTTTCCAAAATGTCAACCTGGGCTGACATCCTCAACCTGGGCTGTGAAAAAAGTTAACCATTATAATACAGCCAGAGTTTCTTACGCAGTCTCAGATGAAAATGAATCACACAGTAAATCCAATAGTTTATTTCAAACCTCTGCCAACAAGACCCTTAGGTCTCTGAACTTTGGCCTCCTTTAGATACTGTTGGGTTAGTAATTTACCAGGCTGTTAATGTTTAACCCATTATAACCATCAGTCACCTCATAGTTAAAACAGCTTGAGCTTTGTTTGAGACACAAATGCAGGCCAGGTGATAATAGAGACTGGTATCAGTCAGCTTTACAAGCAGGTAAACCTGTAGATATGGTGAAGTAAATTAAAGAAGCAAGTGTTGACATGTTTTTGTGTGGTTTGTAAAATATAACAGTACACTGACCTTGATTAAGATCAGGATTTTATGTAAAAAAGAATATGTGTTAACATTTTCTAACTGTTATGATCAGGTCTGACACATGCAGCTACTGCTTGAAAACAGGGATTATTCAACTGCATCCATACTTTAAAGAGTAGCATATGATTCCTCCATTTCTCTCTGCAGATGAGTGGTACATGCAAATCAGCCCTCACTGCTGGACAGCAGACAATGCTCTGGAGTGGATCAGTGACCAAGTAGAGAACAACAAGTTTGATGCAAGCAATCTTAGTCTGGCCTGCTGCTCCATGGATGGACCCACTCTCTGCCAGATGAACAGGGACCAGATGATAGGGATCTTTGGCCTGCAACTTGGACCAAATCTCCACCAAAGTCTGCAGGAACATAAGACCAAATACGGTATAACTGATTCAGTCATTAGGCATTATTTTTAAGATTTTCAAAGCTTAAATACATCAATATATTTTCTTGTTATTTAGATAGTAAAGTAAATGGTTAAGATAATTGTGGACCAAAATACAACTGGCCTGTGAATACAATTGCCAGTTATACATCAATAAAAATATATATGATACTGGGAAGAACAGATTTGACATGTACTCTTAGATACTGGCAATTTAGTCTCATATATATGCTTTGTTTTTCTACTAGAATTATAATGTTTGCGGCCAAAATGTTTTCTTTTTTCTTCCCAGATCTACAGAGCTTGTCAAGGTCGGAGCTGAATGAGACCTGCCAGCTCCTGGACAATTTCCTGGACAGCCTTAACTTCCCTTTGCTCAGCACTATTAGAATTGGCCAAGGTACTTATTATATGTCACATACAAGCATAAAAATTATTCTGTGTGGATATATATTCCTAATAATACTGCTATTCACAACCAACAGCTGAAGGCGTTGTCAGCAAGAAAGAGTTTGAATACAGGGATGATTATGATCTGACAACTCTGACCATGAAGCCCATGACTTCTCTCAGAGACACTGAGTTGTCTGATAATCAGTCTGACAGCGAGTACAGCTCCTCCTCAAACAGTCAGTATATACATGTTTCTCATATTTGCTATTATCTGCCTGTTTCCCAAAAATGTTGTATACCAGAAACATGTCTTATGTGTTCAGGTGGCAGGTTTGGCTCCTCAACCCTCGGTTCACCTGAGTCTGGCATTGGCGAATCAGAAACAGAAATCTCTTACCCTCTGATTTCAAGTGAGTAAACATCTGTGGGCAGCTGTAGCTTCCGAATGTAGAGAAAAAAGATGGTGGTTCCTCCAGTCTGCTTGCCAAACTGTCCTTTTGCAAGACATTGAATCACCCAAATGAATCATGACGGCTGCACCAGCATTGTGGAAATGATGTATGAAAGAAATAGGCAGCGTATTTGACTTTTAACTTGAAAAAACTAGTTTCTAAGTAACCACCTGACAATTCAATGTTTTGTTGACAGAGGTGCACATCAAAACTGAGACAGAAGAAATCCGCTTAAAGCGACCGCGGGGGCGACCTCCTAAAATCAGCATTTATGAATGTCCAAAGAAAAACAAACACGGTGAGGCAATATTTGGGGAATTAGGTAATTCTGTATCATGCATCATGTAAAACTGATTATGCTTTTTTTGCGTTTATTAGGCTGCAGATACATACCTGTTGGGCAAGCATGCTTATGACTATACATATGTGCGCCCACATTAACCAACTTTGCTCCACTTGTTGTTAATAGTGCCAAGAGGCACTCACCTATGGGAATTCATCAGGGACATTCTGATTCACCCAGAGAGGAACCAGGGCTTGATGAAGTGGGAGGACCGTCGTGAGGGTGTCTTTAAGTTCCTCAAGTCTGAGGCTGTTGCTCAAATTTGGGGCCAGAAAAAGAAGAATAGCAGCATGACGTATGAGAAACTCAGTCGTGCCATGAGGTGAGTTCGCAGATAAAAGTTGTTTCAACCAAAACTATGGTATCCACCTAAAACTAAAATAATAGAGCAGTTACAGATGCGGTTCAGAGGTAAAAGTATTGTATTGTGCCTAGACCTAAAACACAAGCCAGTAGATGTCTTCTCAATAAATAAGATGTTCAAACATTGAAAACAAATTCAGATTGTAGCCTTACATGAACTGTTCTCTGATATCCAATGAACTCAAGATAATCTCCTGAAATTCTCTTGGGATTCGGGAGCTTTTGTTGGTCGATTAGCTGTAAAGAAAAAGAAACGTTCACTGGAGTGAAGTGTTTGGCAGGCTGCATCACCCCTCACTTGAATGCTCCAGAATTTCCATTGTTGTCAATGGGCCTGGCTGGAGAATCTCCTGATGCATTCTTCATGTGGGAAAGGCCAACTCTGACTCCATTGTGACATTTTCCATGTGAAATAATAAGCTCTAGTAAAACCAAGCTTAAACTAAAATCATTTTTAAATTCCAGTGATATAATATCGTACTACGAGGTCATTTGCTTTGCTCCTAGTATGTGTCAAGCTCCAAGAATGTTACATCTGTTTACCACAATGCAACTTGATAGTGTATTTTATTAGACCCTACTGCCTCACGGATAATCCTGGGTTTTAAGGTGAACACTCAGAAATTTATGAAGTCAGAGTGATGTCAACAGCGTTTTGTCTTTGCTCACTTGTTGGGCGAAGCTATATTATAGTACTGCGCCGACAGGATCCCCATGACTAAGTGACTTAGTGACTGTGGCATGTAAAAGTGAATTGTCCCTGGTTGGTCCCTAGTGGAAGAATATTATAAAATAGCTTTTGATTAACTTATAACATTGTATATCAGTTAAGTGCAGCAGACGATGAAAGATAATGCATTATTTGTGTCTTAATCCTGCACTAACTGACCCTCCTCAACCCTTAGGTATTACTATAAGAGGGAAATCTTGGAGCGGGTCGATGGCCGGAGGCTTGTGTACAAATTCGGAAAGAACTCTAGTGGCTGGAAGATTGAAGAGATTGATATGGGCATGTGACTGAAAAATAACAGCAGTTAGAAACTAAAAAGCTTATCAGACTAGGAGGATAGAGCAATAAATTATGCATGTGGCCTGTCTGAAAATAAATCTTGCTGCCCCAGATGTTTAAGACACGAACTTCCCCTCAGAAGGAAGGTGTTGCAGAAAATGTAAGCCAGTGTTTTTGGCTCGAGTAGGTTTTATGAACCAATATTAATGCTGTATTTGTCTTGTATTGTTGATTATCAAAAGATACTATGTTCATAATAGCTAACATATACATCAATCTGGAAAATTGTAAGTTTCTATTAAAATGCATAGTTTTTACAATTGTACAGTACAAATTTCCGTGTATGTATTTAACTTTCCTCTACTGAAGCAGGACTAACTCATCCTCAATTGTCATTACAGTTAATTTGGTATACATGGGCATTAAGGTTAATTGCAAATGGTCGCTTTTTCAGTCTTGATGACCACTCAGTAACAATGTGGATTACATGTCTATGGTATTACTTGATAGTGTGTTTTCACAATATTTAGTAAAATGTAACTAAATCACTTTTCATATAATCATTGCCTGTAAAAACTTAATCCATTATGCTGTCATCCACTTTAGATTGAATAATATACTATATATGTGTAAATTAATTCTTGTGTGTGATAAAATAAAATGGTTTTAGTAGAAATCAATTTGGACATTTATTGATTTCTTTTTTGAGATTTCCTCTTTTCAAAGCTAAAAACTGGGATCCTATTTGTACATCTGTAGCCATTAATACAGTTGGAAGATTTGAAAAATGCAGTATGATGAGCCACAACTAAAGATTTATACCCACATATTGTCTACAATGCTGTGGAAGGAAATTTTGCAATTCAACGTAGGTTATTTGGCCCTACTAGTACCTAGTACACTCGGTTGATGATACAGCCATATAGACCTCCCGTAACCACTATATTAAGACTTTTGCTAACATGACCTGATATAGTACATCTACAAATGGGATACAGTAATTCACTATTTTCAAACCTGAACCCTATTGTTCCATCTTTTCCATTCATAATGATTAATAGGGACCAAAATGTATGGAATCAGTCCAAAATTGATCAACACTTTAAAGGGCACAGAACACTATGAAGGGCACATCAAATAGAGAGGCAGGAATACCATTAAGGTCCTGCCATGCACAAAAACTCAGTCATAAAATCAAGCCTGAAATTGATCCATAATGACAACTCACAAGTTAAGTTTCAAAACCTGTAAAACTTGTTTGATGGAATAGCTTGCAAAGGGCCATTTCGCACAATGTATCCCTTTGGCTCAATAGGCACCTGCATGCCTGACACAATCATGCAGCCAGCACTTGTATGGATCAGAAGGTGTGTGTGTGTGTGCGTGCACATGTGTGTGCATAGTTTCTAAATAGTCCTAAGCAGCTTTGTGATACCATCAATCTCTAATTTATTTTAGCAGCAAAATAAAGCTTTGTCTGTCTGCTTCCTACAATTGACACTGGTAGATGGTTGTTTCTGGTGCAAAACAGGTATGACCAGTTAGAGAGGACAGGGTATGTTTTAATTTCTACATGACTAGTCTGCGGCAACAGAACTTTAGTTTAGTTTAGTTTAGCTAAAGTTCCTTAGTTTGCCCTCAGAAACGTGATGGTAACTTTGGTTTGGTGACTCGTATCCAGCTGCTATCAATCTGCTTCATCATCAGAAATATTTTTAAATACCCAATTGGGGAACAGGAAGTTCTTATTGATTTTGTTTACTCATTAATTCATTCATTAATTCACAGACTGAACAAACGTGATGTCCCATTTACAGGAAGACCGCTTTTATTTTGAAATCACTGACACACTCATAACTTACAGGGGTAGCAGTTCACCCAGAATTGAAAATTCATTAATTATATACTGGGTGGGTAAAGTCTTTGAGTCCACAAAACAGGGTAAAAGAATGTTGCAGCCGAATCTAATACATTTGAAGTAACTAGTTCTTCAGACTTGCTAACTATTCTGAAGAAGTTATTATCTACCATCAACACCCAAAATACCACCTTTTCCTTTTATTGCTATAAATCCACATCGTAAATTTTATTCCAGTTGCATCTGTCCATTCCTGTTGCATCTGAAACTGTTGTCATCATTGCCATGATGCCCTTCCTAGAAGAATTTTGTCAATAAAGCTCTTATTTTATACCTGGTAGCTGCCTTTGTGGTCCTTTGAAGTAGAGAATGGAGATCCATTGAATCAGAATTTGCATTTACACTGGGCCAACCTCCCCAAAACGACAAACATCTATGACCCTTTTAAGAACTGGTATTAACTTCTGTCCTGAGAGATCCGATCACCAATTGTGATCAGATGAGAAATTAACAGGAGTTAAGACCAAATTATGTTGTTTTGACCAAGTCTGAGTTTACAGATGTGTCAGATGTCACTTTTTGTGTGTGCCTGAGTGTTTCGGTATGAGAGACAGGAGTCAGAAGGTGGTGAATAAATTGCCTGCAATTACTGTGAAAAACGATTTCACCAATTTAAGATAGAAATTATATTATTTTGGCTATGGCCACGAACAAATCAGCATATGGGCAAAGATGGAGGAAGTTAGCTTGAGGAAGAATCTTTGCAATATTAACGGTTCATGTGCCATCCTTTCACTGTAAATATCCTCAAACATATATATATATATTCCTCTCTTTGGACTGTATATACTAGGTCCTCTGGTCAGGGAAATAAACAGGGCCATGGTGTCCATGTCCGAACAGTCCACCCTGGCAAGGAGCAGGGAGTGAGGGAGGTCCCTAAGAGGGCTGGAGCTTAGTGCATCCTGTTTGTCCCAACACCCTGCAAGGTCCAAGTATTCCTCGATCCCTAAATAGCAATATCTTTATGACCTTTTTTAATGATAAAATTCTAACTATTAGAAATGAAATCAACCATCTCCTGCCCTCAATTGGCACTAATACCCTCCAAACAACAGAGATCTCAGAAACGGCTGAGAATCCTATCCATTACTTAGACAGTTTCTCTCTGATCACCTGTGATCAGTTTGCCAAAATAATCTCAGGTTCTAAACCAACAACCTGTATCTTAGATCCCATTCCTACAAAATTAGGTAAAGAAATTCTGCACTTAATTGATAGTTTGTTACTTAAAACAAACAATCTGTCATTATCATCAGGTTATGTACCACAGTCTTTTAAAATAGCTGTAATCAAACCCCTACTCAAAAAACCCACCCTAGACCCAGAGGTTTTAGCCAATTACAGCCCATTATTTTTAATCTCCCCTTCATGTCTAAAATCTTAGAAAAAGTTGTAGCCAATCAGCTGTGTGAGTTTCTCCAGGAAAATATGAAGATTTTCAGTCAGGGTTTAGATCCAATCACAGTACAGAGACAGCCTTGGCAAAAGTCACTAATGACCTTTTAATAGCCTCAGATCAAGGACTTGTGTCTGTCCTCGTTCTGTTTGATCTCAGTGCGGCATTCAACACAATTGACCATCACATTTTATTACAAAGACTCAAACAGTTAATTAACATTAATGGAACCGCCCTTAACCGGTTTAAATCGTATTTTTCTGATCGCTCCCAATTCGTGCAAATTAATGATGAGTCATCTGTGCGCACCAAAGTTAACCATGGTGTTCCACAGAGCTCTGTGCTCGGCCCAATTTTATTATCATTATATAGGAAACATTATCAGGACACACTCAATAAATTTCCACTGCTATGGGGATGACACCCAGTTATACTTGTCAATAAAACCCGAACAAATTAATCAATTTAACTTCGAGCATGTCTCAAGGACATAAAAACCTGGATGACTAGCAATTTTCTCATATTAAACTCAGATAAAACAGAGGTTATAATACTTGGCCCCAAACACCTTAGAGATACATTATCTAATGATATAGCTGCGCTAGACGACATTGCCCTTGCTTCCAATGAAACAGTCAGGAACTTGGGAGTGATCTTCGATCCTGATTTATCCTCTAATAGTCACTTAAAACAAATTTACCGCCTTTTTCCACTTGCGTAATATCTCAAAAATCATACATGTCTTTTCGCAAAAGATGCAGAAAAACTAGTCCACGCCTTGGTTACATCAAGACTGGACTATTGTAATTCATTATTATCAGGCTGGAGCAGAAAGTCCTTAAAGACTCCACAGCTTGTCCAAAATGCTGCAGCACATGTCCTGATGAGAACCAAGAAACGAGGGCACATTTCTCCAGTATTAGCATTGCTACACTGGTTTCCGGTTAAACCTAGAATAGAATTTAAAATTCTCCTCCTCACCTTCAAGGCCCTTAATAATATAGCGCATTTTTACCTTAAAGAGCTGTTAGTACCTTATCAATCCACTAGAGCACTCTGCTCCCAGAATTCAGGCCTACTTGAAGTCTCCCTAAAGTCTCTAAAAGTAGAGTAGGAGCCAGAGCTTTTAGCCACCAAGCTCCTCTGCTGTGGAATAATCTACCACTTTCTGTTCGGGAGGCAGACACCATCTGTTCGTTTAAGAGTAGGCTGAAAACCTTCCATTTTGATAAAGCTTATAGTTAGAGCTAATTAGTGCGGCAGAACGTAACTTGTTCTATTTTCTAAAATAGGAAGCGTTTAGTCTAAAAAGGCATAGAGGTATTGATGGCTGATCTACTGAGTGGGCCACATGGTTTTCATCGTACTATCATACAAACCAGTAGCCAGTCAGATTTACCTTGAGCTTCAGTGTAGCCTCAAGTTTGGCATGTATCATTGTATCCTTGATTACAGGGCAAAAAACCCTGATGATGCTAAGACGCAGAGGGAATTTATGACACATGACACACAGAGCTTCTCTTTCCAGCTTCTCCTTCCTCTTCTCCATCCATATCCCCCTTCCCTGGAATCCCTTTGCTTTATCGCCCACAGATCCAGGGCCTCTGTGGCCGCACCATGGATTACGATTTGTGGATCTCGCATAAGAGGTCGCAATGGTGGATCCAGTATGGCGGATTCTATATCGTGTGGGCTGATCATAGTGTAATTGCGGATCCTGTGTCGCGTTGGCATCAGATAAGGGCGGTGGACCAGGAACGCGGCAGCGGCTCATGATGGATCCTAATAAGTGGCAGTGGACAATGACTGTGGACTAAAGTGGCATCTGATCTGGATGGTGGATCCCTATCCTGCTGGTTGCTGACCATGGACTGGGATTGCAGCTGGACTGCTTGGCATGTCATGTTGGGGTTGTCCTTCAAGATGTTTACCATCATCAATGCTGCTAAAAACTTTAATCTTGATGATGTTTTCCTACATGTGGCATCTATTGCACTATCTGGTATTTTTTACCCTGTAAAAGGGTTTTTAGTAGTTTTTCCTTACTCTTGCTGAGGGTTAAGGACAGAGGATGTCACACCATGTTAAAGCCCTATGAGACGAATTGTAATTTGTGAATAAGGGCTATACAAATAAAGTTTGATTGATTAATTGAACTTACAAAGCTGGAACGTTTTACAAAGCTAACTTTGTAAAACGTCGAGGAACTATTGAGGCCTTTTTGCCAGACTCTTTGTTAAATCAAATAACCTAGTTACTTTTTTAAACTGCAAAAATTTTTTTGATAAAAAATTTTTGGGCAATTTTATGTCTCATTGTACTCCTACCGAAGGGTTTGCACCTGTGTTTTGAGTTTCACAGCGGCGTCAACGAGAAACACTTTTCTGTCTTTTCTTGTTTGCACTATATAATGTCAGGATTACCGCCTATACTAAAGCTAGCTCACTTGGCTTTTCCTCACTTAAACTCAGATTTTTTTCTTTTTCTTTTGACATTCCATGACATTTGCCCTCATTCAACCAACAGCTTGTGTGAAGGACAATGTTCTGCCTGCCACCTACCAGTTAATTTAAAGCAGCGGATGGAGGAAGTTACAAACTCTCAGCCTCTGTAACAAAATGCTGGTCAGTTTCAGCTCAGTATAACCTCGTCCTCCCTGCTCATCTCTAATATCATATTTCAACTCATTTATCAAAAGAATCAAGATCTGGGAGGCTTGTCACAGACGATTAGTGTTTTTTTTCTGAAAGTAATTTCCCTCAAATTTTTTTAGTTTTTTTGCTTTGTTGCCACACTTTGCTGTTTGCAAGGCACATTCATGTTAGAGTACCTGAGGTGGTGTAACACCTGCTACTGTGAACTTTTATTATTCCTTTGTATAATTCAAAATATGCTTTTTAATATATGGAAATACTGTTTGTTTACATATATTAATATATCCTTATCATAACAACTTTGTACACAATTTTTGTCCTTTTAAGCCTTCTGCCACAGGCCGGTTTATTTACAGTAAATCCGTTATTTACCACTCCAGTGCTCAAAGCTGACTCACAGTAATCTGGAAGCAGACACCCTCAGTCCTCTACCTTCTTGTATGCTGCTCATTTGTTCACACACACACAAAAATACACACAAATGCCACAAGTAGAGATTTTTGATTCAAAACATCTGATGAGCTACAACAGATGATGCAACCTCTTGCCATTTTTCCTTTTGAAAATAGGCTGTTTAATTACATTCATATGTTTCTATGTTTCTATATATTTATTTTATATTCCTTACACTTAGGTATTGCATGTTACTTATAACTTGGGTAAGCTCTCTTTGACTCTTGCTGCTGTAATACTGCAAATTTCCCCATTGTGGGACTAATAAAGGACTTCTTATCTTATCAGATTGGAGTGCGTTCATAACTATACTTATAGCTGTCCACTCATGATCAGATTACAAAACCCCACGTTTATACCACGGTGTGTATGGGGTCACACACACACACACACACACAGACACACACAAACACACATACTTCTTAGCTGGTGAGGGACTGAGCTCCTCCCTCTACAACATACCTGCCTAACAGGTAAATTTGGCAACAGGCCAGAATGTGTGTGTAACACGTAGTTTACTGGAAACCTCATGATCAATGCCAGAAAAAACAGGATGGGGGGTTTTACTGTTATGATCTCAGTTCATTGTCACTTGGTAAATTGCAAATTATAAATGCAAAATAATGGATTCTTAAACGTTGACAGTGGTTTAGTCCACTGCCCAATTCTCTCTCTCTCTCTCTCTCTCTCTGAGTTGACTGACTTCCTGAAACCCACAGCTGTACAATAGTTAACTTAAAGCAAAGGATGTGTCAGACACGTTGCTCTTATTCGACCACTCAGTAGAATAACACACATTTACATTAAAAAAGGTCATGGTCATTGTGTCATAGTTGAATCTTCAATCACACGCCAACTTGGTACACACAACTGCATCTTCAAAAACACGTGAAGTGGTATTTCCACAATTAGAATGTTATTTACCCTTAATTTGTAACTGATTTTTGAGCTGTTTACATTGTTCTAAATGTCCAATGTGTATGTGGTATGCCCCAAAATATTTGATTTAATTAGTTTAATAGACATTTTTTAAATCATTCCTAATAATATATGTGATAGTCACGTGGGTTTATGTTTAATATGCATAATGGAGAGATCAATAAATGACAGCAGCACTCAGCTTGAATGTTCCTCATCCTGGGAGTGGCTACCACACATAAAGATGGCTGGCGGAGGACTGCATCTCACAGAAGGCACTACTGGGGGAGGTTCCAATGCCTCAGCCCTCATTAAGCTGGAGCTCAAGTGTTGGAGCGAGGGGAGAGCACAAAGGAGTGGAGACAAACATGAAGCAGCCGGCAGGAGACATGGAAGAAAATACTTTGGGAAGGACCCACGTGAGAAGCAAGTTTATGGAGGATATATTTACCATTTGATGAACTTTTATGTTTTGCTTCCGGAGAGACTTTGTTTACGAAATAAACGGGACCCTTCGTTTGAAACCCTTTTTTTCCTACTCTGTATTTCTGTTTCGCACTGCCCTACACCCTGCTTGGCGGTTAAACCTCTTGTGATACCACAATTTATTAAGAAGCAATGGAAAGTTAACAGTATAGCTATGGGCACTTTGCGAAGGATCCACGTGAGAAGCAAGTTTATGGAACATATATTTACCGTTTGATGAACTTTTCCCACCTGACTTGTCTTCTGCCTGATCTCCATTGTGACCTGTCTGCTATTCTCTAGACTCTTGTTTTGCCTGCTCCTTACCGTATTTGTTTGCCTCCTCTGACTGATTGCCTGGCTTCTGACAACTGCTCCGTTAATAAACCTAGAACTTTGCTTATTCTAAGACTGCTTCTTCGTTGTGCTTTTGGGTTCCCGCTTGTCACCCCTGACAGTACGATCTGGCCAAAAATGAACCCAGCCGACTCTGAGAGACTCCGCAGCGAGGTGGCGGCACAAGCTAGCCTTCTGTACCAACAAGAGCGACAACTTACCGCCATGGCAGAGGCCTTCCATGAAGCTTCAGCATGCCACGACCAGCATCTTGAGGCCCTCGACGACCAGTTCCAGCGATTTGTACAAGTCTGTCAACCACCGACTGTTTCACGTCCGGTCAGTCCTTCCACTCGTGTTACCGCCGGCCCGGAACCTCACCTCAGCGCTGCCGACCGGTTCTACAGAGCTCCGGGTACCTGCCGGTCCTTCCTTACTCTCTGCTCATTGACTTGGAGAGGCGGTGGACTAGTGGCAGAAACTTTCACTATGGGCAGAAAAGGTATCTGGTTCGTCTCTGGTTCGACTCCACGGAGAAACAACATATCCCGCAGAGAGGTCAAGAGTGGCGTGTATGATCACCCAGCTTTCGGGACGAGCACAGGAGTGGGGAACCTCCGAGTGGGAGAAGCAGTCAGTGATCTGCTCTTCTGTGTCAGCCTTCTCAGATGGTCTCAGGAAGGTGTTTGACCATGCTACCTCCGGCCGAGAGGCTGCTCGGGGGCTTCTCAACCTGACCCAGGGGAGTCGGCGAGTGGTGGATTATTCCATTGACTTCCAGACTCTCACCACGGAGAGTGATTGGAATTCCTCCTCGCTGAGGGACGCTTTTCACAATGGCCTCTCTGACGTCATCAAAGATGAGCTGGCGGCACAGGATCCTCCGGCCCGTTAGGCTCGCCTTTCTCATTAGCATAAGGACACTGCAAATGAAAAGGAAATGTATCAGGGAAAAAATAAATGTTAAAATATATTTAAGACATTTCTTTTGACATTTATTTTGGTATTAACATATTTATTTATTTATTTCTGTATTAATTTATTTATTTCCTTTTTTATTTCTGTATTTATTTATTTATTTCTGTATTTATTTATACATTTATTTATTTAATTATTTTTAGTTATGTCATGTATGGTCCTCCATAAGAGGGGGGTCAAATGGGACAGTGAGATCTATTTTTAGACTTCACAGGTGGTAATCAGCACTGCAGGTTGTTCAGTTAGTAGAGCAGAGGGACAACATGAAGTCCAGGTGTTGGTAAAACACAAACATTGAATTTTTTCTTTGTCTTTCAGGGGGGAACTGTTGTATTCTTTAAATAATCAACTGTCAATGATATCTTAAGTTAATGTGTTCATTTTCCAGATAGGACTTATAGTTATTGAGTTACAAGTATTTGTTTGGTGGAGATTTATGAAATGAGAAGTACGTTTCTAAACTGCTCGGGCAGCCTCATTTTTTTACTCCAAACAATAATATAGATATGTACTTGTTCGTCCAAGCCTTGTAATTCTTACGGTGTTTTCATTTCTTTTTCACGTTCTCCTGAGGTCTGATGTCTCCCTCTCATTCCCCACACCTGGCGTAATCAGGGACTCACACACGCAGAGGGAGGGGGGACAGTCAGATCTATTTATAGAATACTTCACGGGTGTTGATCAACACTGTAGGTGCTGCAGTCAGTAGAGCAGAGGGACAGTGACCCAGAGGTGGCTAGTTGAAGTCCCAGTGTGGGCGGGGCTTAAATTGTTTTTTTTTATTTTCAGTCTTTCAGGGGGGAACTGTTGTAGTGCAATGTGATTGGCTCTTGATCAGATTCCTGTATTAGTGTGTATGAAGTGATAGTGTTACCGCCACCTGGTGGTCGTTGTGAAAATGAAGTTTTAGCAATCGCCCCCAAAATCCTGTCACATGATCAGAGCCCTGACTTGATCAAGTCAGGACTATTACTGCATACACATTATTAGTGATAGCGCCACCTAGTGGTCCGTCTGAAAATGAAGTTTGTGCAATCGGTCCCAAATTGAACAACCTTCATTAGATTCAAGACCTGAACAGATATATAAGTGCGTATGCAGAGATAGTGATAGCGCCACCTAGTGGTTGGTGTGAAAATTAAGTGTAATAGAGTTATAGCAATCGCCCCCAAAATCCCATCACATGATCAGAGCCCTGTCCTGAAGAGGTCAATGAGTGTGTATGCAGTGTTAGCGATGGTGCAACCTACTGATCAAGTCTCTCTCTCTCTCTTAAACCAGTCTCTCTCTCTGTCTTTTTTATACTAGCCATGCTCCCTCTCTGGATCTCTCCTTCTCTGGGTCTGTCTATCGCTCTCTTAAAGCAGCCAGTCTCTCTGTCTCTCTCTCTCTCTCTCCCTCTCTCTCTCTCTCTCAAATTGAGACAGTCTGTCTCTCTTCCCCAAAAAACAAAACGCCCCTTTCGACCCGGACGCAGAAGGCACCCATTTCGAAATTTCTAGGCAGGAGGAATTGTCTAGTTATTCTTACTTCTTCTTCCGTAAAATTTCGATACGCTTCTCCTCCTACAAATTTTGTCGCACATTCACGAGACCCACAAATAAACATGCGGAATTACGTCGAATGGTGTGCTATTATTCAGATTTTTGATTCGTCCCCCGGTTCGCTCAAAAATCGCGATAACGTGGCCGAAAACGTACAATGGGAGTCAAGCTCACTCTACCAAAAGAGCGACAGTGCGAAAAAGAGGCATTTTCAGGTGCCCCGGGTGCACTAAAACTGCTCTCAAATCCCCAAACGGAGGTCCTCAGACATGATTTTTAGATATTTGAGGTCGTGAGATTGTTTCCTTCGCAGACATGTCACTCTCAAATCTCTCGGACCTGTGCTTATATCCGCATCGAAAAATCGAGGAATTATTTCCGGATCCTTCTCCCATTGAAGCCCAATGTTAATTCTGAAGATTTTTCTGAAAAGATTAAAACTGAAAAATAAAACGTAAATCGCTCCCACGGCTCCATTTCTCAGCTCTCACGAATAAAAAATATATCTGGTTGTAGTGTAAAGTCTTGTGATTCTCAAAATGTTTTCATTTTCCATGTAGGACTTATAGTTTTTGAGTAACAAGTATTTGTTTGTTGACGGTGCTAGAGTGTGAAAAAATGTCTCTTCCATTAAAAGTAATGATAAGTCTCGGAGGAGAATTTATAAACTGCTCACACGGGCTCATTTATTGACTCTAAACAATAATATAGATATTTTATTGTTCGTCCAAGCATTGATATTCTTACGGTGTTTTCATTTCACGGATAGGAGTTACAGATTTTGTATTAGAGCATTTTGTTCGGGACGCTCTCCTGAGGTCTGATGTCTCCCTCTCATTCTCGCACACCTGCGGTAATAAGCGAGTTACACATGCTGAGGAAGGGGGCCAAATGGGGAAAGGGAAGAGTGAGATCTATAAATAAACTATTGCACCTGTATTACAAGACTATAGGTGGTACAGTCAGTAGGGTAGAGGGAC
This sequence comes from Platichthys flesus, assembly GCF_949316205.1. Taxonomy (NCBI): domain Eukaryota; kingdom Metazoa; phylum Chordata; class Actinopteri; order Pleuronectiformes; family Pleuronectidae; genus Platichthys; species Platichthys flesus. The sequence goes on from NC_084946.1 coordinate 378,628, forward strand.
AGTGATGCAGAGGTTGTCGGTTCAAGTCCCAGTGGGAGTTGAACATTGATTTTTTTTTTCTTTGTCTTTCAGGGGGGGAACTGTTTTACTACAATGTGATTGGCTCTACATCAGATTCCTGTATTAGTGTGTATGAAGTGACAGTTATAGCGCCACCCGGTGGTCGGTGTGAAAATGAAGTTTAAGCAATCGCACCCATAATCCTGTCACATGATCAGAGCCCTGACCAGGCACGGGAAGGTAGCGCCCCCCATACGTAAGCTGTTGTCTGGATGTAAGTCTCCATTACTGAAACACGTAGTGTCCCACCGCAGACAACTGTACATGATACTTAACAACCGGAACGAGGAGCTCAACCTCTGCTTCCATGTTAAAGTAGATGATTACGACTATGTGATTTTCGCCACTTCATCGGCGATGAAGTGTTTCGGGTGCGGAGAGGAGGGACACTCGGTGAGAGCCTGTCCGAAGCGGGGCCCCCGCTGCTCCTCCGGTACCGGAGCTACAGGCCCCCGGTCAGCCCCGCGGCGACTGGTTCCCCGGGGGAATCGGCCACTGAGGGGCTGGCCGTCACATCTGGGCGCCCGGTCGCTGCGCCACAGTTTTCTCCTCCTACATCTCTGCGGAGAACCGAGGCTGTGACCGAGCCATCACGAGGGGTGAGTTTTGTTAATACACCAGGTGTTGGGGGGGGGGGTGTTGGTGGAGGATGTTGTGGTGAAGGATGTTGTGGGTGAGGTAGAGGAAAAGGAGGTGGGAGATAAAGGGGAGGAAGAGGGTGGTATAGGTAGCAAACAGGTGGAGGAGGTGACGGGTGAAGAATAAAGTGTTGAGCAGGAGGGAGGGGGCAGTGGAAGGATAGGAGGAGAAGCAGCTGAGGGCAGGATGGTGTGGAGTGAGCAGGTGGAGGAGGAGGAGATGGAGGAAGAATCAATAAAAGAAAAGAAAACAGTAAAACGTAGGAGGTCAGCTAGGACAGTTTTAATTGAATCAAAGACAAGTAAAGTGCAAATGGAGAGTGATGTGAGTGAAAGTGATTGTGTGTCTGATAGCAGCGACTTTCCGCCTTTTAACAGCAGTCAAAAAAAGAAAACCCTTACAGTTGACAAATTTAAATCCTTTTTACATCAAACAAAAAATCAGCAACTGAAATTTGAAGGGCACTTCCCAGATCTCGGCCTCACAGACCAGGACGTTTTTAGACTTAAAAAACTGGTGCTCAGAGCAAAGAGACAACTGAGCAGTGATGGAAAGGACAGCTATGTGTGTATTAATTAATTTACAGTTTTCTGTTTTTGTTTCTAACATTTTTAACAACTTGGATGTTTTTAAAGTTGGGGTTTTAAACGTGAACGGTGCAAGAGATCAAAAGAAAAGAGCCTGTATTTATGAAACTATGATAATGAAAAAAATTGATGTCATGTTTTTAGAAGAAACGTGTGATTTTAATAATGAGTCTGACTGGAGGAGGGAGTGGGGAGGGGAGGCCATTTTAAGTCACAACACTTCCCTGAGCGCAGGAGTGGGCTTCCTCTTCTCCATGGCTTTTAAACCAAACTCGCTGGAGGTCAAACATGTGATCCAGGGGAGGCTTCTTTTAGCCAAAGCTCAGTTCGACCATTTTACTGCTGTTTTTATTAACATTTATGCTCCAGCAACCGGTGCAGAGAGGAAGCCGTTTTTACTGAAAATAAGTGAGATTCTTAATGATTGTGCCATGGAGGATTTTTTATTCTTGGTTGGGGATTTTAACTGCACTGAAGATGCGATTTTAGACCGCAACCACGCAAAGCCTCATCCAGCCTCTCAGCACGCCTAAAAGCAGCTGGTCGGCTCTCACGGCATAGTGGACGTGTGGAGGAGGATGCACCCAGACTGCAGACAGTAAACCTGGTCCCACATCAGAGAGAGTAGGATCTCCTCAGCCAGGTTAGACAGGATTTATTGTTTTAAACATCATTTTAACATTTTTAAAAGCTGCGCCATCATGCCGGCTGGTTTTATTGATCATTCCCTGCTTTTATGTCATGTGTTTATCAGGAATGTTTTACCCAAGAGCGCCTATTGGCATTTTAATTCTGTTTTAACATTCGGTAAGAATTTTACAGATGTTTTTAAGTATTTCTGGGGTGTTTTTAGACAGAGGAAGGGCGATTTTAGTAATCTTAGGCAGTGGTGGGACCACGGTAAGACACAAATACGCTTATTGTGTCAACAACACACCCTCAATGTGACAAGAGACGCCACCCGATCTATGAAAGATCTAGAGACCGACATAGTGTAACTACAACATTTAAGTGAGTCCACCGGAAATCAAGGTTATATTGAAAGCCTCAAAGAAAAAAAAATGGCTTTAGCCGACCTGTTAGAACGTAAAGTACAGGGCGCGTTAGTCAGGTCTCGGTTCCTGAACATTGCTGAAATGGATGCTCCAACTAGCTACTTCTTCAGTCTGGAGAAAAAGAACGGGCAGAGGAGAGTAATCCACACCCTGCTCTCAGACACAGGGGAAGAGCTGATGGAGCCACGCCAGATAAGAGAGCGGGCTGTGAGTTTTTATCAAGCGCTGTACTCTTCTGAGGAAGAAAACACAGGCAGGGAGGATTTCTGCAAAGATTTAGCTCAGATCTCGGAAGAGTCCAACTCACAGCTCGCTGCCCCCCTCCGGATGCAGGAGCTGCTGACCGCCCTGCAGGGCATGCAGGGGCGTCCCCTTTAAAAGTATTGCATATTTTATTTAATCCATTATGTATTATGTGCAATACTTTGCTTTGATTGTTTGTAAGTAATGAAAACCGGTCGGTACCTGGAGTCAGTGTTGAAGTGATGACTCAGTGTTCAGTCTGGTTGGATTCCAGTTGTGTCTCATGTTTTGCATTGCAGGGGGTGCGCAAAATCCGCTTTGATATTTCAACACATTTCCAGAAAAATATTTAAAATAAGAAAAATATGTCTAAATTAATATAAAGGTGATGAGGGGAACCTTGAAACCAGCTTGGGGCTAGAAACTGCCAGTAGTTTTCCCCTATGCATGTGTGTAACAGGTAGGTGTAGAAGAGCGGTTTAGCTAGGTAGAAAAACTCTCAGGAGGTCTTGGAGATGTAGTTTGCATGATGGGAATTTGTATTTTCCCAAAAAGAAGGCCCAAAAGGGCAGAATTAATAATGAAAATAATAAATAAAACAAGAGTGAAAAACAAATACTTTGTAATAAGAAAAATAAATTGGTATAATAGCCAAAACAATTAATTGGTCTTTTTCTTTGAGGGAATTCAGTTATTTGCCAGATGTATACTGTTTCCTCAAAGTGCAGTTTTTTGCAAGCACATCACTTTCAACTGACCAGGTGTCCAACTACTGTGGCCTTGGCCAACAGGGAGCCTGCTACATCGGAGAGACACAGATTAGACACCCAGGAGGATTTCATATATTTTTCTCACCACGTTTCATGAAACACCTCTTAGTATTAATTCTGGCATGACCTCTCTCTTTCCTGAGAACCTGTGCTTGTTGTGCAAACCCTGCGTCTGAGTCAAAAAGATAGACATCATTCCAAGAAAAGAAACAGTTGTAGCATAAGCATTATTGATTATATCGATTCTACAGCTAATATTTATTCACAGGATATAGGTAAAATATAGTCACAAGATACAGAGAAACATAGATATCTCAACACTAGCTGCTAGTGTTTTTGTTGTGTTTTTTGCAAAAGTTTACTTTGCAAAAGACCACCTTGAATTTGGCTTTCAAAGCAGACATCAAAGATGAGAGAATCAAAGCTCTCATGTTTTTGAGTATGGGTGTCACTGGGGGTTCACAGTTGAGGAGCTATTCCAGCATGAGATCACCAACTCTGCATTATTCTTGGTTGACAAAGACGGTTACTTGAGGAAGAGTGCCAAATCACAACTTGGGACTGAGCTGTTGAAGTTGTGTCAACAAATAGATATAAAAGGTCCAGATACCCCCCCGCCAACACACGCCATCATTATCAACTTCATGGCATTGGTGAGAAAGGTGTAACGATCTGGCAGTTAAGATTTTGTAGAAGGGTTTTCTGTTAACTGTTAGATCTCTGTTGTTTTGTGTTTGAGTTGTTTTCATGTGTGCCTTCTGTTTCCTGTTTTATTTTGTAGTCTCTGTTCCTTGTGGGTCGTTTCGGTCTTCACTTCCTGTCTTGGTGATTGTCTGTCTAACTCCTCATGTGTTGCACCTGTGGCCAATTACCCCTGCCTTCCCTGTGTCTATAAGCCTCTGTCTTTCCCTTTGTCCTTGTCGGATTGTCTGTTTTGCTTCTTGGTCTTCGTGGTTCCTGTTCGTCTACCCGCTGTCCTGTGTTCCTGTCCTGCCTTGTCCTGATTCCCTGAGCCTCTTCACTTTGAACTCCTCATGTATGCTCCCTTGTCTTTTTGTTTAGTTTAGTTCTTTTTACATTGAATAAGTTGTTTTTGTTAAACATCTCTGCATCTGGGTCCATCTCCTTCCACAATCGTGACAGTACAATCCGACCAGAAAATGGACTCAGCGGAGATTAGTTTGTTTCAAGAGCAAGTTTTTTATTTAGAATTTTTGGTGGATGAGCTGTGTTTTCCGGGACCCCAGAGCAAGTCCGACACCCTGGAGGAAATTGCAGTGGTTGAGGCATGGCTAAAGGATCGGCCTTGGGTGAGCCATTTTGTCCCGTACCTTGTGGAGGTGCGGGACAGACTAAAGAAATACCTCAACCCTCCAGCCTCATCCGCTAACCCGTTTTATGGAACCCGCCTGGCTTTTGGTGGACCACGCAGCCTGCAGCAGAGGTCTGCGGTTGGTGGCAGAGGTTGGAGCAGTACCCCCGCATCTTTAAGGCCAGCTCGCAGGCACCACCCTCCAGCCCCAGCCGTAGTCCTGTACGCTGGAAGCGGCGGGGTTTTTTGGGGACCCCGCAACCTCAAGGGGTTTCCTCTGGCGGGTTGGGGACGTGAGAGAGGGGGGATCCACAGCAGAAGCCAATCCCTCCAGCAGCATGCTCACAGGGACCAGCCACCTCCAGTCCCGACTGGGTCGCAGTCCCCTGCTCCGCGCCGGAGGCTCCCAGCTGATGTCTCTCGTTCTCCGACATCAGTGGTCCTCGCAGCGGCGTCTGCTCCAGCACTGGCTCCGGTCCCTTCTCCGCAACGGAGGCTCCCAGCTGATGTCTTTTGTTCACCGACGTCAGTGGTCCTCGCAGCGGCGTCTGCTCCAGCACTGGCTCCGGTCCCTGCTCCGCGCTGGAGGCTCCCAGCTGATGTCTCTCGTTCACCGACGTCAGTGGTCCTCACAGAGGCGTCTGCTCCAGCACCTGCTCCAGCACATTCTCCGGTCCCAGCTCCACGCCGGAGGCTCCCAGCTGATGTCTCTCGTTCACCGACGTCATTGGTCCTCACAGCGGCGTCTGCTGAAGCACCGGCTCCAGTCCCTGCTCCGCGCCGGAGGCTCCCAGCTGATGTCTCCCATTGTCCGACGTCAGTGGTCCTCACAGCGGCGTCTGCTCCAGCACCTGCTCCGGTCCCAGCTCCGCGCCGGAGGCTCCCAGCTGATGTCTCTCGTTCTCCGACGTCAGTGGTCCTCCCAGCGATGTCTGCTCCAGCGCCTGCTCCAGTGCCTGCTCCGCACCGGAGGCTCTCGGCTGACGTCCCGTGTGTTTCGGCGTCGGAGATCCTCACACCGGCGTTGGCTCCAGTCTCTGCTCCAGTCTCTGCTCCAGTGCCTGCTCCGTGCCGGAGGCTCTCGGCTGACGTCCCGTGTGTTTCGGCGTCGGAGATCCTCACACCGGCGTTGGCTCCAGTCCCTGCTCCAGTGCCTGCTCCAGTGTCTGCTCCGCGCCTGAGGCTCTCGGCTGACGTCCCGTGTGTTTCAGCATCGGAGACCCTCACACCGGCGTTGGCTCCAGTCCCTGCTCCAGTGCCTTCTCCAGTGCCTGCTCCGCCCCGGAGGCTCTCGGCTGACGTCCCGTGTGTTTCGGCGTCGGAGATCCTCACACCGGCGTTGGCTCCAGTACCTGCCCCGAGCCGGAGGCTTCTGGCTGGCGTCTCTTCTCTTCAGGCGTCGGAGGTCCTCGCTGCACCTGCTCCTGTCCCCGCTCCATTCCCTGTCCCGCGCCGGAGGGTCCCGGCAGACGGCACTATGGTTCCAGCGTCTGAGGTCCTCGCGGTGCCAGCTCCAGTTCCTACCCCACGTCCGGGGCTGCAGGATATTTTAAATCAACGTACAGGATCTACATCACTGACACTGTCATCGGGTGACACAGATGTCTTTGTGTGCCTATTATACCACATACAACGGGGAGAGCGTGGCCTAGGGGATAGAGCGGGTGTTCTGCAACAAGCAGGTTGCCGGTTTGAATCCCACTCTTTCCCATCTGCATGCCTAAGTGTCCTTGGCAAGATACTGAACCCCTAAATGGCCCCTCATAAATGCCAACGTCCGGGGCTGAGGTCGGAGCTCTTGCCCTCTGCCCCTGACCGGTCTTCGAACTGCCCACCTGAGGAGCAGGAGGAGCTTCCGTGCTTGGCTCCTGACCGGCCTCCAGGTCGTCCAGCGGAGCCCTTGAACTCTGTCCCTGAGCGGCCACGGCGCCACCCCCACGAGCCTCAGAACTCTGCCCTTGTGCGGTCACGGCGCCGTCCTCCCGAGCCTCTGCGCTCAGCCCCGAAGCGGCCACGGAGCCGTCGGGTTGAGACTATGTACTATGTCCCTGACCGGCCTCCGGGCCGCCCTCCTGAGGAGCCCCCGTGCTTCGTTCCTGTCTGGCCTCTGGGCCGTCCACCTGAGACATTGTGCCAGGCTCCGAAGCGGCCACGGAGCCATCGGTCCGAGAACCTGGGCACGTCCCGGATTCCCTCCTCCGGTTCCCCCCTCCTCCCTCCCGTTTCGTTTTTTTGTTTTTTGGGCCGTCTGGTATCCGGCCCTTGAGAGGGGGGTTCTGTAACGATCTGGCAGTTAAGATTTTGTAGAAGTGTTTTCTGTTAACTGTTAGATCTCTGTTGTTTTGTGTCTGAGTTGTTTTCATGTGTGCCTTCTGTTTCCTGTTTTATTTTGTAGTCTCTTTTCCTTGTGGGTCATTTCGGTCTTCACTTCCTGTCTTGGTGATTGTCTGTCTAACTCCTCATGTGTTGCACCTGTGGCCAATTACCCCTGCCTTCCCTGTGTATATAAGCCTCTGTCTTTCCCTTTGTCCTTGTCGGATTGTTTGTTTTGCTTCTTGGTTTTTGTGGTTCCTGTTCGTCTACCCGCTGTCCTGTGTTCCTGTCCTGCCTTGTCCTGATTCCCTGAGCCTCTTCACTTTGAACTCCTCGTGTAAGCTCCCATGTCTTTTTGTTTAGTTTAGTTCTTTTTACATTAAATAAGTTGTTTTTGTTAAACATCTCTGCATCTGGGTCCATCTCCTTCCACAATCGTGACAAAAGGTCTCCTTAAAGAAACCACCCATCAAGACATTCCACGACTTCGCTATTGCTTTGACATTTATGGTCACCAAAGCTGGAGGCAACTGTGATGAGATCCATATCGTTTTCGACACTTACCGAGAGGACAGCATATAACATGGAGAGAGGGAGAGAAGAAGAAAACTAAAAAACATGGTTGTTCTAGATGTGATATCACCAAACCAAAATGTTCCAGTGGTATTAGAGAGCTTTTGGTCATCTTCCATTAGCAAAACTGCTTTTCAGGCATTCTATGTTTAGTGGCTGACCACCAATTACAAAGGCACCAAATCACTATACCTTATCACCACAGGCATGGATTGTGTCAGCGGTGAGTGCTACTCTATTCCCTCGGCTCAACTGCAAACATGAGGAAGCTGATGACAGGATGATATTCCATGTGCAGGATATTTTAAATCAACGTACAGGATCTACATCACTGACACTGTCTGGATGACACAGATGTCTTTGTGTGCCTATTATACCACATACAACAGGGAGAGCGTGGCCTAGGGGATAGAGCGGGTGTTCTGCAACAAGAAGGTTGCCGGTTTGAATCCCACTCTTTCCCATTTGCATGCCTAAGTGTCCTTGGCAAGATACTGAACCCCTAAATGGCCCCTCATAAATGCTGAGTGTTCTAAAAATGTAAGTCGTTTTGGACAAAGCATCAGCTAAATAACATGTAATGTAACATAACAGTCAATTGGAAAAGTCTTGGCCTCCAAGAGCTCTGGCTTATCCGCAACTCAGGAGTGAAAAGATCAGTATTACCACTTCATGATATCTGCAAAGTGCTGGGAGCCACAGCTAACAGAGAGTGCAATACAAATGGCGGAAACATTCTTGGTCAAATGTTTCAAACCATCAACAGACATGGAGACATTTGACGACCTGCGAATTGCTGCATTCGATAGTAATGTCCTTAAGATGGACTTTGAGAGGACCGCTTGCACCTCAACAAATGCAAGAAAACATGTACAAAGAGCCTATAATCAACAGCAGCTTTGGGTCAAAGCACCATTTACAGACGCCACCTCAATCTTAAATGCAGATGCTTATGGTTTTGTAAGAAAGGGCAGTTTATTAGCCCCTGAGATTGTCATCTCAAAACCTGAAAGTTTCCCAGATCCCTGCTCATGGGGCTAGTATGCACACAAGAATGGATGTCCCTGTCGGGTAGCTGGTATCCGTTGTTGCAAGTACTGCCAATGCAAGGGAGGCAATAGTTGTAAAAATCGTATCACTGAGTGACCTCTAATCATCATGCCCATACCTGGACTCCTACCAGTACCTGGACCTGAAGTGTTAACTTGCAACACAGGGAATAAACCTGCTATTTTGTATTTTTCACTTTAAGTTAACACTCCAATGATAATAGCAAAGTTGGATATAAATAGCTGTGTATCAATTAAATGCTTGTTTTCTTTCTTTTAAAAAAGTCCTGCGTTTGTATACAATTGTATTTATACCTTGTATATATTGCCTAATTTACATATTGTATTTTATTTTAGAGACAAAGTGTAATACAAAAAGTATTTATCTTAATATGAAGATTAATCTGGTAGAAATTGATGAGGATATCTATAAAGGGGGGGGGGGGAAGTCCATTTCACCTGTAGTGTGTCATTTTCAGGACTTTCATCCCAGATAGAGATTTTGGGACACATCCCACGTTGTTCAATGAAGTAATATTGGTCTATAACAGTTGAGATATTCTCCGCTAAATGAAGCACATACAAATCTTCCCCAGAACCTAGACTACAGGCAACATACTACTATTTGTCCGTCCAAAGTGCCCTGTAATTACAGCAAAGGTATTTACAGATAACAGGGTTAAAAAAACAAAGTCAAAAAAAGAAAAATACTGGAAACCTAAAAAGACTGCAGAATATTTTACTGAATAGGTCCATTCCGAACAAGGTAAACTGTGTACAAGGTGACAGCCTGACAAGATCACTTAAGGAAACCTGATGAACCACGGAAAGACGGCAAAGGAAAGCACAGAAACCTATATACACGAGGGAGGCAGGGATAATTAAACAGAGGTAAAACAAATAACGAACAGGTGCAGATAAAGACAGGGGCGGGAAACAGGACAAAGACAAGAGGTTAAGCTACAGACACACATGAACATCATTTCAAAATGAAACAGGAAGCGAAGAATTCAGGGGAAAACAACTAAACACAAACCTTAACACAGGAAACCCAAGTAAGTCAATAAACCAAAGATTCCATAAAACAGACCCAAAGGTGGGAGATTATTCCACAGCCGAGGGGCTTGATGGCTAAAAGCTCTGGCTCCTACTTTACTTTTAGAGACTGTAGGGACGACAAGTAATCCTGAATTCTGGGAGCGCATTACTCTAGTGGGTTGATATGGTGATATCATCTCTTTAAGATATGATGGTGCCATATTATTAAGGGCCTTGTAGGTGAGGAGGAGAATTTTAAATTCTATTCTACATTTAACTGGAAGCCAGTGTAATGAAGCTTATACAGGAGAAATGTGGTCTCTTTTCCTGGTTCTTGTCAGGACACGTGCTGCAGTATTTTGGACGAGTCTTTAACGACTTACCGCTGGAGCCTGGTAATAAGGAATTACAATAATCAAGTCTGGATGTAACAAAGGTGTGGAAAACATTTTCTGTATCATTTTGAAATAGGACATGTCTGTTTTTTTGCGACGTTAAGTGATTGAAAGAAAGCAGTCCTAGAAATTTGTTTAAAGTGAGAATTAAATGACAAATTTGGATCGAAGATAGTTTAAATGGTTTTGTATTTATGTAGCGTTTTTCTAAGTCTTAATGACCACTCAAAGCGCTTGACAGTGCATTACATGACATTTGTCTGACGCTTTTGTCCAAAGCGACTTAGAATTAGTGCACTCAACATTTATGAGGGGCCATTTAGGGGTTCAGTATCTTGCCAAGGACACTTCGGCATGCAGATGGGGAAGAGTGAGGTTTGAACAGGCAACCTTATTGTTGGAGAACGACCACTCTCCCCCCTAGGCCACACCGCCCTACAGTACAGTTTTACATTCACACGCACATTCATACAGTGCATCTATTCCCAGCACTTTTTTATTCTATGGGGGGCCATTCAGGGTTCAGCATCTTGCCCAAGTAACTTTGTCATGCAGTTGGGTCTGACTGGGGATCGAACTACCGACCTTCAGGTTGGAGGACAACCACTCTACCCCTCAGCCACATGACAACCAATTTCCTAAATGTTGAATTGGATGCAACACAAGGTCATCTATCTCAGCTATATCATTAGATCATGTATCTCTAAAGTGTTTAGGGCTAAGTATTGGAACCTCTAGTGTTTCTGAGTTTAATAAGAGAAAATTGCTGGTCATCCAGGTTTTTGTATCCTTGAGACTTGCTTGGAGTTTAGGTAATTGATTACACTGTTCTTGTTCTATTGACGTTAGTATAACTGGTTGTGTTCATAGCAGTGAAAATTTAACAAAAATTTGATGGTCAATAGTATTGAATGTTGCATTAAGAGATATCAGGACAAGGACAGACACAAACCATTGATCAGAGGCTATTAGAAGGCAATTTGTGTCTTTTGCCAAGTCTGTCTCCGTGCTATGATGAGCTCTAAACCCTGACTGAAATCTACATATTCTTAACTTTTCTGGAGACACTCAGACATCTGATTGGCTACAACACTCTCATGGATTTTAGACAGGAAGGGGAGCTTGAGTCCTGGTCTCTAGTTCTAATGGCTTCAGATCAGGGTTTTGTGTCTGTCCTCATTCTGTTCGATCTTAGTGCAGCATTCAACACTATAGACCATCACATTTTATTACAGAGACTAGAACAATTAATTAGCATTATCGGAACCGCCTTAAAGTGGTTTAAATCAAATTTTTCAGATCGATTCAAATACATTCAAATGAATGAGTCATCTATCATGACTGTGGACTATAGTGGCATCCAATCTTGATGGTGGATCATGATCGTGGTGGCAGCTAACCACGGACTATGATTACAACAAGACTGCTTGTGATTGGCTGCAATCTGCCATCTCTACGTGATCTGTTTGCCTCTAGGACCCTGAGGCGTGCAGGTAACATTGTGGCTAATCCTTCCCACCAGGGTAACAATCTCCTCGAGGTACTTCCCTCCGCCAGGACCAAAACCTCACGCCGCAAGACCAGCTTCTTCCCGGCTGCAGTTGGCCCTATCAACAAGGCCCGGGATCCCCACCTGATTTGGACTCTTATCCCGCCCCCACACCTCAAGTCTGTGTTACATTAACACGCATTACATTACATTACATATTGCACATTGAAATTGCACTCCTGTTTTGCATTTTGCATCTATTTTACTTTTTACTTTACATTGTATATCTTTTATATATTTTTTATTTTCTATATAGTTTTTTTTCTTATGTGTAGTACTTAATGTGTTTTTTGTTTTATGTTCATTGTATGCACCTTCAACCAAAACTAATTACAGATAGGTGTAAAAATAAATACATTCTGATTCTGTTATTCAATATTACTCCTCAGAAACTTACTGACAATAATCCATCAATTCATTGAACTTCAGTTATGCTTCAAAATGTGTATTCTTATCAATGCTGCTAATACCCTTATCTTGATGATGTTTACACTTGACATGTTGCAATTCTGTCTGTCCTGGTAGAGGGATCCCTCACATGTGGCCCTCACCTGAGGTTTCTACGTTATTTTTACTCTGTTAAAAGGGTTTTTTAGTAGTTCTTCCTTACTCTTGTTTAGGGTTAAGGACAGAGGATGTCACACCTTGTTAAAGCCCTATGAGACAAATTGTTATTTGTGAATATAGGCTATAAGAATACAATTTGATTAATTGATATATTTCAATTTGTTAATTTTAACAATGACAGTTCCATGCACACAAAAGACGGTCAGGTAGTCCCACAAGGATCTGTCCTTGGACCAATTATTTTCATCTTATATTTCTCCCTTCAGGCAACATCATCTGAAAGCCCCACGTCGGTTCCTACAAGGTTTCATGTTAGAACTCAATAGCACAACTCACAGACAGAGATCAGGACAAGAACTTTCACTGCTGACTGAAAAACAGGAAGTGAGGGGAGAGCTGGCGGAGGGAAGACGACTTGCCTACCCACAGAGGTGCAGAAAAAGGGAAGTGAAACACACACACACACAATGTTAAATAAATTATGCATTTAAGAAAATTCCTCTTCTCGAACTGTGTATTAAGGGTCACAAACTCAATTTCATGGTCGACTCTGGTGCAGGTCATTCTGTGGTTAGGATGTCTGATTTACCCACATCTCCTGAAATGAGTGGTCGCTTTATTTTCTCTCAAGGCTCAACACCAACAGTAAAGGAAAATTTCACAAAACCTCTCCCGTGCACGGTTAAATTTGACAAACATCCCATAAATCCATTCAGGGAAAAGGTACAAAATCCAAAGTCCGTAATCCAGCTAGAGTCCAATACCAGGCAAGCAAACACATGGAACTTAACGCTGGAGAGCATGTACACAAGAAGGAGACGATGACAATCTGGCAGAGGGTGATTGGAAACACAGGGTATAAACAGGGGACGCAGGTTCAGGTTCAGGTGTGTGGGGGAAACCAACAGGAAGTAAAACTAGACCCTACACACAAGAATCGAGACAACACAATAAGTGAATACAAATAACAACAGACAGAACAGATTATCACAGGTGTAGCTGTGGAACGAGAGAACGGCACAAACTAAGTTTGCAAAGTGCTGTGAAGTCCACAGTGAACCAGGTCTAATCTTTCACCTTATAAGATTCTCTTTGCGTTGTTGTCCTCTTCACCTCCGTCAAAAAACTTGGGTGATAATGATGGTGTTGTGTAACCTGATATCCTCCTACACCATCCATTTTTCTTTGAACATGCTTGCTCAATGACAGGAAAGTACTTTTTTCTTTGCACTGAAACAGCAGCGGTTACCTATTGAATGTTGGTGTTTTCTTTTTCCTTCAGGACCCTATATAAAAGGACCTAGCATTTTGTGTTTTTTGTCTCTTGCTGCCTGCCTCATGTGTTTTGTTGTTAAGTCCTACTTTGATGCTCATTAAAGATATGGAGAGTAATGGATGAGGACTTTAGGTAAGTTTGGGGTGCCCTATACATTTTTCCATACATGTATTATTCTTGTCTAAACAGACCAGATTATTGTTTGATGATTACAATTTCAATAGGGCCTCCCACTCAGTGCTCGGCCCCTAACTAGGCATTACTGGCACTTCCGTCTCCTGGTTCCAGTCCTACCGCTCCGATAGACATCAATTCATCTCAATCAACAACTGCAAATCGATCACAGATCATGTCACCCATGCTGTCTACCAAGGTTTGGTGCTTTGTCCCCTTCTCTTCATCAATTACATTTCCACTTCGACAGATCCCCTGCCACCACGGCCTCCAGTTCCACTGTAATGCTGACGCTGTCTGCTTACACGCTCCTCCAAGACCATCACTGCTGCCACTCACTCCACCCTCACCACTTGCCTAAAGGACAATAATGGGGACTTATTATGAACATTTCACTTTGTAGTGCTTCTACATGTTAATTTGGGTATCTGGCATGTCTACTGTCCCAAAAGCTCTAGAAAAAAACAACTCCTGCGATTTGTTATGGTTCCTCCTAAGTCAGAAACATCATGCTTGAGTGACTGCGAATGAGCTTCTGTGTGCTTCTCTCGCAACGTGGTCTCATGAAATGGTTCTTAAGATATCGTACTAAAAGTTATGTCCAAATTAACGTAAAGAATCCTACGAAAATGAAGCGCTAAATGTTCGTAGAGAATCCAACGAAATGCGCCTGTGCAGACCTCTGCACACTCTGATAAAGCAAGATGGCAGAGATTGCTTTATTCCTGGTGAAAAACGTTATATTTTCTGGTGTTTCTTAATAAAAATGTGTTTGATGATACCTATTTTGAGATATGTGTGTTTCGGTTTCAATATTTTCATTGATGGTTAAAAAAATGTTTCCTAACCCTATTTTCACAAAAACACTTGTTTAGTCCGATTTAGTTTTTCTTACTAATGAATGTCAAAATCTAGTTTATTCAGTGTTTTGGCCCTACTCAGTTGCGTCCTGTAATAGAAATTTCATTAACAGGCAACAGCAATACAAATATCTTTCGGTACAACACAATGGCCCCGAGCCATAGAAATCCAAAGTCCAAAGTCAAACTCCTCCTCACACAGGAGAAGAAAGTTATCCAATCAGCTCCCTGCACATCCTGACAGAATGCTCAGACATTTGGTCTGCATCTCTGTACAAGGGGTCTCCTTTGAAGTATCTATAGTCCATCTGCTCACCCTCCTTGAGTGGCCCCTGCTGTGAGGCGTTTGCTTAGCGCCACCTAGGAGTCTAAAAGCAATACACATCTAAGTCCTATGAGCAACTCTCTTTAGGCTTCAAGTCTTAAACACAGAAAAACATTTGGCATATAATCCTATATTCTTGTCTGTTCTTTCATTAAACATATCTAGATACAGAAATTACCATTACAGCCCTCCATAGTTTTGCATTGGGCTATGGTAGTGGATTTCAAGACCTTTCCAAAACAGTTCATACCATGTCTGTTGCATATTTAGTTTCCATCCTGTAAGCCAGGGGTTTCAACTGGTTTTGTCCCAGGGACCTTCATTCTGACTAGTGTTAGGAATTTAAATTTTAGCTGGTATGTGGCTCAGACTGAAACTATTTGCAACTAAATGGGGGGGGGGGGGGGGGGCATGAGCAGTTTGAGCCAGATATAAGGCCTTTATACAAATGATTTATAAATAACCCTTGCTGCATAATGTGAATAATGAATCTTATAATTGTTCTGAATTCTAACTTTTGGTATTAAACCATTATTCCCTTAGACTCATTCACATCACATATATTTCATGCAGCTGTCTGATAAAGTTTTGGAGGTCGGCCAAAGTGACTTTGTTGACATTGTTTTGTCTCGTTGTTTTGGTTTCGAGGATCCTAATGTTTACACCAAGTAGACATTGTTTGAAAATAGCAGGAACATCATATTCCTTTCGCCAATGGCCTACATGGCATCAGCTGTGTCAAGGCCTTTCATGAAAAGAATATTTTGCTTAGCAACTATCAGAGTAGTAGGAGCGTCACGGAGAGCGGCTTCTTGTCATTTCCTGGAGTCCTGGACAAGAGGCGGGGGGCTACAGCTGTGGACCAATATCGGAGAACCAAATTGATTTGCGGTGACTCCCCTCCAATCTTTCATAACCAATCATATTAAATCTACTGTTATAATTATATCAAACCCCTTTTGTTCGGGGCCATTATTAACTACCTATTGCTAACTGATTTAGCCTAGGCTGTAATAATTGTCCATAGCTATGTTGTTCAACTTTCATTGCATCTCAATAAATACTTAAATTGGACCAGTCCGGCTCATCTCTTATTTAGGATAAACCAACACGCCTGACACTAGAAAGTAATCAGCGGCCTACTGATGTGCCTAGGCGTGCGCATGCCTATGTGTGTGTGTGTGTGCGTGCGTGCATGTGGATAGAAGGAAGTTTTAACATTTGGTTTTCCATGTTGGTTTCATTTAAAAACCTCAAACAAATCAAGAAAAATGAAAAAACGGTTGATTTTCAGTGCTTGAGAATTGAAAACAAAATTTAAATGGAGTTTGTAGTTGTACTGCATCTCAGAACCATATGTACATCAATATATAACGTTCATGACTTAAATGTACAGACATGTAGCTGACATGTTGAGAGAACGAGGGGCGTGCTTAGGCCCGATTTAAGTGTGTCTATTCATTCTGTCGGTAGAACTGTTATTGGATAGACGTAAGTCTTAGAGCTCTCTTAAGAAATTGTTTCTCAACCAGCGAACGTGGTAAAGTTGACTATTATTGAAAGTATTTGTTTTGGCTATTATGCCAAATAATTTTTCTTATTACAAAGTATTTGTTTTTTGCTCTTTTGTTTTATTTAATATTTTCATTATTAATTCTGCCCTTTTGGGCCTTCTTTTTGGGAAAATTCCCATCAAACAAACTACATCTCCAAGACCTCCTGAGAGTTTTTCTACCTAGCTCAACCGATCTTCTACATCTACCTTTAACACGCATGCACAGGGAAAAACTACTGTTAGTTTCTAGCCCCAAGCTAGCCTGGATGCCAGACGAACTCCGCCCACAACATTTTTGGTCGGGCAGTTCGGTCTGGATCCGCTCCATTGGGAAAAAATTATGCCCCGACCGGGCCAATCAGATTGTCAGGGCGGGCTTTATACGATGATTGACAGATGATCAACGGTAACGTAATCAACCACGTCATCAAAGTGCCCTTGGGTTGAATTTGTTTTCAACAAACATGCCTGCCGCTGGCGAGCTGAGATGTGTAGATGCTGCCATTGAGTCTGTTTTAGAAGACATCGACAGCGCATTCATTTTGAAAGAGGAACAGAGAACGTGGAGGCGACGCCAAAGCAACACACTAATCCCTATCGCCCGGCGCTTGGCTGTTCACAATGGACACTGAAGCGACGCTGAACCGCCGGGCAGCGCTAATAATATCACCCGTTGATCCAGTAGATCGCTGCACGGCTTTGTGCCAGTCACACCGGAGGCTGAAGCACCGCGCTCCGCCAAGGCTGCCTCGCGGTGCTTCAGCAAGTTTTAACATGGGAGTGGATGGGAGCCAGCTGTTATTTAAGGCTTGGCGCTGCGCTGAAGCGTCCGGTGTGAACGATGCGTTGCTTAGCATACGTCACATACTACGTTGCTCTGATTGGTTGTAGGTCTATCCAATTGAGCGAAGAGGAATTTTACTTCCTGGTCAGTTGAAACACGCCCCATAATGAGAGCCCAATGGAGCGGTCTCAGACTCACATTCTGACTAGAATTGTGAGTCTGACAACGTCAGGCTAGCCCCAAGCCGCATCAAGGTTCCCCTCATCACCTTTTAATTATTTTAGATATATTTTTCTTATTTAAGATATTTTTCACGATATTCAAGAGTAATCTGGAAATGTATTGAAATATCAAAGCAAATTTCGCGGTGACCCTGCAACGCCATCGCGAAACACCAGGGGGCCGCGGACATACAGTTGAAAACCCCTCCTGTAAGCCATCAAGACGGATCAAAACGGACTCTGGTGCAAGGTTCAAAGGTCATCCCTGTGGAGCAGGAGCCATCCACAATTTCCCCCCTGACATAATGTTAATCCCATGGTCAAGACCTTTACAATAAGGTCTTTGGACATTTCATCTTGCTCCAGGCACAGGCCCTCTGGGATAAACTTTCTCAGACCCATTTAAGGTCCAAGCTGGATCAAATCTGTCAAATCTGTTTTAAGTGGTATTTAATGGCCAGATATGGTCAAAATATGTGTGTTTGCTTTATACACACATGTGTTTCACTTTGGACCAAGCTAGAGACACCTTTGTTCATTAACAACCGAATATCTCACAACCCAGCCTCAGACTGTTTACCCTCCTCCGCTACAGGGCCTTCCGTTCCCGGACCAGCAGGTTCAGGAACAGCTTATTCCTGTGGCTGTCACTCTGCTGAATCACCCTGGTACAGACTACAGATGTATGGTCATATTAGGGTTAGGGTTAGATGAGTGTCCGCCATGTTTTTTGTTTACACTTAGAGGGAAGCGCATAGGTCACGTGTCCCCAGCTTCCTGACTCACGATTTAATGGAATTCATACAAATTCTAGTGCATTTCTTTTAGTAGCATTTCCTACGAAATTTTGATGAGACCAGCCTGTCTCTTGTCACAAGCTAAATGGGAGTCTCTTACATGGCCTTGCCCCCCCCCCCCCCCCCCCCATTGCACCCCCCGCCCCCCCTACACATAAATACGATATTTGCCAAAGCACTTCACTTCGTTTTTGCAAACCTCGGATACACCTGGAATAGCTAGCTAGCAGCATCAAGCAAAAGTATTCTTGCATATTTAGCTAACCCAAACATGTGCCAATATTATTTGAACATTGTCCCTTTATTTCTGATGCAGATTTTGCATCAATACTGGCCCACACACTGTATGGTGACACAACAAGATGAACATGCATTTTGAGTCAATTAACTATATTACTGTATAAATATTTCATTTTGCTAATTTATTATATATATAACCCCACTGCTTGTTGTTAATATATGAATGGCTTACAGGATGCTATTGATTGATGTGTACCAGAGGTTATATAGAAGTGGGCATAGGCTGTGCTGATGGAAATGTGTAACCGGTCTCTCCTTTGTGTCGTATGCTCTGCGTTGTGTAACAATTTATGAAGTGGAAGACCGGGACTTGATTTTCGGCACAGGACTTTTATTGCTGTTCAGAGTTTCAGCAGAGGAAAAGAAAACAGCGTTGGTCAATTGGTCACATGCCGCTCTCATACAGCTCCAATGCATTCTTAGCACATTTACAAATCTTGCCTAATAAAAACAAAAAGGCCTGTATAGGAAATAATACATGCCAAAATACTAAGTATTCATGAAAATAAATAAAAAAACTAAAGCCACAGTCACACATCATGAAAAGATTCACATTGGCTATTTACCTCAACAAGAGTACTATGCAACAAAACATACCTGTTCAGAGTTTCAGCAAAAGAAAAGAAAACAATGTTGGTCATTTGGCCACATGCTTAACATAAAAAAAGATATGGTTCAACAGGCATACTTCAGGACACAAAATGGCGAATGCCAACGCACATGCACAGAAAAATACCACATGTTTGCTGCTGTACTAAAAAAATCTGTATGTTTACTTAGTATTAGGAAATGTATTGTGTTATCTGTTGTGCCTCTGCACTTTATATGTTTCACTGGGGGAGAGTGGGAAACGTCGTATCGATTCCTTGTATGTCTTGAACATGTTAAGAAATTTAAAATTAAGCTACTTTCTTATTTGTATCTTTATCTAGTTGAAACACTCTGAACTAACTCACAAATGAAAATGAACCATAAAAAAATTAAACGGCTCGACTGCTATAATCTTAGAATACAAATGAACATATAAACAACTAACATATACCTTCAGCTAAGAAATGTAACCATTAGTGTCAGCTCCAATGCATTCTAGAGCTTGGAAAATAAACACAATGTCCATCCGCGACCATAGAGGGCGCCAAACCCATGTAAAAACCCAATACAATAAACCATTAATTAACAAAAGCGGAGGGATTTTTGGTGGAATGCACTATTAGTTCTAATACCTGCTACATATGCACTACACCACTGATTCTCTACAATCCTCAGTCTGTTGGATGGATATCCATGGCAGCTCCGCTCAGCAAGGATGGACCTCCTTTCCCAGCTGAATGGGAGGATTTAGCATTCTGGCCTTGAGTTCTGTTTGTTAGACCTCGTGAAGTGCAAGGGCTCCTTCAACAAGGATGGAGTATGGAAACTTTTGGACTCTATTTTCTTCACAGAGACCAGGGATTAGACCGTGTTCCCTTCCCTTTGCATTACAAACTTAATTATTTGCAGTCTCTTTTTGAAGCTGATCTTGCTGCTTTAAGCTACTGTATATCTGTAAAACATAGCCATTTGATTATGAGCCAGTCCGTGCTGTTAATTAGCATAGTTTCTGCAAATGTCAGGAAGAAAAACCTGCCAGGGGGCAGCATACAGTTGATTGAGACCTGCCACTGGTCCTGTAGGATTTAAGCAAATTGAAAATCTGATTTATGTAGGGGACTGATTAATTAATCTGAATTGAATAACTTTATTTTCATTCATTCATTTTTGCAATTGAGTTTATAAAGCACTTTGAAACCTTGTTTAGAGAGATGCTATACAGTGTGTCTGTGTGTACAATTAGGAGATGATTTTTTCAATTTTGTTTGAATTAAGTACAAAGGCTTTACTGAATCAGGCAGGGTTCGATACACAAAAAGGCAGTCCAAGAAATCTGGCAGAGGTATCCAAAATCCCCTAGGCAAACACAGGTTAGAATGTCCAGAAAACTGGTCTTAACAGGAGGGCATACAGAGGAAGATAATGCTGGAGCGCTGATACGATCTTGCACAGAAGGAGAGTAGCACAGGTTTTAAATACACATGAGACAAGACAACTGCAACAAGTGCAACAAATTAGGGAGGAGCAGGTAATCACAGGAGTGGGAAACACAGACTATCCTGGAGAAGGGACTTGGTGCCATTCTAGTTTGAATGTTTTATGAAGATACATTTATTTGGAGGGAATATTCCAGAGAATTTCTTTATATTTATTTTTTTCTCTACAACCTTTTAGATTTATTTTTTTTTGCACTCACGGTTGCGGTCAGGTAGAATTACAAGAAAGCCCCCCCCAAAAATGTAATAATGACTAAAGCATGGTTGCTGTTGTTGCCTTTATTTTCTCATGGTATTTGCATTGTTGTTGTTAACATTTCAATCATAAAATAAGATTTATTTAGAATACAGACATTTATATATATCAGCAGTGTTAATATTATTTAATGAGCGACAAGACTTTATGTGAAAATACGGTATTATCATACCCAAAAAAAATTTATAGCATCCTACCGCTACGCACTCGCAATCTTATTTTAAGGTTGTTGTTAATAAAGTTACCATAATACATTGAAACGATATTATAATCAATATCCGAATTTTTAAATCCTTTTTTTTTGGGAGAAAATACTACATTTTAGGGTCTCTGTCCCAGCTTGCCGGTGTAGGCAAGACATCTTAGGTACCCCTTTGTTTGAAGTGAGGGTCCCAAAAAACTTAGTTTGAGGGGTATAAAGCCTTACCTTTCCGTCCCAACAGGTATTGAGACAGCCTACCCCTACACGTGAATGCATTAAATGAAGTGGAAGGGCTAAGGGGTAGGGCCAAGGGAAGAAATAGGATTGGACCTTAGTTTCAGTGTATCTACAATTCCCTCCTTTCACATTTGAGGGAGGGCTGTCTGTATCATTTATTAATAAAGATATATCAGCCTCCAATCATACATTTTGATTGTGTTTGTTTTACTACCCTCTGACTGTCTACATCTGTATATTTGTCATAAATTCACCAAACAAACTAATCTGCATATTTAAACATACCATTTCTTGATGTAAGTCATTAGCTGCGGAAGTTCTGTAGTCACCTGTAGTGTCTACCCTGAAGTACATTACATTAGCCTGTATGCCCTATCTTATTACATTATCTAGTAGCTCATGCGCATACACGTGCCCACAGACATCAAATGAGACTTGATCCCCTGCCCTTTTTTTTCTTCGAGAGAAAGTGCCCTTTTTCTGGTATGCTTTTTATTTTTATTTATAAAAAATTTGTAATGAATTAATATTATACTCTAACCCAGCTTCCCCATCAACAAATATTTTAATTGAAAAAAATTTGGGTTAGGTTTAGGGTTACCCCGAACACCTTCATTTAACGGGTTACATACAACAACAAATGGAGAAAGCAGAATCGCGGACTGCCCGAAAAATTAACCAGAAACTGAAACAGTACTGACATTGAACTCATCACATGGCAATTACAGTAAGTCAAAAATCATTTGGCCAGTGTTTGTGTTTCAAGTAAATCTGGTTTGATGCATAAACATTAACCATTTAACAAAATACATTCATTAAGAAAAGAAACAAAAACAACACAAGTCAAAATAATTCTTTTAACCTTTTTGGAAGCTTTTCCAAACTATTAGGAGTTATTCAACTATGTCAGTGCAGTTCCGTTGTGCTTGGGTCCATGTAACATACTGAAATGTAACCACAACATCTTAAAGACACCTTTACATGTTTTACATTGACCATTAATATTTGGCAGAAACTTAAACTGATAGCTTAAAGTCATATTGCAGATATTTTGTAAGTTTATCCACCATGGTTTAATACACTGATGTACTTAAGATCACTCTCAACATGTTCAAAAATCTCCATCCTTTTACAGACAAACAAGGCATTGAAGGGCGTAGCAGCAAAGTCTATCAGCGTACAACTGTATGCAATTCACAAACCAATCCTCAGTATTTACTACAGTTATGAATGAGGCGAGTTGCAATACTAAAATAAATAATATACTTTGAATGTATAAAGTAGATATCATATTTGAATTTAATTCAGAATAATATTTTTTGTGTTAAGAGCCTCAACACAAAATATGTGATTGGCATTTATGACATATATTATACATGTACCTACACAGTTGTTATAGCATCTGTGAACCATACCATGTTTTGTTTCATTCTGATATATTATCAATATTTAGCTGGAGTTTGCAAGTTTGTGCAAGATAAAGTGGAGTGAGAGAGAATGGTCGATCAACTGAAGTCTCGGTTTGTGAGGATCATGGGGGCTACCAGGGTCCAGATGTACAGGGCCAAACATACCCAGCTGGAGGTGATCTTCACCCACACTGCTGGCCACTTGTTAGTTATGGTGTAGTCTGCGTCAGGGCTGTCGGAAAACACACAAAAGGCCTTTCAGTAATCATAATTGATCTATTTCTCATGATTCAAGCTGGATAATAATATTCCACATAGCTTAAAAAGAGAATGAGCCTTACCATAGGGCTTACAATTGAGGTATTTAATGTTACATTTTTCTTTGACTTGTATAACTGGGACATGCAGATGTTATTACGATTACTTATAGTCAAGAAAGTCCTCATCAGTACTAAATACAAATGACATTTCAATCCCCTGATGCTCTTAGTTATACTGCTATAGCTCTAGAACAGGGGTCACCATCCTTTTTGAAACTGAGCTACTTCAAAAGTACTGAATAGTACGAAGGGCTACTTGTTTGATACAAACTTCCTGAATAACAAACTTGCCCAGATCACCTTTTAATAATAATAATAATATATGTGAAGAGACTGTTTGATCACGTCAATGTTAATTATTCCTCACAATAATTATTAACAATGATTTCCACAACACTTATTTCAGTTAATCTGTTTCAACATTTGAAAGTCAGAGGTAACACATTTCTGATATTTATGTAAATATCTTTTTTTTGTTTGAATAAGCACATTGGTTCAAAATCACACCTGATATTTCTTTTTTTAATTACCACTTGTAAAAAATGTAAGGAAATCATTAACTGTCATATCTTCAAATCATGTCTTGTTTGTACTAACCACCATTTGTAACATTTTTGAACAAATCATGAACCCTGTCCCATGTTTATACAAATGATCTGCAGATGTCTGTTAGTGGGAAGCCTGGCATTGCATCCTGTTCACCAATGTACTGTAATCTGGTCTGTAATTGGACACTGCAACGCTGAATGAGTATTGTAGATGTGCGTCAGTAAGGACGTGTTCTGTGTTTGCTCTTGATGAAGTTCATGTTAAAAAAGGCTGATTCGCAGAGATAGGTTGAACCACAAAGGCAGGCAACTTTCAAAGCTGCTGTGCATTTACCTTTGTACCTTTCTGTGTCCACAAGGCACCAACAGTTTGGAGCAGATTGATGAGTTTGAGGTAGAGGTCATTTTGCAACGTTACGATTTCAATCTCCAACTGTCCAGCATCCAAGTTGAACATAGCACTTAGTTGCTCAGCAAAGCATGTTATATCCACTTGCATGAAAGTATTTTATGATGAATGACACACATGGCTCAAGTTGATCAAAGTCACAAAACCTGTTCTCAAACTCTTGCCCTAGTCTGTTTATGACTTGAGAGTACTTTTCTACAGCTTTTTCAAAGGCCAAATTTGCAGAAGCATAGTCATTCAACACTGACTGTACGGAGGGAAAGTGCAGCACTTTTTTTATCTGTAAATGCACAAAGAAAAGGTTCATCTTAGCTCTAAATTTGTTTACAGCTTATCGTGTAAGCTAAAGTCTTACCCTCGCCTTGCAGCTCACAGTTTAAATGGTTCAGTTTCAGTATCAGCTGGTGAATGATGCAGTGGTAATGTAGAAATGTTGGGAAGTCAGGGTCACCTTTGCATTACACAATGAAGCCTGCATTCCGGCCCGTCATGGCGGGAGCCCCGTCGGTTGTCACCAACACCAGCTTTTCTAATGGTACCTTTTTCTACACAAAGAACTTCTTCACCACGATGTAGATGTCAATTCCCCTCGTTGTTGTCTTCAGGGGCAGAAGTGTCAGGATCTCTTCTTTTATGAAGAAATCATCAAACACCATTCGGATAAACATCATCAGCTGAGCTTTACTGGGGGTGTCCACGGACTCGTCGCACTGGATGATAAACCACCTGCACTTAACCAAATCCCGGTCCATTTGCTCCGTCAAGTTTTTGGACATAGCCGACACTCTTCTAACCGTCGTACTTGCCCCCAGTTTGACCGCGGAGAGAAGGCAGATGGCATCGGGACCATTGTTCTCGTCTTTGAACACACTGATGGCAACTATCATCATTGCTTCTTTCAAGTCCTCCCCATCCAAAAAGGCTTTCTTGTTCTTTATCAAACAACGTTCGGCTCTGAACGAAGCTTCAGTTGCTTTTTGTGATTTTATCATCGGCCTCGTGAAAAAAGACAGTTGTTGGCCCAAAGCTGCCTTTAAGTCACAGGCTTTTTCTGTTCGTAGTGCGCTGCCAAGTGGGTAGTTAGCATGGAAGCTTTTGTGACACGTACTGAAGTGTCTCTCCACCTTGTGCCGCTTTGCAGTCGTAACAGCTGCCCCGCAAATGAGACACATTTTATTTCACTGTCATAAAGAAAAACTCTTCGTCCTAATCATTATGAAAATAGTATGTTTTCTTTTGTTTTTCTGTCCTGTTTTCTTTAGTTTGGGGGTAACGGTTTGACATATTTTTTAAATTTCAAATCTCTTTTTTTAAAAGTAAAATTTAGAGCATGCCTTGCGGTCACCTCGTGGGGGCCCTGCGGGCGACCAGATGCCATCGGGCACCGTTTTGGCTACCTCTGCTCTAGAATGTCGGGGGACACATGAAACACAGAGCTTCTCTTCCTTCTCTTTCTCCTTCCTATTCTCCCTTCTTATTACATCAAAGAAATGAATATCCCATCAATACATCTTACTGACTGGGCTTCTTCAATGGAGTCCCCTTGCCTTTTCGTCCGCAGATCCAGGGCAGTGGCCCCTTTGAGGATTGTGATTAACATTAGACTCAATAGCGCCTCTAAAAAAGAAAAATGTCAAACATAGTAAATTAGCTCCGTGGTTTAATTCCCAGACAAATGAGATAAAACAATTATCAAGAAAACTAGAAAGGAAGTGGCGCTCCAGCAACCATGTTGAAAATCTAATAGACTGGAAGAATAGTGTTAAGGAATATAAAAAGGCTCTCCACAAAGCAAGAGCCGCCTACTATTCAAAACTAATAGAAGAGAATAAAAACAACCCCAGGTTTCTCTTCAGCACTGTAGCCAGGCTGACAGAGAGTCACACCTCGACCAAACCCAGTATTGTTCGATCCCTAAATAGCAATACCTTTATGACCTTTTTTAATGATAAAATTCAAACTATTAGAAATAAAATCAACCATCTCCTGGCCTCAATTGGCACTAATACCCTCCCAACAACAGAGATCTCAGAAACGGCTGAGAATCCTACCATTACTTAGACAGCTTCTCTCTGATCACCCGTGATCAGTTTACCAAAATAATCTCAGGTTCTAAACCAACAACCTGTATTTTAGATCCCATTCCTACAAAATTACTTAAAGAAATTCTGCCTCTTATTGATAGTTCGTTACTTAACATTATCAATCTGTCATTATCATCAGGTTATGTACCACAGTCTTTTAAAATAGCTGTAATCAAACCCCTACTCAAAAAAACTACCCTAGACCCAGAGGTTTAAGCCAATTACAGGCCAATATCTAATCTCCCCTTCATGTCTAAAATCTTAGAAAAAGTTGTAGCCAATCAGCTGTGTGAGTTTCTCCAGGTAAATAATATATATGAAGACTTTCAGTCGGGGTTTAGAGCCAATCACAGTACAGAGACAGCCTTGGCAAAAGTCACTAATGACCTTTTAATAGCCTCAGATCGGGGACTTGTGTCTGTCCTCATTCTGTTAGCTCTCAATGCAGCATTCAACACTATTGACCATCAAATTTTATTACAAAGACTCAAACAGTTAATTAACATTAATGGAACCGCCCTTAAGTGGTTTAAATCATATTTTTTTGATCGCTCCCAATTCGTGCAAATTAATGATGAGTCATCTGTGCACACCAAAGTTAACCATGGTGTTCCACAGGGCTCTGTGCTCAGCCCAATTTTATTCTCATTATATATGCTTCCACTAGGAAACATTATCAGGACACACTCTGTAAATTTCCTCTGCTATGCGGATGACACCCAGTTATACTTTTCAATAAAACATGAACAAAGTAATCGATTAACTAAACTTCGAACATGTCTCAAGGACATAAAAACCTGGATGACCCGCAATTTTCTCTTATTAAACACAGACAAAACAGAGGTTATAATACTTGGCCCCAAACACCTTAGAGATACATTATCTAATGATATAGCTGCGCTAGACGACATTGCCCTTGCTTCCAATGAAACAGTCAGGAACTTGGGAGTGATCTTCGATCCTGATTTATCCTTTAATAGTCACTTAAAACAAATTTCTAGGACCGCCTTTTTCCACTTGCGTAATATCTCAAAAGTTAGACATGTCCTTTCACAAAAAGATGCAGAAAAAGTAGTTCACGCCTTTGTTATATCGAGACTGGACTATTGTAAATAATTATTATCAGGCTTCAGCAGTAAGTCGTTAGAGACTCTACAGCTTGTCCAAAATGCCGCAGCACGTGTCCTGACGAGAACAAAGAGAAGAGAACACATTTCTCCAGTATTAGCATCGCTACACTGGCTTCCAGTTAGATCTAGAATAGAATTTAAAATTCTCCTCCTCACCTTCAAGGCCCTTAATAATATAGCGCCTTTTTACCTTAAAGAGCTGTTAGTACCTTATAAGCCCACTAGAGCACACCGTTCCCAGAATTTAGGCCTACTTGTCGTCCCTAAAGTCTCTAAAAGTAAAGTAGGAGCCAGAGCTTTTAGCAATTAAGCCCCTCGGCTGTGGAATAATCTACCACTTTCAGTTCGGGAGGCAGACACCATCTGTTCGTTTAAGAGTAGGCTCAAAACCTTCCTTTTTGATAAAGCTTATAGTTAGAGCTAATTAGTGCGGCAGAACGTAACTTGTTCTATTTATGACACATGACACACAGAGCTTCTCTTTCCAGCTTCTCCTTCCTCTTCTCCATCCCTATCCCCCTTCCCCGGAATCCCTTTGCTTTATCAACTGCAGATCTAGGGCCTCTGTGGCCGCCCCATGGATTGCGATTTGTGGATCGCGCACCGGGGGTCGCGATGTTGGATCCAGTGTGGCGGATTCTGTGTCATGTGGGCTGATCGTCGTGCTGGCGGCGGACCCTGTGTTGCGTTGGCATTGGGTACGGGCGGTGGACCAGGACCGCGGTGGTCGCTCGTGATGGGTCCTGGTGGGCGGCGGTGGATGGTGACTGAGGACTGGAGTGGCATCTGGTCTGGATGGTAGATCGTGGTCCTGCTGGTTGCTGACCACGGACTGTGATTGCAGCGGGACTGCTTGGCATGTCATGTTGGGGTTATCCTTCGGGACGTCTACCCTCATCGAATGCTGCTAGAAACTTTGATTATTGATCATTGATGATGTTTTCCTACACGTGGCATCTATTGCACATCTGTCCGTCCTGTGAGAGAGGGATCCCTCACATGTGGCCCTCTCTGAGGTTTCTACATATTTTTACCCTGTTAAAAGGGTTTTTAGTAGTTTTTCCTTACTCTTGCTGAGGGTTAAGGACAGAGGATGTCACACCCTGTTAAAGCCCTATGAGACAAATTTTAATTTGTGAATATGGGCTATACAAATAAAATGTTATTGATTGATGGTATCGCGAATCAGAGATCGTAATGGTGGATCCTTTATAGTGATAATAATGGCAGATGCTGTATCTAGCTGGCTGATCTCATCTCATCTCATCTCATTTTCATCCGCTTATCCGGGGTCGGGTGGCGGGGGGAGCAGCTCAAGCAGGGGGCCCCAGACTTCCCTTTCCCGGGCCACATTGACCAACTCTGACGGGGGGATCCCGAGGCGTTCCCAGGCCAGTGTTGAGATATAATCTCTCCACCTAGTCCTGGGTCTTCCCCGAGGTCTCCTCCCCACTGGACGTGCCTGAAACACCTCCCAAGGAAGGCGCCCAGTGGGCATCCTTACCAGATGCCCGAACCACCTCAGCTGACTCCTTTCTAAGTAAAGGAGCAGCGGCTCTAATCCGAGTTCCTCACGGATGGCTGAGCTTCTCACCCTATCCCTAAGGGAGACACCAGCCACCCTTCTGAGAAAACTCATCTCGGCCGCTTGTACCCGTGATCTCGTCCTTTCGGTCATCACCCAGCCCTCATGACCATAGGTGAGGATAGGAACGAAGATCGACTGGTAGATCGAGAGCTTTGCCTTGCGGCTCAGCTCTCTTTTCGTTACAACGGTGCGGTAAAGCGAACGCAATACCGCCCCGCTGCTCCAATTCTCAGGCCAATCTCACGCTCCATAGTACCCTCACTCGCGAACAAGACCCCAAGGTACTTGAACTCCTTCACTTGGGCTAAGGACTCATTTCCTACCCGGAGTAAGCAATCCATCGGTTTCCTGCTAAGAGTCATGGCCTCAGATGTAGCATTGCTGATCCTCATCCCAGCCGCTTCACACTCGGCCGCCAGCCGATCCAGTGAGTGCTGAAGGTTACAGGCCGATGATCCAATGAGGACCACGTCATCTGCAAAAAGCAGTGACGAGATCCTCAGACCACCGAACTGCAACCCCTCCCCACCACGACTACGCCTCGATATCCTGTCCATGTATATCACAAACAGGATTGGTGACAAGGCGCAGCCCTGGCGGAGACCAGCATCCACTGAGAACGAAACTGACTGGCTGCCGAGGACGCGAACACAGCTCTCGCTTTGGGAGTACAGGGATTGGATGGCCCTGAGGATAGACCCCCTTACCCCATACTCCTGCAGCATCTCCCACAGTTTCTCCCAGGGGACCCGGTCATACGCATTCTCCAGATCCACAAAACACATGTAGACCGGATGGGCATACTCCCAGGCCCCCTCCAGGATCCTTGCGAGAGTGAAGAGCTGGTCCGTAGTTCCACGTCCGGGGCGAAAACCGCATTGTTCCTCTTCAATCTGAGGTTCGACGATCGGCCGAACCCTCCTTTCCAGCACCTTGGAGTAGACTTTACCAGGGAGGCTGAGAAGTGTGATGCCCCGGTAATTGGCACACACTCTCTGGTCCCCCTTTTTGAACAGGGGAACCACCACCCCGGTTTGCCACTCCTTTGGCACTGTACCCGACTCCCACGCGATGTTGAATAGGCGTGTCAACCATGACAGCCCCTCAACACCCAGAGCCTTTAGCATTTCTGGCCGGATCTCATCAATCCCTGGGGCCTTGCCACTGCGGAGATGTTTGACCACCTCAGTGACCTCCACCAGGGAAATTGACGATGAAACACCATCAACCTCGAGCTCTGCCTCCAACATAGAGGGCGTGTTATTCGGATTCAGGAGTTCCTCAAAGTGTTCCTTCCAACGTCCGACAACCTCCTCAGTTGAGGTCAACAGAGTCCCATCCTGACTGTACACAGCTTGGATGGTTCCCCGTTTCCCCCTCCTGAGGTGCCGGATAGTCTTCCAGAAACACTTTGGTGCCGACCGAAAGTCCTTCTCCATGGCCTCTCCGAACTTCTCCCGGAGAGGTCATGATCTAGCTGGCTGATCATGATAATAATAGTGGATCCTGTATCGCGTTGGCATCTGATAATGGTGTTGGACCACGATTGAGGTGGCAGCTGATGGTATATCCTGATCCCCAGTGGACTATGTCTGTGGACTATGGTGGCATCCGATCTTGATGGTGGATCATGATAGTGATGGCTGCTGACCATGGATGTTGGGATCGACCCCTGGAGGGAGGCCGGACACCTCTCAGGTAATAAATAGAGGAGCAACTCTTTGCTTTTCCTGTGCGCTGAGGATTAGACAAGAACCTCTCCCGGTTACTCCAGATGATCCAGCCACTCAAAGAGAGCAATCATCCAGACGTTTGTATTTTTATTTTTAACTTAATTTTACTTTTTTATTTTATTTTATTTTGTAAAGACTGCAGCAAAAGTCCTTCAGTCGCAGGCCAATTTCACAGACTTTTCCCAGATCCACAGTCAGCTGCTCCACAGCTGCTTATCCCTGCAGAAGGATGGAGAAACTTCTTCAAGGAGAACAAGACGAATTCTCTCCTGTTTCCGGGCCCAGCTCGATCCCCTCTGCCACCGCCGTACCAGCTGATCGTTTGCTCTCGAGGCCCCTCACACCATCCGATTTTCTACCCGGAAAACGCTGCTTGCGCATGAATGAACCATGGAACAGCTACAAGTAGGAGGCCTATGTCTGGGAAGAGACTAGTTTAATAATAAGCGTGTCATTATTTGTGTATGTTTTGTGAAGGACCTCCGTGTCCATATTGTTCAGTGCCAGCACGTTGTGACGAATCTGCGTTTCCGGCTGCATCGCCCCACTGTTATCGTCAGACCCATTTTGCAGAGATTTTTACCTATTAAAAGACAAGTACACAGCTGGACGGACCTTACTTGGTCCGCTTGAGTACCGAGT
Source organism: Platichthys flesus (assembly GCF_949316205.1). Classification (NCBI taxonomy): domain Eukaryota; kingdom Metazoa; phylum Chordata; class Actinopteri; order Pleuronectiformes; family Pleuronectidae; genus Platichthys; species Platichthys flesus. The sequence continues at coordinate 409,715 of NC_084946.1, forward strand.
GGTAAAGTTACCGCAAAATGGTCTCTGGAGGGGTTTGATATCTCCTCGGATCAAATTGTTGCAAGTTTCCTTTATCTCCTTCTCTCTCTTTTCTCCTAAACCCACCAACACACACTTTCCGACCTACATCCACACAATTCACGTTTTATACACATTCTGGGACCTAGTTAGTGTGGTTGCATCTCGACGCCATTCTGCGCTTTGAACCACGAGATAGAGCAAAGTATCCTTTGTTCTCGACTTCCCTTTGTTCAAACCGCGCGGTTCTACCGCCATCTTCAATTCGGCCATACAACGTCATCAACGTCACTTAGTATGCCATATTTATTCCCCTCCTCTGACACACACACATATATAGACATACATATATGTTAGTAGTAGTTAATAGTAGTCATTGATTGACATTGATGCTATTATCTTTAATAAATTCTAGTGTATTTAAAGTACCAGTATTTTGTGATTATTTGTGGATATGTATATGTATACAGCTAGATTATGATAGCCTGTGCTCAAACTTAAACCCTTCACTGTTCAATATATAATCATTAATAATAAATATTGAGATTACTAATTGAACCGTTCCAAACTGAGAACGATCTTTACAGACTAATTGTTGGTCCATGATACTAGGATGGTGCCCCGTCTTTATTGATCATTTTATTGTTTTTCCATTAATAATTTCATTATTCTGAATTGATAACTTTATCATTGGTAATTAATAATTGTATTATGTTAATAATCATATTTTGTGATTTTTAATAATTAGCTAACATTAAGTCTGCTTACTATTGCACAACATTGACTATGATTACAACCAGACTGCTTGATATACAATATGTCTCCTTAAGATACTCGACCATTACTGACAATAATCCATCGATTCATTGACCTTCCATTATGCTACAAAGTGTTTAGTCTAATCAATAATGCAAATACCCTTATCTTTCTGATGTTCTCCATTTCACCTGGCATCTATTGCAATTTTGTCCGTCATGGGAAAGGGATCCCTCACATGTGTCTCTCTCTGAGATTTCTACATTATTTTTTACCCTGTTAAAAGGTTGTTTTTTTCCTTCCTCATGTTGAGGGTTAAGGGAAGATGATGTCACACCTTGTTAAATCTCTATCAGACAAATTGTGAGTTGTGATTATTGCCTATTCAATTTAATTTGATTGATTAATCCAGAATGCAGAATCTTCACCTAACAAATCATTTTATTGTCATTCCACAGTGTACAATATACTTAAGCAGCAATCCCCAAGATGCAATATATACATACGAATTAAATGAAAAAATAACGATAATTAAAAGTTGGTCCCTGTGCAGTTAGCTATAGCAGCTAAATTGCTCCCGTTGGTTGTTCTGAAATCAAAATTTCTCAAGGAGCAATAGTATACTTCTACAAGTAAATTTTCAGCAATTACTTTAGTTGTTACCGCTGGAAATAAGATATTATTATCTATTAATGATACATTTTCAGTTGCAAAACATTAGTAGGAGTAGTAGATGGGGACACTTTAGAAATATAGCAGTGGTTGAATTAATCTTTATCACCACACCATAATCATTCATTATAATAAATATTACATTTAAACAGGTCAAAATGTATCACTTAAATGTTCTGTCTTAACTGAACTCCTGTATTGTAGACCCAGAGTAAACAATGTAGGTGGTTTGTGGAGAGGGGGTGTACTGACCTATACCAGTTGGTAAGGGTCATCATGATGTACAGTGAGGCCAGGAAGAGCATGAAATGGAAGAAGGAGTAGCTGTACTGAACCATGTCCCGCTCATTGTCCTCCATCCGCCTGTGTCCTGTCAACTCCTCGGATAGGTCAGGGCTGCTGCCACCCTCAGCCAGAATGGCGGAATCTTTGGAGGCCATGGTCAGCTTTTTCACCTGACTGGTGCTGGATGAACGAATGCTAAACAGGGTAAAATAAATAGTTTGTACAGTTATTTTTATTATAGATTACTATGGTTTTACATTGACCCTGAAGCATAAACCACAACAGCATATGACAAAACAAGATGACAAACTTTATCATACTTATCTGAACCCTGTAAATTAAATCAAGTTTAATTTACTTCTAACATCTAAACCAACAACTTGTCTATTAAAATCAACCCAAAATAGACTTTTTAAGGAAGTTTTTGCTCAAGTTAACATTTCCATATTAATACATATTCATATATCTTTGTTAACCAGCTACATACCACAAGCTCTTAAGGTAGCAGTATATTCATTCTCTGTTTATAGAAAAGTCCACTCTTGATCCAGATGTTTTAGCTTATTATAGACCAATATCAAACCTGCCCTTAATTTCGGCTGCCGCTATCACTATGGTGCAGAGTTCAGCAGGGTGACAGCCGCAGGGATGAACCTGCTGGTCTGGGAACGGAGGACCCTGTAGTGCCTCCCAGAAGGGAGGAGGGCAAACAGTCTGTGGCTGGGGTGTGGGCTGTCCTTGACAATGCTGCACGCTCTCCGCAGACATCTCTTGCTCTGGACAGCTGCAATGGTGGGGTGAGGAACCAGTGATGCGTTGGGCAGTTTTCACCACCCTCTGCAGTGATTTCCGGTCCGCAACAGAGCAGCTGCCATACCACACTGAGATGCAGTTGGTGAGGATGCTCTCGATGGTGCAGCGGTAGAAATTCACCAGAATCTGAGGAGACAGATGGGCCTCTTCAGTCTCCTCAGGAAGAAGAGTCGCTGGTGGGATTTCTTGACCAGGGTTGAGGTGTTGAGGGTCCAAGAGAGGTCCTCAGAGATGTGGACACCCAGGAACTTGAAGCTGGTGAAACGCTCACATTCCTTCCCGTTGATATGGATGGGGGTGTGTGTGCCACCTTTCTTCCTGAAGTCCACAATGAGCTCTTTGGCCTTCTTGGTGTTGAGAGCCAGGTTGTTGTCAGCGCACCACTCCGTCAGATGCTGGACCTCTTCTCTGTAGGCTGACTCATCGATTGCTGATGAGGCAAGTCACCATTGTAGCGTCTGCAAACTTGACAAAGGTCCATGTACAGGTGTGCAGTCATAGGTGAAGAGGGAGTAGAGGAGAAGACTTAGCACACAGCCCTGTGGCACGCTGGTGTTCATGGAGGTGGTTTTAAAGCACGTGGGGACAGCTGCTTGGGCCAGTGACAGGTTGAATATGTCAGTCAAGACCTCAGCTTGGTGCCCAGCACAGGCCCTGAGCACGCCATTAGGGCCAGCAGCCTTACGTGCATTGATCCTGCTCAGTGCAGCACCCATGCCGATGGAGGAGAGTGTGAGGGGCTGGTGGTCTGTAGTAGGGCTGCACGATATGGGCAAAATATGATATCCTGATATTTTTTGGCTGAATGGCGATATACGATATATATCTCGATATTTTCTATAGAGTGGGTTAGATTTTTTTAAGTCAAAAGCCACATGTGAGACGTTGCAAGCACTTTTAATAAAACACAGATCAGTATATGACTGCAACATATATCAACATGTGATTTTGTATAGTCATTTTCACCAGAATGGAACATGGAACTCTGGCTGGCACATGTGCCAAGTGCAAGAAAGGTAAATTGAATTAACACATGAACAGAACAGTTTTTATGCTTCTTAACAAAATAAATAAAATCTTTAAATCTCTTTGACAAATTATGTGGTGCCAACATCTAACAATAGACATTGTTTTGGGGCAGCCGCAGAAGATGCTTTCGCGGTCGGTGATGCAGCAGCAGCAGCACAGCCACGGAGTTTCACACTTTCCTCGTATTGCACTTTGTGCCGCTGCTGCAAATGGTGGAAAAGATTGGTCGTGCTTCCACTTTTGGACGCAACTGTTTTGTTGCATTCCCTACAGATGACCTGCAGCTGCTGCTCATCTTTTTTTTTAAAACCAAACCATTTCCATATGATGGAGCCGTTGTTTCTCCTTTTAGAAACAATATCGTCTCGCTCCGCCGTCTCGTTTTTTTTATTGGGATCCTCCATGCTTGATTTGTTGTGAGGGGGTGGTGGGGGCAGGAAAGACGCGTCTTTGCAATCGGCACGTTCGGAACGACAGAGTGGGAGGGGTCGCGGTTGCGCTCACTAGGGGTGCAACGGATCAAAAAACTCACAGTTTGGATCGTTCCTCGGATCAGAGTCACGGATCGGATCATTTTTCGGATCAGCAAAAAAAAAAATAGACGAGACAAATAAACATAAGTTGTGTCTTTTTGTTTATTAACAATATAAAATCAACTTAAAGTGCACGATTAATATCTTCTTTTCAACATAGTTGTGACTGGGATATTAGTAGTGGGCCTCTTTATCTTCCATTCCTCAACTGCTTGGGTCAGTAACTGCGCAAGATGACTGCCTGTGTGACTTTCGTAGAGGGGGCGTGTCTGCAGCACCGGACTTTTCATCTCCCAGTCTGCTGTGATGAAGTGAGCGGTTATTGTCACATAGCTCACCGTTCCCCTTGACGTCCACCCGTCTGTTGTGAGTGCAACAGAGGGTGCTACAGATAGTTCATCCACAACTTTTTTCTTCTCCTGCTCATAAAGATCTGGCACAATCTTTTCGCTGAAGTGGGTTCGCGACGGAATGTCGTAACGTGGCTCGAGCACGTTCAACATGTATTTAAAACCCTCGTTTTGCCCAACGAATATGGCCTCATGTCTGCACCTATAAACACACCAATAGCGTTTGTGATAGCTTTAGCCCGGTCGGTTTGTGCAGGAAGGGGCTGTTTAAATGCTGCGGTGATAAGCGGTTGTTGAGCCGCTTTCGGTTTCACTCCTGTCAGTGAACCACCGGGGTGATGTCGCTGCAAATGCGTGGCCATGCTAGATATGTTTCCACTGTTGTATGGCTTTCTTATGCCACAGTGCCTACACACCGTCACGGTTTTATCCACTAACCTCTTTCCTTCATCATTAACTTTGACAGGAAAGCCAAAATGCTCCCAAACAGGGGATTTAAATGACGCAGGGTGTTCAAGCTCCTCCGTTCCTCCGCTCGCCATGACCACGCCGTGTGTGGACTGAACGTGCGCACAATTTTTTTTTCTCCATAAATCAATCCGCGGATCATGTGTGTGCCGAACCGAAATAATTGATCCGAACGGATCACGGATCAATGATGATCCGTTGCACCACTAGCGCTCACAGTCTCCCAAGGCAAACGCAGACGCTTGAGGCGAAACTGACCATTTTAACGCATATATCGATATAAACGATATTGTCAAATCTTGTATCCCCGTGGAAATTATATCGATATATCGTACATAGCCGATATATCCTGCAGCCCTAGTCTGTAGTGAGCACAGCCTTCGTGCCTTCAGCAGTAGGCGGACCTTTTTGTTCATCCATGGCTTCTGTTTAGGGAATGTAGGGATACGTTTGAGGGTGGTGACACTGTTGATGTTGGTGTTGATGAAGTCCAGAGCAGAAGAGGCATAGGAGTCGATGTCCGTGTGGGAGTTCAGTGTGGCCTGAACGGCAAGCGCCCTCCAGTCTGTGCGTTCGAACCAGAGTTGTAGTGCAGTGTCTGCTCCCTCTGGCCACACTTTCAATCAATCAATCAATCAAATTTTATTTGTATAGCCCATATTCACAAATTACTATTCGTCTCATAGGGCTTTCACAGGGTGTGACATCCTCTGTCCTTAACCCTCAGCAAGAGTAAGGAAAACTTTAACTCTCCTCACTCTGGGCTTCACACGTATGATGAGTGGTGTGTATTTGGGGAGTAGGAACAAAGAGAGGTGGTAAGACTGTCCTAGGTGGGGGAGGGGGACGGCTTTGTAAGTCTTGACTCCTCTCGTTGCACAGGAGACATGTTGGTGGAATTTGGGGAGTACAGTCTTCAGGCTGGAGTGGTTGAAGTCACCCGCAACAATAAAGGCTGCCTCCGGGTGTGAAGTCTGACGTTAACTAATGGCAGCATGCAGTTCTTTCATTGCCAGCTTAGCATTAGCATCAGGGGGGATATAGGCTGCAGTCACAACAGTAGATGTAAACTCTCTGGGCAAATAGAACGGTCTGCACTTAACCATGATATATTCCAGGTAACGAGAGCAGTGACTCTTAATGATGACAGTGTCCATGCACCAAAATTTGTTCACATAGATTCACAGGCCCCCACCTCTGGTCTCACCGGAGACATCAGCTGTTCTATCCGCCCGGAGGAGGTAGCGTCCCCTTAGCTCGACGACGCTATCGGGAACGCTGCTGTTGAGCCATGTTTCTGTGAAAATCATGATGTTGCAGTCCATAATCCATTTGTGTGTGGTGATCCGCAGGCACAGCTCATCCATTTTGTTCGCCAGAGACCGAACATGGGGGAGGAAAAGGTATACTTTGATAGTATTAGTTTGTTGGAAAACTTTAAGTCAGGATTTAGAATCCATCACAGCACAGTTAAAAATGATTAATATCCTTTTTATGGCATCCGATTATGGACTTGTGTCTATACCAGTCCTGCTGGATCTAAGTGTTGCATTTGACTCCATAGATCATAAGATAATATTACAGAGACTGGAAAAACATGTAGGGATTAAAAGAACAGCACTAGGCTGGTTTCAGTCAAAATAATCAGATATATTTTACTTTGTTAATGTTAACAATGACTCCTCCATGAACACAAAATCATCGTCATGGATTACCACAACGTTCCATCCTTGGAACGATACAGCATAATCGGAAAGCACCACATACACTTCCATTGTTACGCAGATGACACCCAGCTGTACATATCTATGAGGACTGATTGATCTAATCACTTGGTTTAACTTCAGGAATGTCTTAAAAACCTCAAGTCCCGGATGACCCAGAACTTCTTACTTCTAAATTCAGAAAAAACTGAGGTCATTTTTATTGGCCCTAAACATCTCCAGATGAAAACCAGATGGTCATCTTTGATGGTATTATTTTGGCCCCCAGCTCCAATGTGAGGAACCTGGGACAAACTCTGGCCAAAAACCACCAAGTTTATTAACTTGGGCAATGTATGGAGAGTCGGTGGAGATGGCGGGGCGCGATGGGTTTCTTATTAGAATTCGACTGCACAGAGCGGACCACAGAGACCCAGAGAGGCATAGTAAATTACTGACAAAGCTGGTAAAAACTGTAACAAATATTTTTTTACGGTCCAAACTTGTAAGAAAAGACCTAAAATAAACACTATGAGCAGACTACTTTATTACTATAACCGCATTAGCTTTTGTATAGGAACGATTCTGTCCCAAGCATTTGATCCATATAAATGGTCGACCATTATATCCGTGATGACTATATCCAGTTTCCTCTATACAGTTAATAGGATTGCTTGATGTGTTATCCAGAATGGGTGTGATGAACTTAGAACAAGTCTTTCAAAAGAGTTTGAGTTTAGTTAAGGATTAATTAATGGAGGTGGAATCCCCATGAAATTATTTAATCGCCTCAAAGAAAGACATTTAGATCTTTGCACAGAATGACAGGGCACATTTTTGTATTTTTCAGTTTTTTTGCTTTATTTGGATAGGACAGAGTTATGTGTGTGAAAGTGGTGTTAGGGTTAGTGACCAGAAGCGAAACCCGGGCCACTACAGAGAGAGGCTTAAAAACTCTGTACATGGACCGACAGCTCTACCAGGAGAGCCACATGGCGCCCAAAGCGGACATTTTTTGATGAATGGATCAGCTTGAGGAGAGCTAGGAAATCCCCAAGTTGACAGTATTGAAAGTTTCTTCATAGTGCAGTCTTGTCAAACAATGATTTGACATTGACTGAGTTGTTTCAGTTGGTTGCTAAAAGGAAAAATGTGTGACAAAAATAAAGAAATGCACTAATGACAATTTAATGATAGTGTTATTGGCAGTAATAGTAGTATTTGTGGGCAGGCCAGGCATATTGTATATCTAAACAATGTCAAGTAAGTAAAATGTATTGATGAGAAATGAATGTGATGAAGAGGGAAAGAAAGAAAGAGAAGCTCCATGTGCCATGTGTCACCAGACAATCTAGGCCCATAGCAGTATAACTAAGAGCTGGTCCAAGGCAGAACTGAGCCAGCTCTTACTACATTGATAAAAAAAAATGAAGGGAACACTTAATTGTCACAGCAACACCAAGTTAGCTAAACGTCAGGGATATCAATCTGTCCATTTAGAAAGCACAAGTGATTATGAATCAATTTCCCCGGCTTTGGTGCAAATGAAAGTGACAACAGGTGCAATGGAGTGGCAAAATCAAGACAACCCCCAAAAAGTGAATGGTTTTGCATGTGATGGCCAAAATAAATAATTGTTCTGCTAGTGTCCTTGTCACTACATGGCCCTTAATAATATGGCACCATGAAAGGACTTACGGTATAGTGTGGTTGAGAGGAGCAGTGTGGCATCGTCTCTCCCCCGTTCAGTATTAAATAACTTATCTTTCACCAGCTAAACCAGCATTATAAAAAATATCAAACTATCTTCTTAACCCCACTTCGCAATGCCAAAGTCTGCAAAACAACAAAAAGTTGACCAGCTCCGGGATACGGCAGAAGATCCTGTTGACTCGACTGAGGCTAACGCTAGCACCGAGCATGCTCTAGCACTAAAAGCTTGTTACCGGAGTTTTCTTATGATGCGCTGCTTAAACACATTGCCACTGTCGTTGCTGAGGAGGGCAAGCGGACGCAAACTAAAATCCAGCAGGTCTTCTCCGAGTTTATTAAGCGAAACATCCGCTTCCAGATTATCTTCCCTGCCGTGCTGTCATTCCGGGTTACAGAAGTCATTCAAGGATCCGGAGGATGCAAAGACATTATTGGATGGTAACGTGTAATCGGTGACCTTTCCGTTATCTGCCTTTCATTGTACTGCTGGCAGCTGATGAGTCACACATTTGATTTTAGTGATCTGCTCCCCACACATCACATTAGTTAAACCTCCCTCCCCTTCTTTATTTTATATTATTTTATATTATTATTTTTTTTTTTTCTTTAAAATTTGTGTTTGATATTTCTAATTCCACCCCTTACCTTTCTGTCTGGTGGTGCAGTCATCTATGCAGCCATTTGAACGGGGGAGTTGGCCACCTTTTGGTGATTTTTTTAATAATTAAGGAAGCCTTTTCATTTTCAAGCTAGATAAAGTAGTGACTTTGACACCTCCTTGTGGTTTTGAAGTCTCGGTGGAGACTAGCTTATTTTCCTTCCATAGGAGTTACAGACATGGGTGTTCTTGTCTTCTCCTTGTTTTGTGTTTCTATTTGTATTGTTCAGACGTTCTTGATATATTGCAGGTCCAGAGGTTCTTCTTTCCCCCTTCGCTTCCCCTGTCCGAGATTTATATCTATAGTCTTCAAATACGCTGCCCTCCTTTTGCCTCTGTTTTTACTTTGTAATGGGTGAGGGTTTCCAGTTGAAAGTCCTAATCCTCAATACAAGGGGTTTAAATAATCCAGTGAAAAGAGTTGCTATTTTTGACCTCCTTCGCAAACAAGGAGCCCATTTTGCTATGATACAAGAGACTCATATGGTTAGACGTGATGTGAACCGTTTATCTAATAGATTTTTCCGGATACTTGGTCATTCTTCTGCCACCAATAAAACCAAAGGTGTAGCAATTATCTGCCGTCGCAATCTGCACTTTAAATTGCTGGATACATGGTCTGACAACAAAGGCAGGATAACTATTGCCAAAATTCATATAGAAAATACAGACAGTGCGCTTGTATCGCTTTATGCTCCTAATACTTTTGACTAACAATTTTTATGAACAGATAACTAAAATTCTGCTTGATCTTCCTGACTTTAAGCTAATCTTAGGTGCTGATTTTAATGCTGTATTGGAAAACTCTTTTGATAGATCCAGTCAATCTGAAAACAAAGAATAAAAACAGAGTTCGGATGCCTTGCTCTCTTGGTCAAATAACACTGGTGTGATAGATTTATGGCATTTGATGCACCCTACTTCCAGAGATTTTACCAACCCACTCAGCAAGACACAGGTCCTTTTCGCATATTGATTTTATTTTTGCCTCTAGAGGCTTGTTTAAAAAAATTATGGAGGTCACTCTCTTGCCAGTCACTCTTTCAGATCACAAGGCTGTAGTTGTTCTTGCCTTGATTTGCTCCACTGCATTGCAAGCTCCTAAATGGCGTTTTAATACTACCTTACTTTGTGACGAGTCATTCAGAACTCAGTTTATTGCTCAACTTAGTGAATTCATCAATATAAACAAGGGGTCAGTCAGTGACCCGAGAATACTCTGGGACGCTGTTAAAGGCTTTATTAGAAATAATGCTACACTGTATGCATCTAATTTAAGAAAAGCCCGCTCTTCCAGGCTGATCCAGCTGGAGCGCAAACTTTCAACATTGGATAACTAAATACAAAAAATTTTTGATGATCAGGTTGCATTGCAGTACAACCTGGTGAAAAAAGACATTAATGCTATTCTCAAACGGCATGCTGAATTCTTGATCCAAAGAACACGCCAAACATATTATTTGAATGGAGCCAGACCCAGCCATTTACTCTCGTTGAGGCTGAAGGCTAATGAACATTTCGCTGACATCACCTCAATTAGATCAGAAGACAGGCATATGTTAACAGAACCCTCTGAAGTCAATGCTTCTTTTCATAGTTTCTGTGCGGAGGTTTCTCACAACAAAGATTCATGCAACAAATTCTTGAGTTCCATTCAACTACCTAAAATGAAAGACAATGGCTCCCAAAGTTTAAACGCCCCTATCACTTTAAATGAGCTTAAGGCTGAAGCTGATGATATGCACAAGGACAAATCACCTGGCCTGGACAGGATCCCCCCAGAATTTTACACAACTTTCTGGCATAGTCTGGGGCCCTTATTTCTTGATATGATTCAGGCCTCCTTGGAGAGAGGTGCTTTCTCCAGAGATGTGAATGTAGCTATCATTTCAATGTTGTTGAAAAAGGACTAAAGATCCTTCTGAATGTGCCAATTATAGACCTTTATCCCTTTTAAATACTGATATAAAAATTTGCGCTAAGTTTCTTGCACGTAGGCTCCAACCCTTTATGACGAAACTCATTAATTGTGACCAAACAGGATTCATCAGATCCAGGCAGCCTGCAGACAATGTGAGGAGATGAATACATATAATACACGGGGCCTCCTCATTACAACTACCATCAGCTGTCTTCTCATTAGACGCTATGAAAGCATTTGATCGTTTGGAGTGGCAGTTTCTCTGGTCTTTGGAGTTTTTTGAGGTGGGTCCTCACTTCTTACATATGATTAAAGCTTTATATACCAATCCAATAGCTATGGTACTTACGGGCAGGACTTGCTCCTCCCTATTTAACATTGCAAGGGGCTCCAGACAGGGATGCCCTTTGAGTCCCCTCCTGTTTGCACTCTCTCTGGAGCCGCTCGCTCAGTCAATCCGGATGTCTAAAGCTATCACTCCTATCACTGTGTTTGGGACCACACATTACATATCTTTGTATGAGGATGACAACCTCCTATATCTAGGGAACGCGCAGCAGTCTCTCCCTGATGTTTTATCTATTTTCCAACGTTTTAGTGATATATGTGGGTACAGAATTAATAAAGTCAGCTTTCTTACATCTGAATGACCAAATGAGAAACAAAGCTTTACCTGCAAATATACCAGTAGTCAACCACTTTAAGTATTTGGGTATTAAGATTAGCTCATCAGTACAGTCCATTGTCAAGTCCAATTATGAAGAAACTTAACCCGTGACCTTAATAAATGGTCCGCGCTGCCAAATTCTCTTAGATCTCGTGTATCTATTATTAAAATGAATGTGCTTCCCCGGATTAACTTTGTGAGGACGATGCTGCTTTGGCCACCACCCCCACGTTTTTAACTTCTAACTTTGTCTGGAATAGAAAGCGTCCTCGTCTCAGATTATCCACAGCACAGAGAGATAGAGCTGACGGGGGTCTCTCATTGCCTAACCCTAAATTATATCACTGGGCCTTCAGTCTGCGACCTCTGATCAGCTGGCTGGACGAGGGTATGGAGACTTCATGGCGAACACTGGAGGAGAATATGGTTTGTCCATTGAAACTAAATGAAATCTTATGTTACCGATGTTCCCCTCACGTATTAGCAGTCTGAGGGCAGCAGAAAAAAATTGTGGTATTTCATCTAATTGGAGCCCGTATTTACCTATTTTTTATAATGATCGTCTGTTGATTGGTAAATCCCCAATAAGGTTGGTCAGTATCGCCAGTGGTATGACAAGGGGATTCACTCCCTTTGTGACATTTTTGGGGACAGGGGCCTATACTCTTTTGAAGAGCTCACATTCCGGTTCAACTTGCAACATTCCACTTTTTATTTCTACTTGCAGCTAAGAACAGCCATGAAAACATATGGTGTACCCTGGCAAGGTCCACTGGAGGAACACTCTTTGATCAAACTTTTGCGTCAGGCCCGGGAATCCAGAAAAATGCTATCTAAATTGTATCGTTATTTCCTAGAAAAATCTTATATTACTCTGCCAGTGAATGCATCTTGGCGGGCAGAGATTTCTGACCTTGACCCCGACCTCAGCTGGGATAGGGTCTGGGATACAGTTAAACATTCATCCAGAAACCCTGACCACCAACAGATTCATCTAAATTTCATTTACAGAACATACATGACTTTACTGTATGAAAATTTAAGATAATCCGAAATGTACACTATGTACTACAAGCACTGTTGGCACCTTTTTCCACATGATTTGGGAATCATTTATGACATTTTATGTATTTTACTTAATTTTTGCTATATATTTATCTTCAGTTATATCTTTTTATTTTATTTTTATGTTTTCATTTTATTATTATCCGGCGTGTATGTGTGTATCTGTGTGTGTGAGTACATGGGTATGCTTATGTTTGTATACGGTAATTACTTTATTTATGTGCTGTTGAATGATGATGATTGTTGTCCTTCAAATCCCAATAAAAATGTGATCACCAAAAAACAACCCACTAGAGCACTCCAGTACCTGCTGCCCAATCAGTTTGCTGCACAGGTAGTCCAGATCCCCCAGGATGGCAAATCCATACTTTTTAAGTTTTCCGTGTCTCCAAACAGTCTCAGTATCATGGAGATACAATAAACTGGCCATTATGGGAGGAGAGCTGGACAGGGCCGTAGAAGGGCATCAACCCATTGAGTCTTAGAAACAGACTCAATGAGGGCCCGATGTCTTCTAGTGGGACCTATGCTCACAGCCCAGCACCCTGAAGCTCATTTGGCATTCGCCAAAGAACACCAGCATTAGCAGGTCTGCCACTGACACCCAATCTCCTCGCAGATGAGAGCAGGCTCACACTGAGCTAATGTGGTAGGTGGGAAATCCTGGTGCAGTGGGCCCTGGCTTCCTCCTGGTGCAGCACAATTCCCTGCCTCATAGGCCATAGTGTGAAGGCAGTTCCTGGATAACAAAGGCATTGATGCCATTGACTGGCCCTCACGTTCCCCTAACCTAATCAAATTGAGCACCTAATGTATGGGTGTATCCGACCCTGCCAAATACTTCCACAGACTGTCCAGGAGCTCACTGCTGCCCATATCCAGGTTTTTTAAGAAGATCCCCCAGGACACCATGCCTCGACTCATACCTTAAAGTACTCATAGTACCATATCACCCCACAAGAGCACTGAGCTCCCAGAATTCTGGCTTACTTGACATCTAAAGTATCTTAAAGTAGTATGAGCCAGAGCTTTCAGCTATCAAAGTCCTCTCCTGTCTAATCTCCCAATTTCAGTTCGGGAGGCAGACACCCTCTTTATGTTTAAGAGTAGGCTTCAGATAAATGTTTCACATCTCTTACTTCAGTAACAGTCTATGCTGTATCTGTTCCAGTAGTTTTAAAAATAAACCATTTAAAGCAAAAGACAGCATGGCTACTTCCTGCTTGCCAAGCCTTTGTGCTGTACCAGTTACAGGAATAGCCTCCGGCGTACGTATTTGGCGGCTGCGATGCTGTTTCTTGCGTACCCGCGGCCATCATTGTCACTAGTACCGTCTGACTTCTTCCACCAGCGACGCTGAGCGACTGAGCTTGGGCGCTGGCAGAATCGCCCTTCGGCCATTATTTTCTAAAGTGTTGATTGGCCAAATTGCCTTTGCTATACACGTTAATTTTTTTTTACATTACATGTCATATGGCTGATGCTTTTGTCCAAAGCGACTTACAATTAGTACCCCCAACATTCATGAGGGGCCATTTAGGGGTTCAGTATCTTGCCAAGGACACTTCAGCATGCAGATCGGAGAGAGTATCTACCCCAGCAATAGTCACTTATTGGCTACTTGTCTCTGCTTTATGGGCGACATTTCCAGTGCTACTGAACCATACACTATGCCCTGATCATTTCCCACACATTACCACTGAATATATTTATATAGATTTTGTACAACACACGTTATTGTGAATTTTAAACACATAAATAAGTTATCATAGTTAATGTTAGATTTAATTTTATAAAAAAATAAAAATTAACAATTAATCATGCTCTCCACAAGGAAGTGCCCTCTATTGGCCAGCCGCGACACCTAAGAACTATTAAGAGGAAGGAGACCCTGTAGCCAGAGAAAAATGGACATTCTAAGTTGAGTTTTTTGAGGGAATTCTTTTGAGTTTATAGAACGACTTTCTCCCAGGGTATATGCAGTAATCATGAGATTAAATTCAATACTTATCAAGACCTTTTTCAAGACCCTTCTTATATTTTTCCAGAACCCAGCGCCACAAGGAGGTGTAACCAGTTACATCAGCGACACAATTGAGTTTGAGATTGCAAAATTTAATGAAGTTTGCCATCTGCACTGTGTCTACACAACAGAATTCAGATGGGCCGGGACGGAATAAAGCTCAAAAGAATAAATTGAGTTACTAAGCTAAAAGGCTCAATCTATTTATAACAATAACATGCTTACGCACTCACTCACTCACACACGCACAAAACAGTGTTTCCCACAGGATTAGTTGAGATCATGTTGGATGGACCCTGGACCCTCTTGGAAGAGGATATAGTACATTTTAAAGTAAAGATGCATCAATCTGGTCCGCTTTGAGAGACAAATTAAGAGCCTAGATTGTAATTAATATGGCAGTCAGAATCTACTTGTGGTGTGAGAAACACTGCACAGACCCACTGAGCAGTAAAAGGTTCAGTCAACTCTGCAATAAGCACTTTTATATTACTTAATATAATAAAACTATTTAGCAGACCGCAGCGCGAATCGCGCTTTGAGACAGACATTGCCTAGCAAGGCAGGAATGAGTGTTAGCCTGAATACTCCAGTCACAGTAATCTAATTAGTCTGGATATAAATAACTACTTTGATGTCATGTGACTTTCTCACCCACAAATTCACCTAAAAAAGACTTTAAAGCACGGGGGATTTATGGTGGTAGTAGACATTAAGACAGATGTTACACTCCAGGGGTCTGAGATAAAGCAGGGGACAGGATATCCTTTCACCTATTTCCTGAATATCAAAGAGGCTGATCGATAAGTTTTGTTCCTCTCTAGGAGGAGCTGTAAGATGTTTGAAGTGCTCCCTTTCTTGCATGTCATTAACTGTTTAACCACCCCCTCCCGAATGGGTGGGTTAGCCAAATGTATAAATACCAACCACTGTCTTCTGTCTGGGTACATATGACATTTGTACTCGTTTTTTCCATTTATTAAATTATAGAACATCAATAAAACAACTTTTGACATTTTATTGCTATTTTTACCTGTTACAAAAATACATGTGTAGGCCTATTTTGAAATAATGAAACACAGAACTATGCTTTTTTTGATCATCTCCAGCTACGGAATTTAAATCATTAAAATTCATCCACACATATCAGGTGTAAATAATAATGTAAAACAGCCCAGACTGTAAAATGTAGATATTAGCTCAATGACGTGTTATAAACTGCTGCAGTGTAGAATAATCCGTCTGCGTAAAGAAGCTCCCAAAACCTCACAGCGCAGCGTGTGCGTAAAGGAGCCATGGTGTCCCTTCAATTTGCCTTCAATTTAACAAATTGTTTGTGTGTGTGTGTGCGTTCCATTCGATTTCACCGCTGGACACAGAAGTCGCCTTTGCTCAAGATGCCACTTTATTAATCACTGACACAAAGACTGATACACTGCAGTATAGCCTAAATAAGTCCCACTGCATTGTAAGTGGCATGTGTGTGCTGTTTTAAGTGTAGATTTATGTGCGTTCCAGGACCTGTGCTCGTCGTACCTGCGCTGTCATATGTACTTAGCATTCCGGCACCTTGTGATTTACAAATGTAGCACTGGATACATCATGACCTGTGCGAAAGAGGGCGGAAAACTATGAATTTCACCAGTAAAGCGAGCCCTATAATCATATATATGATAGAAAACAACTTCTGTCCATCGGTTTGACGGTAAAAAACACTTTTTCACCACCACCGACAACAAACAAAGGAGACTACCCATGGCGCTGTTTACCGTACCTGGAACACGTAGGCGAGGACGAAGGAAAAGAGGGTCGCGAGCCGGCTGAGGAAATGTGAAAACCGGCCTCCTCTACCAAGCATTCTTCTGGCTAATGTCCAGTCCCTGGACAACAAGCTGGAGGAACTTCGTAGCAGGATGGCGTTTCAACGGGACATCAAGTTTTGTAACGTGATGGTTTTCACGGAGACTTGGCTCGACCCCTCGATCCCGGACTCCGCCATTGTTCCCGAGGGGGTCTCCATTCACCGCCAGGACCGGACAACAAACTCAGGTAAGAGCAAGGGAGGGGGTGGCTGCTTCATGGTGAATAATCTGTGGTGCTCTGATGTGAGGATTATTTCTTCAGGCTGTACTCCGGACCTGGAGCACCTCATGATCAGATGCGACCTTATTACATCCCGAGGGAGTTTACATCGGTCATTCTAACAGCGGTGTACATCCCGCCCAGCGCCGACACTAACCAGGCACTGGACGAGCTGCATGCGGTGATCGACAGGACAGAGACATCACGGCCCGAGGCTGCGTTTATCATGGCCGGGGATTTTAACAACGGCAAGATGAGGAAAGTCCTGTCGAGATACTTCCAGCACATCAGCTGCCCGACGCGCGGAGCGAACACGCTGGATAATGTATACACTCCCTTCCGGGGTGGGTATAAGGCCCTCCCCCGCCCCCCATTCGGCAAATCAGATCACGTTTCAGTCCTGCTGCTGCCTTCCTATAGGCAGAAACTCAAGCGTGACAGGCCGGTGACTCAGACCATTCAGCGGTGGATCGGCTCTTCAGGACTACGTCAGCACAACGAAGTGGTGCGTGTTCCAGGATGATGACATCAACACGGACGCGGTCATCTGCTACATAAGCAAATGCATTGATGACGTCGTACCCAGGATTACAGTAAAAACATTTCCCAACCAGAAGCCCTGGATTAATGGTGACTTCTATGCTAAACTCAAAGCACAGACTGCTGCCTTCATCTCGGGGGATCTGGAGGAATACAAGAAATCCAGGTACGCGCTCCAGAGTGCTATTAGCAGTGCTAAGAGACTCTACAGGGACAAAGTGGAGTCCCATTACAAGGGCTCCAATACTAGGAACATGTGGGCCGGACTGAGAACCATAACAGACTACAAAGCAAAGAACAGCAGTGCTGATGTAGTGTCTGTATCTCTCCCAGAGGATCTGAACACTTTTTATGCACGCTTTGAGAGTAACTCCCCGGCTGCGGAGATGGAAGAGGCCCAGGAGGACTACTGCCCCCCAGTCATATCCAGGGCAGACGTGTGGAAATCCCTCAACTGGATCAACACACGCAAGGCACCTGGACCTGATGGGATCCCCGGCCGAGCTCTCAAGGTGTGTGCATATCAGCTGGCAGATGTGTTCACAGACATCTTCAACCTGTCACTGCTCCAGTCTGTAGTCCCTGCATGCTTCAAGAAGACATTCATTGTCCCTGTTCCCACAAAACAAAAATCCTCTGCCTGAACGACTACCGCCCAGTAGCACTCACTTCCATCATCATGAAGTGCTTTGAGCGGCTGGTCCAACCATTCATCACCTCCTCCCTCCCTGACTCTCTGGACCCTCTTCAGTTTGCCTACAGGTCAAATAGGTCGACTGCAGATGCCATCTCCCTCACCCTCCACACTGCACTCTCCCACCTGGACCAGAGGGACACATATGTGAGAATGCTGTTCATCGACTACAGTTCAGCATTCAACACCATCGTGCCCCTGAAGCTCGTCACCAAGCTCAGAGACCTTGGGCTTAACATTGCCCTCCGTGAGTGGATCCTGAACTTCCTGACGGGCAGACCACAGGCGATGCGGATCGGCAGAACCACATCCTCCACCCTGACTCTCAACAACGGTGCCCCCCAGGGCTGCTTTCACAGTTTTGCTGTGGTTTTGAACTTCAATGATATTGATACTACTAAACTACTGGTATCATGACATCTAAAATCTTACTTCGGGGTAATAACCCTACCTGGAGTAGAGAATGCACAGGACAAATATGACAAGCCCCACAATGCTCTGGGCATCCCACCATTGCAGGTATGGCGATGATAGGACAGGTTCCTCTGTGCCAATGATCACCACGGCCGTCTGGTTCTCTATCTCAAGAGGGGCCAGCGTGGGGGTTGTTATCTGCTGAAAGATACTCAGCACGCTGGGGTTACATACTCTGTCTAGGAGGAGGGAAAAAAGGTACATGTTTTTATCTATAACATAGTTTATGAGATGGAATGTAATGAGATATATTCTAAAAAAGTGTGACCTCATTTGCAGATACATTCCTCACAGTCAGATGTTCTTGAAAGAAAATGATTGAGCTCTAGGACACTAGCTTGAAAATTCTACTTAAACCATTTCAAGTAATAATAATGCTTTGTTTCTATTACTTTTGTCTAGAAAATCCACTAACTATAGCATGTGAACATGAACCAAATACATTGAGTTGAACCAAGAGCAACATTTATTGATTACAAAATTTAAAGAATAAGCATGGTGATACATATCCTGCACGTTATATCCAAATCAGCCGATAGTTACTTTATTGAAATATAATAGTGTCATTTCATGTGTAGTGCTCTTTTCCATGCTGTCGTTGTCTCGCTCTCTCTCTAATAGATCACTGTTGTTTCTGCAATCCCTAACTCCACAGATTATGTAATCAAAGGAATATTTCTTGCAACTGACAAACAGTCTCACCAGGTTCGTTGGTCATTGCAGACCAGGTCAGAAACATGGTGTACAGGGTGATGAAGGAGGACTGTAGAAGACCTGAATGTGGCTGAGATTCCTAGGGACACACAAAGATAGAACAGTCATGTATGAAAAGGCAAGCTCATGAGAATGTCAACAGATATCCTGTCTTATCTTGAGTGCATGTCTGAAAGGGCTCAAGTTACGTCAGACTACTTCCAGGGCAAGGTGTGAGTGCAGGCTAGTCCCATTCATAACAATCCATACACTTGGTCTTTTTGCACTGTTAAGAAACTGGTCCTATATGCTTCTTAATCAGTAATTTGGCTCATGGTATGTAGCTTGCATTCGGCACACTTAAATCCTGGTACGGTTTGACAGTAGTATATTGACATAACAAGTGCAAAGCAATTTAAGCAACAGATCAGTTCCAGGTTTTGACCTCTGAAGTTAAAATAACATTTCAATCAACACTGATCTCATGAATGTCCTGTCTGGATTCAAATTGATGGAAATCTATCAAAGTGACCAACAAATTGCATCCCTAATTGTATTAAGAATATTATACTGTATTGCAATCCCTGTACAGATGGTAAATATTACCAGACTTTAAACATATTCTTTAAACTGTGCATGTCAAAATTTGGCAATGTTGCATCAAATGACTACATTTGCCTGACTAGATGTTTGATGGTGAAGCACTGTTCTCTGTTCTGTACCTGTACTTTGGGAAAGACAGAGACAACAGATGCCACAATGCAGAACAACATGTTGAAGCTGACGAAGAACTTGTTGATGAAGCATAAATCAGGCCTGGTGTAGAAGATGAAGAATATTATGACGGCAGTAAATGACAGGATGTAGTTGAACGCTGTAACCACCAACAAAGCTAGAAACAGAATGCAGAAATGTTAGTTATTCAACAATAGGTATACAAAAAAACTCAAGATATGTATCTCAATTATTTGGTGTTCAACCTATGCATCTGCATTAATTTGATATGGTTGTCACTTATTTCAGTTGTGAGCAGTCTTATTGTATTGTATATTGCACTGTGCATGCATGTTTTTATATACAGCATATTACTAGGCCACAGCTCAGTCTCTTACCTGCATACCAGAAACTGGAGTTGCCATTATCCATCTTGTCTACCCAGGACTCATTCCAGGAGTGGGCAAAATCCACCAGCAGCACAAGCTGGATCAAAATGAAAAAGAAAGCTCCACCGGAGCCCACCACAAACCACACTGGAACGAAATAGGCCCACAGGTCATTAAATTACTCATCTATATTATAATATCTGTTATTATCCATTATAATTATCTATTATCATAATATTGTATATTGGATTTAATGATCTGTGTTTTAAAAAG
Organism: Platichthys flesus; assembly: GCF_949316205.1. Classification (NCBI taxonomy): domain Eukaryota; kingdom Metazoa; phylum Chordata; class Actinopteri; order Pleuronectiformes; family Pleuronectidae; genus Platichthys; species Platichthys flesus. Next base: position 430,248 of record NC_084946.1, read on the forward strand.
TTCAAATATAAAGTTCTCACAGTAGGTAAAAGGCCCATCTGGAATGTAAAAGGCGGCCACAGTAACTGCTACCAAGGCAGCCAACTTAAAGAACCAAAATCTGAAAACAAATGAACTGACAGTTATTAAGCATACAGGAGGCACATCAAATTATCTGCAGTATAACTAAAATGGCATTAGTCAGGCAGTAATGCATATTTTGATTTTTTTAGTTGTACTTACAGTACATCTAATAAGTGACCCACAAAAGCTTAGAAAGCGTTTAATCTTAATTTAACACTAAGAGAGTCACTTGATTGTTTTATCAAAATCAGAATCATGAATCTATGTGTACTATAGTGGCATCCGATCTTGATGGTGGCTCCTAATCTTGCTGGCTGCTGACCATAGACCATAGACATAGATGATTGCAGCAGGACTGCTTCATAATGCTCCTTGAGGGTTCTTTGTGCATCTGGTCATGATACACAACTATCCTCATTTTCGTGAGGATCAGTGAATACTAAATGAGGGGCTTTTCCATAGGTGGCGCTGTTGAGCAATTTCGCCACGCCCGTTTCCAAATACTCCAGAATACGTACATTTTCACCACTTTATAATTTACTGCAAACTTTTAAAACTTTTTCAGCACATTCAAAAATGGTCAGAATAATCCTTACAATTTCAATAGGGCCTCCCACCAAAGGTGCTCGGGCCCTAATAATAATAATAATAATAATAATAACTAGGGCTACGTTGTAGCACTAACGGGCCCGAGCACAGGCAATTTCAAGTCTGTTGCGGTCAGTGAAGAGAGAACGTTCGATGACCAAGCGCTCGTCTCTGCGTTGCATGCGTTTGCGCACTGCGGCAAGGATGATCGCTTCACTTCCTGTAGCCAGCACGTGGCGCTATGAACTGAAGGTAAGTAACCTTGAAACTATACAACAACAAAACCTATTGCTTTATCCATCATCATAAGCTTACATGCCTCAAGGCATATTTAATATAAAATTGTTATAAAAGTTACCGTTTATTTAACACGTCTAATGAACAGATTCGGCGCTCACGGTTCTTACGTTGCTTCAAAAACATGGGCATCATCTGTTTTGTTATTTTAGTACAGTGTGTACACAACACTGATCTCTTATAAAGAGAATAATAGCACGTCAGAGAAATACTGTATATGTGTGAATAAGAATAGTATTCTGAGTATGAGATTATATGTTAATAAGAATAGTAATCTGTCTATGAGACTATGATAGTGTGTGTATGAGACTATGATAATGTGTGTATGGGAGTTTGATGGTGTGAGTGAGGAAGTTTGATTGAAATGGAATTTGCACTGAATTCTCAGTTCCAAATTGGTTATCTTTGATGAGGCGAAAGTTCACTGACTGCTTTTCATTTCCATGTCCATTTACCAGATCAGAGCGGAAACATTGCCTGTTGTTCAGATTTTCTCTGCATGCCGCCTTGTTTAGCATCAGAATATACAGAGAAATTAACTTTAAACACGGTTTCAATGTTTGTCTTACCTCTTAAGAGGCGGGGGTGAAATTCGCCTTAAACACCTGTCTGAGGAATACCAAACGTAAATTGAAAGGTGTTCTTGAACCATTTGTAGTACATGCATGGTCTTGGTCGATTTTGAAAGGTAACATTCTGAACTTTTCCCCCCAAAAGTCAGAAACACTCTTAAGTGCTACTTGCATTGAGTAATAGCAGTTGGAACACACTGAAGTAGAAGGTTTTTATTTATGCCTGAATATTTTTTGGTAAACAGATGCCTGCAGTTGAATCTAACTGGGACTTATGAGCTGAAAAACACAATGGGACCACAGCATGAAGCCTTACCTAGCCTTAGTTCAAATTTGATAACAATACCACTGTTGGGCCAGCCCAGAGGATGGCCACCAGACACTGGGGCAGAGGTTAACACAAAGAAAATCTACACAAAGGGCTGTATAAATCAAGGCCTTGTGGAACATTCCGATCCAACCTGAGAGTACTTTTACCTGGCAGTTTCGAGAAGCCCCCAGCAGGTTTCAAGACTCCCGCAGGACCACGGGAACCCCTGCTGGGTCTGTAGACGCCCAGTGAGGTCCAAGCCCCTCCCACTGGTGTCCAGCTCTGACTTTCCAGTGGCTGATAGCCAATTCACCCATGAACCCCTCGTCCATGGGGGAAGAACCTCTCAGGTAGAATTAAACCGCTGAGACATCAAAAATCTTCGCCATTTTCCCTGCTGAAGACTTCAACCAGGACCCCTCCGGTTTTTCCAGATGTTCTTACTGCTAACGGGGGCAACCAGAGTTAGTTTATTTTATATCTTTCATTTTCTTTTAACTTAAGTCAAGGCTTATTTTGAAAAGCCGCGCACAGGAAGCCCACTCGCAGGCCGAGCTCAGAGACTTTCTTTTCCACGATCCACAAAACTGCGCCATAGCTGCTCATCCCTGCAGAAAGACGAGGCAAAATACCGTCAAAGAAGGACGAAGTTTCATTCCGTCGACAAAGAAGGACAAAGCACCATTCTGTCGAAGAAGACGAACGAGGTTTAATTCCGTTCCAAGAGCACGAGAAATTCGTGCTCTTGGCCCAGCCCTGATCTCCGTTGCAACCACTAGACCCACCGGAGCACCGCTTAAGAGGCCAGAACTTCACTCATTTGTTTTCCCGGAATTCGCCGTACGCGCACGCATCCTGAGGCTCAACCACGAGATTCATTGGACTTCCGGGATATCCGCGCTAAACGCGCATGCAACACCGCTGAGGTCACAGTAAGAGGCTTTATGTCTGGGCAGAGACTAGTATTTATACTTAGCGTGTCATTTTATTTGAGTGTATGTTTGTTTGAAGATCGCCTAATCTGTTTTTCAGCCGTTTAACACGGCGAACTGAGACGTCACAACCGGTTCCTTTGTCTACTATGTTTTGAAAAGCGCGCGGGAACGAGCCGGCGTTTCGTTAGAGCTTTTCTTTCTTTCTCTCTCTCTCTCTCTCTCTCTCTCTCTCTCTCTCTCTCTCTCTCTCTCTCTCTCTCTCTCTCTCTCTCTCTCTTCTCCTAAACCTGCTTTTACACACGTCCTGACGTCCATTCACACATTTCACGTGACATGGATAAATCTAGACTACAAGAGGCTGAATACATCTAGACGCCCTTTGGCGCCAGAACCACGAGATAAGGATCTCTTTGTCTGAAACTCCTTTGTGTAAAATATGTGACCGCCATCTTGTCTTCGACATCATGGCGTCGCCGAGGTCATAAACCTCTATCTTGAAATGACTTGAACGTAACATCATCTTGAATTCGGCCAGACAACGTCACCACGTGACCTCGTCATTACGCCATAGCCACTCCCCCTTCTCTTTCTTACACACACGCACAGACACAGACAGGCAGACACACACGACCACACACACACACATATAGATACCATCAGTATTACATGTGTTTACAAATTGTGATCAGTGCTGCTGCTGCTGTTGCTATCTTTGAAATATTGGAGTTTGTTAAATGAAGAATTATTGAAATAACATTAACTTTATTTCCCTTTAATAAAACCTTTTGTAATTAAAGTATTTGTATTCTGTGTTTATTGGTGCATATGTGTATGAATACAGCTGGTTTACTTTAGCCTGTTCTCGAACTTAAAACCCTTCATTGTTTATTATATAATCATTAATATTAAATATTGAGATTATTAATAAAACTTATATCACTTGAGACTGATATTTAAAGATTGACTAGTTGGTCCCTGTAAACAGGGTGGTGCCCCGCGACGATAAGTAATAATTATATATTGTATCATTCTTAATTGATAATTTTATTGTTTTCATTAATTATTTAACTATTATTAATTGATAGTCGTATCATTTCTAATTAATTATTTTACTATTCTTAATTAATAGCTAAATACATTTTTATTATTTTTAATAGATAATTTTTATTTTAATAATCCTATTTCATGATTATTAATAATTAGCCAACGTCAAATCTATCTCCTACTATTGCACAACACCACAGAAAATGAATATTTAATACATGTTTTTCTAAACACATTCACAGCTGTTTGTCATTACGCAGTGATTTCCTCGCTGTGCATATAACTTGACACTGTGACGCGTCACATCTGCAAGTTGGAAATGGAGGGGCAAGCACTGTCCGTCAACTAGGTCTCTCGTTGGCTATTGTAGGCTGTTGACAACACATGCCAGCTCCTATTGGATCAAGTGAGCTGTCAATCTAAAGTTTAGAGTCTAGCCGCCACTTTGAAATCGAGAGATCGCCTGTATTTACATGCAAAGAGGAGTTACAAGGGGAAATACCTTAAAGGTTACACAGAGCTGCTGGCTGCTCTGAGATGACAAAACAGCAGTCTGTGGCTATTCTTTGATGTAATAATGTGTTTTGGACTAAATATGTTACTGTACGAAGCAGTTTTGTAAATAACAATAACAATGACACTGAACAGTCCGTGGGCCGCTGGATTGCTAGAGGTTAAATATATGTCACAAATATAAATGATTGCAATAATGCATGTGCACATAAAAAAAGGACTCCAAAATTTCGGTAGAGTGAATCTATTCATTTGTTTTTAAATGTTTTTATTGTGAAGCAGAAGCAGGTGTATGGCTTCATATGGTATAGTTTGCAGGACCTATTTTATACAAGGAAATATAATACTTATTAAAAGTTAACTTGAAGAACTTAAGGTGTTTGGCAATAGTCTCTAACTATCTCTTTCACTCTCTGTCTGTCTGTCTTTCTCTCCCTCCCACCTGAATGATGCAAACAGGTAAAGAAACATATGGTGATGCCTAATGACATCGTAAAAGTTATATTTGTTGCCACTTTGAAATATAATATATATATATTAATATAATATTAATACATTTATATAATATTATAGTATACATATATAATATTATATTAATATAAATATAAATAGTCACATTCAAATATAGTAGGGCATTATGCCAAGGGACACACTGGTTGTCTAGACAAGGAAAAAACTACTAGTGTGTGTGAGAGTATGATGCTAAATGTAAGAGAGTATAATATCATTTGTGAGAGAGTATGATGGTACATGTAAGAGAGTATAGTAGTGTGTGAGAGATTTTAGTAGTGATTTAAGAGGTTATGATGGTATATGTCAGAGAGCATACAAGTGTTTGTGAGAGAGTATGATGGTTCATGTAAGAGAGTATAGTAGTGTGTGTGAGAGAGTATAGAAGTATTTTAAAGGGTGTATGATGGTATATGTAAGACGGTATAGTAGTGTTTGTGAAATAGCATGATGGTATATGTAAGAGTGTATGATAAGTGTTTGTGAGAGAGTATGATGGTTCATGTAAGAGAGTATAGTAGTGTGTGTGAGAGAGTATAGAAGTATTTCAAAGGGTGTATGATGGTATATGTAAGACGGTATAGTAGTGTGTGTGAGTGAGACCATTATGAATTATCTCTCATAGGGTCCTTCATAGTTGCCTGCTGCATCTGCACTCCCTCCATCAGTTCCACTCAGTGTTTACCTCTGTCTAGCCTGTTGATCTTTATCTGTTTGTGTTAAATTCTGTTAAATCGTGACTGCTCTATACTTGAGAGTCGTTTGGCAGGATGTGGAAACGGGGCCAGGTGCAAGGAAGGACAGTAGGCACTGCTCTCTCGTAGAGCCTCTCTCTCTCAGAGACTCCATGAGGACTGATGCATATGCTAGGGGAAGGGGGAAATGTTTAGATCATATTCACGGATATTATAACTGACTCATGCACATAAAATTAAGGTAATGAATGAAGGTGATAACCTTATGATGGCTTCTCCTTATTAGGGCGGAGTATCCAGTCACCTTTGAGGAACCTTGAATGTGAAACACATATCGCTCTTCTCCATCACTAGTTTGAGTAACTTCATGGCTGCCATTACTGTGAAAATGCAGAGAGAATCCTTTAGGAAAATTTGATTATGCAATTCAAAAGTTGAATAAAAGAGTACCATTATCCTAGTTTATTGAGTGCACCTGACTAATACTAATGCAGTCTAATACAGGAGCCCTGAAATGAATTCCATCTTCATTGTTATGTTTTTTGTTCCAACTGTGTTAGAGAGGTGATAGTGAAATTTCATATCAGGGTGATGTGCTGAGAAAAAGTATATATATATATATAATATGGTCATATAAATGCGGATTAGTGGCGCAACAATACATCCACTTGGTAGTAGGGGGTACTGCAGTCTTGTGTGTAGATTAATGTTCTCTTGTTTGTACCTGGCGATTTTTGTCTGAGATGAGGGCTGACACTTTAGACCTCTGAGCTCTAAAAACATTATTTAAGTGTCTGATGTTGATTAGGTCCTTAATCAGTGAGCAAGTTCAACATTTGGCATGATGACTGATTTGGAAGCTAGCAGAGAATGGAAGCTGGAGCTGCTACTAACAGTCCACCTGATAATGATCCGGAGTATAACGATGGAAACCTAATTGCTTTCATCTCAGACGGTTATAGCTTTGATATCCCATCCTTAATTCCATCAAGACACTGGGAATATAATCGTCTTTTCTGAAATGAGCGTCGCATAAGACTGCATATTTTTGTGACAGATCCAGCATTAAAATCTTCTCTCTTCACTTGCACCTGAAACGCAAGCTCTAAATCTAGTGCCACTCACAATGTCCTGACAGGCTGGAATTGGTGCTGCCCACAAAAACACAATAGTTCAGCAGGATCTCAAATGTTGAATGCAATGTATAAATCCAGAAAAAACACAACTTCCTTAAACACAGCAGATTAGACTCATGACCAATTACTACTACTGCACAGTTTGTAGTAGAGATGACACCCCTTATGTGACATAATAGGACGTGATATGGAAAAAAATGCATTTGCAGGACCAATACTGTTTGCTCTGAATTTTTACCTAGTGTCTTGTAAGAAACAACATGAATTAACCTTTTAAATAGGGATGCACCGATATGGAAATTCTTGGCCGATACCGATACCGATATTTAAAATAACAATCTGGCCGATAGCCGATACCGGTATTTGTTTATTTTCTTTTTGTTGTTATTCATTCACCCTTTTGTGCCAGAAAAATAATTAAATCATTATTTAAAAAGCACTATTTAAAAAATGTTCAGCCCTTCATCACTCTTATCTTTTAATGAGCACAAATTGAATCAGATTTATGAAACAATCTTTGATTTAACTAAACTTTATTTAACAGGTGGTCTAGTGGCAGAAACTTGGACTATGGGCAGAGAAGGTCTCTGGTTCGTCTCTGGTTCAACTCCACGGAGAGACAACAAAAGACGAACCTGGATTGATCTGTCCAAAAATCCAAGAGTCTCCCTACCCTGTCTAGTGCCCCTGAGCAAGGCACCTTACTCCCCCAACATCTGCTCCCCGAGTGCCGTACATGGTCGCTCACTGCTCTGTGTGTCCTGCACACAGATGGGTTAAATGCAGAGGTTGAATTTGCCTGCCATTGTATGGGTGTGTTGTGCATGTCTGTACATGTGTTTGGTATGAATAAACATATCTTAATCTTAATTATACCCATTTTACCGCAAGTTGAAATGGTCCCTTGGGATCTTAATGAAATGACTGTAACATATTTTGGTCAAAGTACCACAAGGATAATTTAAAACAGCACCTTTTTACCCTGTCTAAAACAGCCCTGTTAAAGTATCATTATAGAGAACGCTCTTCTCATTGATTTACAGTAGCAGTATTGCCCGTTTATTGTCCGCTACTGTGTGTATGACGTATGTTGTTAATTCCTTTGTTACCTGTGCATGAGATGGATGAATAGAGCCGATGCACATGAGAATAAAGTACTTAAACAGACGCTACGCTCATACTTTTTATGCCAAGTTACACTGCGTGAGTCAAGATAACTTTACAAGCCCTCCTCTGTTTTACCTGTTTTGAGTGTCGGGCATAAATCACATCGCGTCAACACCCACCGTGGCCCTTCGCGATGCTTGTTTTAATTAAACAGTCAGATTCCCCTGGTCCGCACCATTTCTCAGTCAGCTGCTAGGCGCCAGCCGAGGCGCACCGCGTCCAGAGTGGCCGCCGTTGACCGCGTACCCAGTCCCCTCCAACGGCCCGCCTTCCGCGCCGGCGATGGACACCGCTCCGCGGTCCAAGAGAAAGAAAGCCCCTGCACCAGCGACATCGTGAGGCGCCACCGGATGAGGACCTCCCGGTGCCGCACACTGAGTTTCCGGCGGCGCGGAGAGGAGGGCGACGGAGCGACTGCTCCCCCAGCCGCGGCACGTGCCCAGCAGTTTTACCACAAATATGAACATCGGCCAATGACATGGGTGAAAGTCAAGTTTATTACGACAAGCCGCTATCAGTAAACGAGGCGAATATCGGCCGCTACTGATGTTCGGCCGATAAATCGGTGCATCCCTACTTTTAAATGATCATTTTAAAAAGTGTGACTTCCGTTCAACTTTTGACCTGCAAGTTGCTCTTCAGAGAAGGACGGTGGTTTAAAGGCACTGATTTCCTGATGCAACCTGAGAACCACTGGCCGATTCATCCTCAAGTACCTCTCGTACTCAGTCTCCTACTTGTCCTAGATTTCAAGAAAGCTGCCGTGGTTTTTGCTGCAACTGCTCTGCATGATCATTGTCCTCTAGCCCAGCTTCCTGGGCACTTCTCATCAATGGACATATAGATCAAATCTGTAGCTACCTCTTGAAATTCAAAAAGACACCTAAGCGGCTGAAAAGTCACTCTACGCACACATCTGTTAAAGCAGACCATGCCGGTCAACAATTGTCCATGAACTACCTTGAAGAGGCTGAGAAAGCACTTGTGTCTTACATCCAAGAGCAATTCTTCAGAGATTAAATGACTGAGAGCAGTTGAACCTAAAAACTAGATCCTATCCTCCTGAAGGACACCCTGAGAGTTGCCGGCAAAGCCAGATGATACCAAATAGATATTCTTCCCAATGACAGTCACTTCTCAAGACTATTCCTGAGCAACAAGCACACCTTGGTGGGTCCCTGCCAGTGTTGCCAACTCCTCAGTAAGGAAAGTAGCTATTGGCTGTCCTAAAAGTCGCTAGAAGTCGCTAAATGACGTCATCGCTTAATTTGCATACTGTAATGGTCTCTGTAGGATGTACAAAAAGTGAGAAAAAATACCCTAAATATGTCTAGTTCTACAAATTGTCTTTCTTCGACGGAAGCATATTGCACTCATTTGAAAACTAAATTCTGTTATAAGTTCTCAATAAAATAAAAAAATAAAATAAAAAAATTACTCTTTTTTTCAAGTGAATGCAATACGCTTCCATATTCTTATGTTGATTCTTGTTTTTAATTTGTTATCTTGCCATTGAAATAGGCCATCACTTCTCAAAATAACTTCACGACTTTAGTGCTGTGTCTAGACCCACATACATACATCAATTTTGTCCTATATTATTAAATGTTAGAATATCAAATTTAATCAAAAGGCTGTTAAGTGTGGTGGAATTGCTGGCTCTACGTCCAACCCTCCTCCTTTATTCGGGCCTGGGACCTGCAAAATGATCCAAAAGAGACACTAGCAGAGCAATTTTTTTTCTTTTCTTAAGTTTGGTTTAGTTTTCAGTGCCCTGAAAGGGTTCAGTTTCACCTCTTTCCACACTAGAGGCGTGGAAATGTCGCCTCTATCGATGTAGAGACTGAACTCAATGACTCATGTTTTCCAGTGACATTGAGTGAAGATACATTGACACTAACAACCCGCTCTGTGAGCCAGGGCAGGATCAGCGGCTGCTTTGCACACACGCAATTCATTTATAGTCTGAAGTGCGGGGCGTGTGTCTCCTCTCGGCTCTGCCTGCCAAGCTACTGGGAGACTGTCCGCCTGTAAGTGCTCTGGGACGGCGTAGGGGCTCACGGCAGCACCACTGCTCGTTGAGGACAGTAACTGCAGAACAAATCGTGCTTTTACATCAGTCTCCAAGTCACCAGAAAAAGTCGCTAGATTTGTCGCTAGTAGCTTTTGACAAAATAAGTCGCCATGAGGATTTGGAAAGTCGCCAAGTTGGCAACACTGGACCTGCAGAAGACACCAAATGCTTTTCAAACAAAATATTCCGGCTGTGTGGAAGATAATTCACAACCAGTGTTGGGAATAACGCGTTACTGTAATTCCATTACTTATAGTGGTAACGGGCATGTAACAAAATGTTTTTACGGAACACTCTTGCCCACTCTGGAGACGTGGATGTCTAACACCTTGCAATCCCTGATGGCCTACCAGAGGCAATTGTATAATACACTTGTTTTTAAGACTTGTTTTAATACTCTTGTAATGTCTTTTGTGTCATGTATTTCAGGCAATCAAAACAAGATTTGCACGTGTTCTTGAGGATAATGATGCTCTACTGGCAGCTGCAACCCTACCGAAGTTCAAGCTACTTTGGCTGCGTGACCAGGAAAGGAAGGACCTGGTAAAAGCAAGTCTAGTAGCAGAATGCAGAAAATGTGTCCCAGAGCAGGATGAGAACCAAGGGTAAAACCCTAACAACACAGTGCCGGCCTTTAACCAAAGAGGATGAATTCTTTAGCTTTAATGAGAGTGAGGAGGATGCCTATGTCTCTGTTGAAAATGAAGTAGCTGATTACTTTAAATCAGGAGCCACAGGAATGGGCTCTGAATCAGTTTCCCATAATAAAGAAAGTATCACTTAAATATAATGCAGCCACTCTATCCAGTGCCCTGGTGGAAAGACTCTTTAGCCTTGGGAACCTGATTCTCTCTCCAAAGAGGAATAGGCTCTCAGATCAAAGGTTTGAGAAGCTTCTCCTCTTGAGGTACAATAACTGGTTTGAGAGCTAGCAATGTTGTGGCTACTGGTCTGAGGTGAGACTTGTTAGCCCAATTTAACGTTTGTTGAGAATCACATCTCTTATCTCCATTTAGCTTTACCTTGTGAAGCATGTTTGCTAAACCATTTTGTTAACCTTTTGTTAAATCACATATTCAATTATACGCAGCACCTCAGGGCACCTTTGTTTTATCTTTTAATTAGTGTTAATACTGTAGGCCAATCACTTTTATTTCATTGGGCCTAATGTGGTAAAAAAACACTGTTAAATGACTGAGACAGTTATTTTGTATTAAGTTAAGTATTAAAATAGACTTTTGTACTACTGCTTGATTTGACGGCCTGTTGCCCTGTTGATTACAATAAATAGGTATAAAAAATATGTTTATTGTGTTTGACTGTTCAGTACTGTTCATATTCATTACATTTAAAAAGTAACTTAAAAGTTACTTTCCCTAGTAACTAATTACTTTTGATATACAGTAACTGGTTATTAATTTACCTTTAAAAGAAGTAACTAGTAACTTGAACTAATGTTCAGTAACTTCCCCAATACTGCTCACAACAATGCAATGACATGGTAATGCAAAGGAACAATAGATGACCGACCAACCTCTAAACCTTATAATATAGTGCTGATCATTAGTGAATGATCAAAAGGGTGGACTGGTCCATTACAAAACTGTGCCTACTCAAAAACATGACCTAACAAGCCAGATCTAACTGACCTATATTGAGACGACCCTATACACCTAACCCTTATTTGCATTGATCCAAGATAATTTGATTTAAACCCAAAATTATAAAAATAATAAAAACTACTTTTTTTAGATTGCGTTTTTGAAGTTGCACCACATTAAATGTTGTGTACTAATTTTGAATACTGATTTACCTTCAAATTGAAACAATGGAGATGAACATGGGTTGTGAAACTGACAAACTGACCCTTAAATTTGACCCTTGAAAAGACTTCAAGGAACAAATGAACTCATTAAACTGAGGGATTTGGGTAATAAATGAATCCCAATTTCTTGAGTATATTGGTTTGTAGCTTCTTATAGCATATGTACATGAAGGAATTGCCCTGTCATGGCCAATTAGGGGTAAGAGTGTTGAAGCCATTGTGCAGATTTACTTTGAAATGTTTCGGAAAGTTATCCAGTCAAGTCATGATCAAATAAAATCCCAGCGTCCGGTGTGAACCACACAGAGGTTTAACATGGGGGTGGATGAGGCCAGCTGGCTTTTCTGGCTTGGTGCTGCGCTTAGGCGTCGCTTAGGCGTCGCTTCGGCATCGCTTCTGCGTCTGGTATGAAGAGGGATCATGAAAAACTATCTCTCTCTCTCTCTGTCTTATTCCATGTTATGTCAACACCATTTCACCTGCCCTTCTGAGAGACAAACTGGAGCATGTTGCAGTAGATCTACGCCTCACATCCTGAATATTGGACCATCAACCACAGTATATGTGGACCCAGGACTGTGTGTCGTACAAAGCTGTCTTCAACACGATGGCCCCACAAGGAACGGCTCTGGCTTCTGTACAACTGTTACCTGCAGATGTTCTCTGATTACTGTGCAATCGTCAGCCTCATCACTGATGGGAAGTGAAGCAGGACATAGCTGTGCATCAAAGTCAGTCATTATATTTTTTGTTTCATGTGACATCCTGTCCTTTCTGTGGATTAAAATGTGAACTCTGTGTTGATTGTACTTGAATGGCTGTGAAAACTATTTTTTTAGAAATTTCTAGTGTCTGAAGACTTTGTGGACTGGTGCCAACGGAACTGCCCCTAGAATGTGGGGGAAATTAAAGAACTGGTGATATATTTCCCCCCTTCTTGTAAGTATCAGGGACTTCAACTAAAAAATTATCTTGACTGAACTGATCATGCCATTGCACTTTACAAGTAGGGTCAGAGCAGACATTATCACTGTATTTGTGCCTCTGTGAAGACATCAGCCATCTTCTTTGGAGGGATTTTCTGGGGGAGCAGCATTTCAACATCTGAAAGGAGCGCCAGCTCAGTCCTGGGATACCCCAATGACCCAGTGGAGGTTCCTTCAATGACAGACTAATGCACCCTAAGTGTCAGGTGGAGAGGTATTGCAGGTCGTTCCTCTTTGCAACAGGAAGACTGTACACGCAGCTCTACTCCTATTAAGTGACTGCACTTTAGCTCAGGTTTAACTCTGCTAATAGCTATATTCATTTCTGTCTGTGCTATTCAATGGCTTATAGCCAATCCATTTATCTGTACATATTCTATCATTGTATATATCCTTACTACACTGTATATATTAGTTTTTATTCAATGAAGTTTTTTATATTTCTTATATTTCTTTACATTTCTAGGTATTGCATGTTTATTTATCATTACTTAACTGGTGTCTATTTTGACAGACCTCTTTGCTGCTGTAACATGGCAAATGTCCCCTGTCTGAGTAAGGATGATCTTATCTTATTTTTTATGCAGCTATGTACACAACTCCTGAAAATATTTTATGAATGAAGCTGTTCACCAAGTAATATTATGAACAAACCACACAACTTTTTCTGAACAATCAAAAAAATAATGAAAAGATCAATCTATATATACCAAATTTGAATGCAGAACAAAGGTAGCTGCTGATTAACATGTTGTAAAACTTATGAAACCTATGATCTCCAATAATCACAAAAAGCCGAATTAAATACACTTGGGGTCTGATCTACTAAAGGTTCTCAGATGTAAAGCATGTGCAAACTTGATTTCACCCGCAAAAAAAACATGCAAGCTGATCTACTGACGGTGCGCATTGACGTTTGCGTGCAGAAACAACAATCACTGTCCATTTAGTACGTTTACCTAAATTAATATTCAATATCAGGCGTTTCTACCCGAGTGCGTAAAATATTGTGAGGAATAGATGCAAATACTTGAATGTACAAGCATTGTGATTTACAAAGCCTGAAAATAATGTTGGTGGTTGTGACTGCATCTATATTTAAGATTGAAAGGTAGGTGCTAATCTGCACAGCTTTGTGCACAGATGGCTGCATTCATTGTGGTGAAAAGGAGACGGCGTGGAAGAAGACGGACCCCTACCAGTTTTTATCTGCTGAGGGATTATTAAACTTTTTCTTCTTTCTTAATTTCATCAGTCGCTATTTTTGTTTTACCCATAGCATTTACTTTCTCGCAGATACTCTCCCATATCTAATTTCTTTGCGTTATATTAATATTTCTTTGCGGTAGCTCAACAACATGTTCGTTTTCTTCTTCCACAAACACCTCCTTGCTTAAGCTCAGCACATATGGAATAAAATTAGTGCATTGTGGGTTAACTTCAATCCTTACCCATTATGGATGGAAGCACGGGGGTCTCTGCTGTTCTTGATATTGATCATTAGAGAGGAAAATCCCAGGAACCACATACTCATGCCAAAGCAGACACGGTACACTGCCTTGTAGCCCACAAACATTTCACAGTTGACATTAGCCTGTAGGCTGGGGATAGAAGAACCTGCCCCATCTTCACAGAAGCCTGGGATCTACAGCAAAACAAAAGGAGTTTACATTACATAACTGTACAAAGTATCAATAAACAACACCAAGATGATCACTAGCTGAACCTCGTTGAGCAAGGATGGGCAAAACAAAATAAACATTATGAACAACCTTAAAGGGATAGTTAACCCAGAAATGAAAATTCACTCATTATCTACTCACCCCTATGCCGATGAGGACTGGGTGAAGCTTCTGAGTCCACAAATCACTTTTGGGGTTTTAGGGGTAAACAGTGTAGCAGCAGAATTCAATAAAATTCATTTTATTAGTCATTGGTGACCTATCTTTAGACGTAATAAAAAAACAAAAAAACATAACATGCATCTATACTGCTTTTGCATTCAAATCGAAACAAGGTAATTTCCACTAGAGGTGTGAATCTTAACTAGCCTCACGATTCGATTGCGATTTAGCAGTCAATGATTAGATTCACAACGATGGATCAATGCATCTCAATGCATTTCCATGCATTTAAGGAATCACATCTACAATTTTCTATAGTACTGTATTTGGCACGATTAATACAATCACTCAGACAAACATGACTCTGTTTTTATGAGAAAGTGCTTCAAAAAGTATTATAGACTGTTAACATTATAACAATAACGTATTTTACTAAATAAGGTCTTCAATTCAAAAATCCGACTACAACAGTAAGTTTATGACAGTGGTCAGTGCTCTCCGCACTGATTTGACATTCATTCAATTTAGACTTTTGTGCTGGACAAACTGATACCCCGCCTAACTCCCCCTGGCCCACCTTAGCAGCACCACTGCCATGAGGCACATTACTCCGAAAGGTCAACAAGTGACTCTGCTCCTCTGATTTTTTCTAATCAATCACACTTACATTTTATCTCTATAAAAACCTGCTGGATTAATATTTATGTTACTGGATAAACGGGTCGTCGCTTCTTCTGCAACACTGAAGTTAAAACATTGCGTTTACATCTTAACCCTGATGTCCTGGCTGTGCACGTCACGTTACGTTGTAATCTGAGGGATGAACTTCTGTCGGCAGGAGTGTGTGAGTGTGTGTGTGTCAGCTCGTCTCTGTCTCGCTACAATCACTTGTATTTAGTTATGAATGATGTCGGATCTTGACTATGGATCGTTCCAGTCCCTTTAACTCTGATGTCCTGACTGTGCTCATAACGTAACGTCTCGTGTTGTGTAGCTGGCTTAAACAGTTGTCTCATAAACTCTAGAGAATCAAACAAACACAGTAAATGTCAGTCCTGAACGTATCCTAATAACTTGTGATCAGTGATGGTGTTTATTTTTTAAATGTAAAGTAATCACAGGTCAGAGTGGGAGTGAGGAGGAAGCTCCATTGAACGTAGCGGAAAACATGAATCATTCATGTTAGGTCTCTGCATCGATGCAGAGTCGTCCAAATCTGCATCCCGGTGCATCTAAGATTCAAGATATTTACTCACCTCTAATTTACACTGTGTTTTAAGCCTAATTAAAACATTTGGCCAATCAGATGGAGCCCTCCTGCCCTAGACAGTAAATTACAGACATTCAGATCATTGACGGGTCAATGAATCATTTTTGGGAAAAGACAATAGCAAAAAACCTAAGAATTTGAAACGAGATATCGCTCCGCCTCTTATGACTAAATTCTACTTTGAAACTTAAATTCATCATTATGAGCGATTGATTATATGAAATATTTGTGTAGATTATGTATGATCCCAGAATCTGAGTGGAAAGGAATACTCACAGACTCCGCTGCTGTGTGTGTCTGTGTCTCTCTCTGTCTTTCTCTCTCTAGAGTTTTAAAAGTTGATTTGTTGTCGTCTCAATATCAACACTAATCACCACATAATGATCGATACTCTGTCTCTCTGTCTCACACACACACACACAGTGTGACCAGACACGCTCACGCTCACACACACACACACAGTTTGACCGGACACGCTCACAGCCCAAATGGTAGAGACGTAGTAAATTACTGACTGAGCCGCAAAAAACTCAAAAAATTACTTTCTATTGTCCAAACAAGTTAAAAGACCCGACATAAACACTCAGCCCTCGTGGAAGTGTAGCTGTTTGGAGTCGAGTTTGAATGTCGGACTTGCGGACACTCGTATGACACCAGACGAGCAGCACATCTGAAGATAGTTCACTAAATCCCAGTCCCCCCTTTTTACCCCTGAAACTCATTGTTTGTGGACTCAAAGACTTCACCCACCCCTCCATCGGCAAAGGGTGAGTAGATGATGAATTTCATTTTTCCATGAACTATCCTTTTAAGTTACATCCAGAACAATTGTATGATTTTGATACAGCAGTTTCTAAACATCACCACATGCTATTAACATCCTGCATATGGAATGAGACAACAGAGTGTAATGGAGAAATTAACTAAGTATGGTTGAAACCTATGTTGTAGTTGAAAAGTAAGTTTTATGACCTTTATCTACATACATATAAAAACTGTCTAAATACTTTATGACCTGAGCTGTTTTATGGTCCGAACTGTGTTGACCTGAAAACTGTGAGACCCTTTAGACTCCCCAAAGAACTGAATGTATGTCTGCTTATGTCCAAAGGAAACACAGGTAAATCAGTTGTCTGTGTTTAGATTCCTCTCCCATCCTGCGCTAACAGAACCAGTCTGAACTGGTTCTGAGAGATAGCCTTAAGGCCAGAGCATGCTTCTGCGTTTTCACGGGCCCGCAAGCTCAAGAGCCCTTCCGGGGCCCTTACGTGCTTATGTATCTCTTCTTACGTGCTTAAGTGCGTCGCCCCGTTTGTCTAACTATACGGCAAAGCTCCGCAAGCCTTACGCAACCCGCAAGGGATGTGATTGGTTTGCTAACAACATTCTTTCCGGAGTCGCATTTCCAGTTTAATGCCACATAATACCGGCAGAAACAACGGAAGATTTAGAAGAACGAATATGGACCAAATAGAAGAGCGTTTGGCAGAAGAGATCCGAAAGTAAGATCACTTGTATAACCTGTCACTGACTGACGGATTTGCCAGAAAAAGGCTACGAGGAGCCGCAGTGGCTAAGAAAATAAACAATCGACGAAGAAGAAAAAAGGCGTCTCTAAGGTCGTCTTCGACAAAAAACATTACTCCGCCTAGTGTTCTGGCGGGGAATTGCTATGTAGCACACGAAACGCTTGGGGAAGCATGAATGACAAAGATTCCTGTGACACAGCTGCGTGAAAAGCCGCATTTGACTGTTCTCCATCTTCCAGGTGACTCTCTTTGTTGATCCTTTTGCAGAAAGCCCCTAATTAAATACACATAGATAACTTTGTTGTTTCCAGCCCCTTGTATTTCCAGATTTCCATCGAGAGCGAGAGAGAGAGAGAGAGAGAGAGAGAGAGAGAGAGAGAGAGAGAGAGAGAGAGAGAGAGAGAGAAGAGAGAGAGATACCCTCATACCCTTCTGAGCTGCTCGCCCACTCCCGGGGACAACATGATGCAAGCGACAATGGTCCCCAGCAGCAAGATGAAGGCATAGAGGACTCTGGTGACAGTGGAGTTTCTACTGCTTGGGCAGCAACTGCACATCAGACATGATGCACTGCTGCAAAGGCATGGCACCTGGGAACAAACAAAATCATACATTTCAGAATTTAGGAGGAGACACATTTTGTGACTGAAGCTTAAACAATTATAGTAAAAACTCAAGAATACATAGAACATGGATAAGACGATTACTCATCTGACGTGACTTAATTGTTGCTCACTAGTTTCTATAGGGGACCAATCTTACAGGTATCCATTGACTGTGACACTGCGAGTGACTTGGTTAAAGTGTGAGGGTCGGCTTTAAAGGGGACATATTCTGAAAATTCCACTTTTGTAGTGCTTCTACACGTTAATTTGGGTATCTGGCATGTCTACCCACTCTGGGAAAAAACAACTCCTGCAATTTTTTATGGTTCCTTTATGTCAGAAACGTCATGCGTGAGTGGCTGCGAATGAGCTTTCGTATGCTTCCCTCGGCACAGGCTAAATGGGAGTCTCTCTTACATGGCCTTGCTTAGAATTAGTCTTAGAACCTTACAACTATCTAAGGTAAACGGAGGCCTCAAACTTTCAAACTTATAATATTACTTCTGGTCAGCACAAATTAAACCTTTGATAACGTGGATTCAGAATAGCACATACACTCGCTGGCTTAATATTGAGAAAAACCTATGCACAGAGCCTTTACAAAATATCACTAAAAAGCATTGGATCCATGAAGACCTTCACACCTAACAATCTAGACACAGACTTTAGAAAGTAGTCAGATATGGGATTGGTTTACCTGCATCAGCTATTTAATGAGGACAACCTCAAGACTGTCAGGATTTGGGGAAGCAGATGGACCCAGGATGCAGATTTTAAACAATAGTGTAATTTTAATGAAAACTGTGTCTTTTGACACAGGATACAAGTTTCTGGCAGTTTTACAAGCCTCAGAATGTTGGGAGGTGACCCCCCTGCTCCCAGGCCTTGGGGAGGCTTTCACATGCAAATAACAATCCACGAGCTTTACAAATACTAATCAGGATAGTTTCCCTCAGTGCAGACAACATCTTTTTCTAAAAGGTACCAACTAAACTATCTGGCGTAAGTACATAAGGCTTAAAATAAATATAAAACCTAAAATTGTTTCCCTTAAGTTACTAAGTGTGCTATAATGAATTACAGTTTAAACCATGAGCAAATGTCCAGAGCAATGAGGTTTCAGTAAGTCTGTTTCCCTGGACAGGAGTGACAACCCACCTCTTCAATCTTAATTGCCCATGATCACTATCTTAAGTCTCAACCACTGTTTAGAGTGGCATGATTACAGTTACTTTTTCTATTGTCTTGGTTAAACCAACCAGCAATCTGCTCAACAGGAAGAAATGATGCTGGATATTTTGAGTCTGTGCCCTGTAAGCTCTAAACTTCGACTGGCTCTCCATAAAAATATCTGTCCTCCCAAAATACTGGCAAATACAGCAACATATTAACATATGTTGCCATATGTCAGCGACCCCCCTCCCCCCATCTCCCCCTTTGCTCTCCAGACCCCCTCCCCACCATTCGTTTACTCTGCTCCCCTAAGGTTAACGTCGCGGAAGAAAGCGGAACTCACGTTCTGTAAACAGTGATTCCGTCCCCCAACCACAAAATTGCAGGTGCAGCCTGTTGAGCTTTCATTGCGTTATGGCGAGGACCCACTGGCTGTGATTGCGACGTGATTCTGCTGTGTGTCGCGATTGTGTGTTGTTGAGAGAGAGAGAGATTGATTCTGCTGTGTGTCGCGATTGTGTGTTGTTGAGAGAGAGAGAGATTGATTCAAACTGTATGGTATTTATTTGAGTACCTGCTACTTTAAACAAGCATGGTTCAGCTTCTACTGCCAGCACTATTTTTACACAGGGTTTGTGTTCAAAATGGTCTTAAATGTGTGTGTGAGAAAGAGAGAGAGAGAGAGAGAGAGAGAGAGAGAGAGAGAGAGAGAGAGAGAGAGATTGATTCAAACTGTATGGTATTTATTTGAGTACCTGCTACTTTAAACAAGGACATACAGTTGTCATACCATAAACCTCACAAAGGCTGTAGCTATTTAAAAGTAAACTTAAATACCTTCAGGTGATGGGAAGTAGGTAGGCTCCCTCTCCCTATCTCCCTCTCTCTCTCTCTCTCTCTCTCTCTTTCACAGACACAGACACGCACACACAACAGGAATGTAATTGGGTCTTGCTGTCATAGTTTAATTTTGATGACGCTCTCTTTCTCACTTTTAGACAAGTCGAGCAGTCTAAATTTAAATTCCAGCTACAAAAACGTGGAAGTTATTCACTTGTAAAATTCATGTTGAGATGTAGATTTCATTAATAATTAGTTGACAGCTTCATTGTATAATGACTAACACCAGGGATGTTTTATTAAGCCTCAACAGATGCATGATAAATACTTTTTGCACTATATAAAACTCTCTCAAACACACAGAGAAACACTGATAAGGTGGTGTTAAGCGATACAGAGGATCAGATATAGTCAACAAGTTAATACCTAGCCAGACAAGGTCAGCTTAGTACAAGCACAGACTAGGTCATGGCAATATGTGCCAGATAACAGCACATGGCCAGCTTGACCAAGCTTAAGACCAACACAAACCATGATAATATGTTCATTGGTGTAACAGTGACAGAGGAATAGTCTTTATTTTTGCTTGAATATTACAGTACCTCAGATAATCCTTTACTCAAGAGTAGAGCCAAGCAAACCACATTGCTGCAATTATTAGTATGTCCTTAAATTGATGACAATTTCCATAATATAATAATCATTTATATATTATAAAATATGTGCTAGTCATAGCTTGGGAATTTATAGATCTGTTTGTTTTTTCTATTACAAAATAAATGCAAGTTCAGCATTTGTTATGTTTGTTTTAATATTTGATTATTTCAAAGCTTGTGACGGGGTGATTATTTTTAATCATTTGTATAAATTGTGAGGTTGTTAAATTCGGAATTGAACAGGTAAACAACAACCGAATAAAGTCTTTGTGCTGCCCGGCAGTCTAAGCCTATTATCCTCTTGTGGTAATTGTGGTTGCTCAAGCCATTTATCTAAAATGGTTCCTCTACCATGTTCTTGATTATCTACCCTTATGGTCTCCTCCTGAAGTACATATACCTGCTGTTATCATCACCTGAATCCATTATTTTGAAGGTATTTCTGATTATGGCCCTTTTCAAAACCCTGCACAAGGCAACAGAGCCGAGTTAATCCAATTAATAATCTGTAAGCAGATGACCAAGTCTGTTATGATCAACTATTTACATTGCAGTGGCCACTATGATTTCCATTATTAAACACACAACACCTTTATTTTGTGTTTACGGACATGTGCCCAATATGCTTGTTTCCGTTCTTCCCACAAATATACAATATACATGTCCATGGCAAACTAAGCTGTTGACTCTGCTGAAATTCCCTCATAATTTGAACTTCTTATTAAACTTTCTCAGTATTCCATTAAAACACTAATCACTTTTATCCAAAGCAACTTACAACAAGTGCATTCAACTATGAGGGTACAAACACAGAACAGCCAAAATCATGTTATTACAATTACTTTACACCAAAAATAATAAACGGGTCCTCAGTCACATACTCATCCCATATAAAAGTACAATTAAAAAGCCTTTATAACCGCTGCTTTAAGATGTAAAGGACATTTGTGAAACTTTACTCTGAAACCTCACGTCAGTCTTTACGTCATCACCTGATGTGCTCGTCAAAATCACAGCCTTGTGAATGCATAGTCTGTCTGCCGCAGACACGAGAGGCTCGTGTTAAGTTTGTTCCATACGAGTGACTCTGTTTTCGGTTTAAATAACTTGCTGAAGTCGACATGACACTGTTTCCCTGGAGGAGAAGATGGGTGCGTGGAAAAGCAAAGCCGCGGGCCCGGTGTGAAGGAGTTGAGGCGGAGAAGACGGGCGCACAGTCCCTAAATTAAGGTGAGACCCCGCTAGAGAGCGAAGCCTTTGCTAACCGTTAAACTAACTCTCAGATCAAAAAAAAGTGTGAACAACTGTGGGATTAGCGCGAAAGTTGATAAAAGTAAAATAACGCATAGAATGCTTTGGCAGAACTAATGCATGTTTAAATATGTATGAACTACTTAAATCTAACAGTTTGTTCTCGGTAATTTTTTTCATAAAGATTCATTAAATAATTTTTCAGTAACATGTTTAAGTGTATGTTGCCATTGAACTGTGCTAATTGTACAGATTGTGTTTGCAGCTGATTGAAGCGGGACAGATGACATGGATCCATCCTTTCACAGCCAGGAGCTCACCGACCTGTTTGCCACACTTCAAATAAGACTAGAAGCTACACTGGATCTCACAGCTACACACTGGGGCAGATTCGGACAGAGTCCCACAAAGAACATATGACCCAGAGGCTGCAAAGAGACATTTCAAGCTTCACCTGATTAGCTTTTCACTGGCTAGGCCAGTTGTGTTTGTACAATATTTGTGCTGTATGTAAATAAAGCTTTGACTCAACATATATCTCGTTCATGTTTTTTCCCCTGTAAAATATCAAGCATCACATGAATAGTCTTAATTAACTGCAGTGCTTCTGTAAAGGCTTACTAATACATTTTAATATATATAAATATATATTATTAGTAACAACTATATATTAATTTGTATTATTAATATTGTGTGGGAGGGGCTTAACCATGTGTGTACTGCAATGACCCAGAGTGGCCAATAGCAACACTTCTAGTAGCAATTCGCGAATCATATGCTAATTTTATCACACCTTTGCTCTGCGGTTCAGCGACCCCCCCCCCCCCCCCCCCCCCATCTCCCCCTTTGCTCTCCAGACCCCCTCCCCACCGTTCGTTTACTCTGCTCCCCTAAGGTTAACGTCGCGGAAGAAAGCGGAACTCACGTTCTGTAAACAGTGATTCCGTCCCCCAACCACACAATTGCAGGTGCAGCCTGTTGAGCTTTCATTGCGTTATGGCGAGGACCCACTGGCTGTGATTGCGACGTGATTCTGCTGTGTGTCGCGATTGTGTGTTGTTCCCACTGGCAGCATGGTTCAGCTGCTACTGCCAGCACTATTTTTACACAGGGTTTGTGTTCAAAATGGTCTTAAATGTGTGTGTGAGAAAGAGAGAGAGAGAGAGAGAGAGAGAGAGAGAGAGAGAGAGAGAGAGAGAGAGAGAGAGATTGATTCAAACTGTATGGTATTTATTTGAGTACCTGCTACTTTAAACAAGGACATACAGTTGTCATACCATAAACCTCACAAAGGCTGTAGCTATTTAAAAGTAAACTTAAATACCTTCAGGTGATGGGCAGTAGGTAGGCTCCCTCTCCCTATCTCCCTCTCTCTCTCTCTCTCTCTCTCTCTTTCACAGACACAGACACGCACACACAACAGGAATGTAATTGGGTCTTGCTGTCATAGTTTAATTTTGATGACGCTCTCTTTCTCACTTTTAGACAAGTCGAGCAGTCTAAATTTAAATTCCAGCTACAAAAACGTGGAAGTTATTCACTTGTAACATTCATGTTGAGATGTAGATTTCATTAATAATTAGTTGACAGCGTCATTGTATAATGACTAACACCAGGGATGTTTTATTAAGCCTCAACAGATGCATGATAAATACTTTTTGCACTATATAAAACTCTCTCAAACACACAGAGAAACACTGATAAGGTGGTGTTAAGCGATACAGAGGATCAGATATAGTCAACAAGTTAATACCTAGCCAGACAAGGTCAGCTTAGTACAAGCACAGACTAGGTCATGGCAATATGTGCCAGATAACAGCACATGGCCAGCTTGACCAAGCTTAAGACCAACACAAACCATGATAATATGTTCATTGGTGTAACAGTGACAGAGGAATAGTCTTTATTTTTGCTTGAATATTACAGTACCTCAGATAATCCTTTACTCAAGAGTAGAGCCAAGCAAACCACATTGCTGCAATTATTAGTATGTCCTTAAATTGATGACAATTTCCATAATATAATAATCATTTATATATTATAAAATATGTGCTAGTCATAGCTTGGGAATTTATAGATCTGTTTGTTTTTTCTATTACAAAATAAATGCAAATTCAGCATTTGTTATGTTTGTTTTAATATTTGATTATTTCAAAGCTTGTGACGGGGTGATTATTTTTAATCATTTGTATAAATTGTGAGGTTGTTAAATTCGGAATTGAACAGGTAAACAACAACCGAATAAAGTCTTTGTGCTGCCCGGCAGTCTAAGCCTATTATCCTCTTGTGGTAATTGTGGTTGCTCAAGCCATTTATCTAAAATGGTTCCTCTACCATGTTCTTGATTATCTACCCTTATGCTCTCCTCCTGCAGTACATATACCTGCTGTTATCATCACCTGAATCCATTATTTTGAAGGTATTTCTGATTATGGCCCTTTTCAAGACCCTGCACAAGGCAACAGAGCCGAGTTAATCCAATTAATAATATGTAAGCAGATGACCAAGTCTGTTATGATCAACTATTTACATTCCAGTGGCCACTATGATTTCCATTATTAAACACACAACACCTTTATTTTGTGTTTATTAGAAACTACAACAGCAGTAGAGCAAATACCTCCACCAGGGCCCAATAGTACCATTCAATTCCAGCAAGCAGTACCAAAATAAACACACTTATAGAAATCAGTCCCCCAAATATAAATTGTTTATTTAATAAGGAATCTTTAAAATGATTTATTAAAATGTCAATAAAACGCAATTTTTCAGAATTCTTCTGTTGATCAAATAACATAACTACACAACATTTCAGTTTTTCGTTTTGCTGCAAACTTACTAGCAACAGATTAAATACCACCAGTCAAGTACTGCGGTCAAGCCAGCCGACACTCGAGTCTCTGTGGTCAAATCAGCCGACACAGAAATTCTACTGCACCCTTATACTGATATTTATGGTAAACGCATCCGAACCGCCCAGAACGGGAACAGGGATATTTCAAAGTACAATAAAAACTGTTTGCTCAATAATTCCAGAGTGAGACTGATATGGCTGTGTTCAGGACCTTTCTGACAACCCACATACTGAATATTAGACATTTTTTACTGTATAAATTAAGAGATATTTCAAAGTAAAGTCCAACATTTCCACTGTGTAACAGATATTTTCTGGATATTTCAAAGTACTATAAAAATACTTTTCCCAATAATTCCAGAGAGACACTGATATGACTGTGTTCAGGACCTCTCAGGCTACCCACACACTCAATATCAGACATTTTTACTGTATAGATTAAGAGATATTTCAAAGTAAAGTCCAACATTTCCACTGTGGAATACATCATTTCTGGATATTTCAAAGTACAATAAAAACTGGTGCTCAAAAATTCCAGAAAGAGACTGGTATGCCTGTGTTCAGGACCTCTCAGGCTACCCACACACTCAATATCAGACATTTGTACTGTATAGATTAAGAGATTTTTCAAAGTAAAGTGCAACATTTGTACTGTGTAATAGATATTTTCTGGATATTTCAAAGTACTATAAAAATACTTTTCCCAATAATTCCAGAGTGAGACTGATATGGCTGTGTTCAGGAGCTCTCAGACTACCCACACACTCAATATTAGGCATTTTAACTGTATAAATTAAGATATATTTCAAAGTAAAGTGCAACATTTCCACTGTGGAATACATCATTTCTGGATATTTCAAAGTACTATAAAAATACTTTTCCCTATAATTCCAGAGAGACACTGATATGACTGTGTTCAGGACCACTCAGGCTACCCACACACTCAATATCAGACATTTTTACGGTATAGATTAAGAGATGTTTTAAAGTAAAGTCAAACATGTGCCCAATCAAATCGGTTCATTTCTGGATATTTCAAAGTACTATAAAAACTGTTAGCCCAATAATTCCAGAGTGAGACTGATATGCCTGTGTTCAGGACCTTACAGGCTGCCCACGGATGTGATCATTTTTAGATGAGATATATGGATTGAGCAATTTGAGCACCGGACGCAGAAGCGATGCCGAAGCGAGGCGTAAATTTATTAATGCGCGTCATTTTGCGATGATTCGGTAAAGATGCTTGGAGCGGCGAAAACGATCGAAACTCTGCCTTGTTTTAGAGTGATAATTGATCACTTATTCTCTGCCCATTCAGTCTTTAAACGGTTAGATACTGGTCACACGGTGTAACTTGCTACATTGCTGTGGACAAGTCGTTATACGTTTTGATTATGTCCTTGTAGATACAACAAGTTCTATCAACATCTCTTTAATGATAAATAAATTACTTGTGAGATCAGTGAGGACTCCACATAGTCAGTAATTAACGGGACGTTTGGTGAAATGACATCAATACGGAAACTGTGTAAAGTGACGGTGTTGGCCAAACTAAGCAATGAGCGAAAGGCAAGTGATCAAAACGCCGGTTACTAGAATATGCTCGTTTCCGTTCTTCCCACAAATATACAAACAGTCAACATGAATATAAAGAAATTCATCGATTTAGTAAGACGAATGTAACCATTGCTCTTTGAATACGTCAACCTCGAAAAAGAGTCACTCGATGCTGTACGTAACGTTCTGCTCTATCTTAGCCTAAAAACAAGGGCAGTTTTGAAACTTAAAACACAAGGTATAAGACTTACATCGATGGCACAGTTTATTTTCGCAATATCAGAACTTACACAACTGGCGAATGTCACGGCTCCCAGAACAGCTCCCATGGCTGCACGGTTTCAGACCAACAATTTGTAGTAACTGTCTGTAAATCCGTGTACTTGCTTCTGATAATGTTCTTTCTCGCGAGGTTAGGTTTAAAACAGAGCTGAAATTAAGTGCTGGACCACAGTCTATGTGCTGGACTCAGGAGTTTAGTCTGAAATCCTCAGTATGCCCTGGCAACACTGGCTGCATGAGAAGCGCATGACGCCTGCGCCACGGGTCTGCTCCTTGTCACTGGCATCTGTTGTTTACACAGGTATCTCTGCAGCTCAGCAGCGCTGAGCTGCAATTTGGTGTGACAGATATGGCCAATATTTTTTCTCACGCAGCAAGTGTGTCTGCTTCATTAAACCTTTAGATTTACTAAATTGCTTTTATTCGTTAATTATCAGAGGTCTGTATCAATCTCATCAGATCAAAGCTTTTCAAAATTAAAGCTCTGCAAATCCGCTCAGTGTCGGATGCAACAACAAAGTGAACGTTATGCTTTTACATTGAAGACAAATTGCCAAACAGGAAGTGATTCTGTGAATGTTTTCACTTTACGAAGATCTGCGCTTGTGTTGTATCAAACTGATTCCTCCAGACATGCATTGGACTCTAGAGATCCGTTTCTCCGCAGGGACTGTATGTGCGAACAGGAAAACCTATTTGATGATCCATAGTCTAATAATAGAGACAATTAAAGAATCAAAACAAAAAGCTAGAACCGTACATGAGCTACATAAGTACTCTTCGTCCGCCCAAAACGAGCTAAATAACCACTGTATACATTTTCAAAGTGACTAAGGGACCTTTTCGTGCAATAGAGATGAAAAACATACAAAAAAACACGTTTTTTAAACACAATAGTGAATTTCACATCAATAAATTAGTCCTAATGCGCTTCGAGGAGATGGATCCATAAAAAAAATGTTATTATACCTGCCAATATATCCTTATTTCGGCAGAGTATTATTTTATTAAAATAGGTCTTTTAAAGATCACTTTGTTTACATTTTCATTTTCTTAACTTTTGTCTCCCAGCTGTGGCAATTAATCAAAAACCAAACATAAGGTTGGCACACTTCCTGTACCCATTTCAAAATGAACGGTCTCAAGCTATTCTGTTGACTGAATCATTCATTTTTTGTGCAACCGCAGCCATTGTATTCAGGGCCTGACAGTTCCTTCTTTGTTGCTTGTAGCATCTACTAGAAATTAAAGCAAAACTGAATCATACAGTGAATTAAGATTAAGATTAAGATTAAGATCCATTTATTCATCCCAAACTACTGCACAGACATGCAAATGCACACTCATGCAGGTAGGGAAATTTAATCTCTGCTTTTTACCCATCTGGTGCAGGACACACAGAGCAGTGAGCGACCATGTACGGCGCTCGGGGAGCAGATGTTGGGGGAGTAAGGTGCCTTGGTCAGGGGCACTAGACAGGGTAGGGAGACTCTTGGATTTTTGGACAGATCAATCCAGGTTCGTCTTTTGTTGTCTCTCCGTGGAGTTGAACCAGAGACGAACCAGAGACCTTCTCTGCCCATTGTCCAAGTTTCTACTACTAGACCACCGGGGGGTGAAATATAAAGGCTATTCTTAAAATTTAGCTAAAAACATTAACTAACTAATAATAATAACAACAACAGTGTTCTCGGAGGGCCCCTGTCTGTGCTGGGCCGATGGAAGTTTCCTAACTTTACCCCGCCTTAAAGCTGATTGTTGCCTCTGTGTTGAAGCTATGCCGTAGCTCAATTCCAGTCTTAACTCCTTTCAGTTGCATTACATTACATTCCATTTAGCTGACACTTTTAACCAAAGCGACTTACAATAAGTACATTCAACCATGAGGGTTACCCAGGGTTGTTATGGACGTTGTCTGGAAGCTGGTGAAGGAGAACTCAGGCAGCATCTGATGTGTTATGCAGATGGTTTTAATGTAGACTTGCTGCATCAAGGAGACCAGAAGGTGGAAAAATATACAAATGCTAACAGAGTCACATGAGCAATTGCTACCCCCAAGTCTGAAGATGTCTCCCACAGCATCCCCATATATTCCCTCTACTTGTGTCACCCATTCCAACAGCACATCCAAAACTGGCTATAATTGCTGTCCCTCTCTGTTACATGTAGGCATTTGCATCCTATTAGATAGTTAAGCCTAAAGTATATATAACTAAATTAGATTGTGTCCTTGCGTCTTGCCACTGGGGAAATATGCAAGAGTTACGGCTGGTGAGAGTTGAAGTTGATGCCTCTCTGTCTGGCGTGTCTGAGTTTTATACATTAATGTGTGAGGATGGTTAAATATTCCCTAACAAGGGTGACCAGACTTTCTCCATCAGGGCCCAGAGGCTCTGGAACTCCCTGTTTAGTCTCGCCAAATCACTACTTGTCATTAAATCGCTGCTCAAATATTTTTTTATATAATATTACACATGCAAATAGCTGAGAGGTACCTCAACCTTTATTGAAACACAACTCTGTATGTAAGAAGTAAAAAAAACAGATATTCATTCAAACAAATGGCATTATCAATGTGTAGAACCAAGGTCAGTATATTCGGTTGAGATAGGGGGAAGTCATTCATATAGTGTCTGTCAGGATGAAAAAATGACTAAATTAAAATCATCCAGACCTGGATTGTAAACTTAAGTAGAATAAGAGGAATTCCTTTGAAATCTGAACAAAATCACCATGTGATCATATTTAGTTCAAAATAAAATTTCAACCCAGCTAAAATTGGAATTCAGTAGTGATGTTAAGGTGGTGGCCAGACTTTCAAGCAGTGAACCAAAGTAAATGGCCTGTGTTTACGTAGAGATGTGTACACATCTTTATAAGTGTGAACTTAATTTCTCACAATGACGATTAAAACAGTGAAACAATCAGCTGTGGCGCTTATACAATCCAATACTTTATAACCACACAAAAAGAAAACTGCACACACCTAACAGATGCTGAAATGACAATATGCAAAAAAAGCAGTTGCAGGTTTCATTTCTAACAGAGGAATGTCTTTGTTGGAAAAATTCAACAATGTCTCAGTAAAGAAAATGTGTAAAATAAAAAACGAGGTAGAAGAGACTCTGAAATAATTCAGGGTCCCAGCTGAATTCAAAACATGATACACTATTACACACTCATTCAGAAGAAGAAGTCCTCAGACTTCAAAAGAACAATCTACTGATTTACAACATTTAGCCATGGTCTTTCACATCACATTTGTTATCACATGCAACACACATACAAATCCTGTTCATAAGAGTTTAGAAGCTATCAGTTTCAAGACACCATAGATATAACAAACTGGAGTGGAACTCCAACTGTAATTTCAAGTGTCATTTATATGACAGGCAGTCAGAATCCATGTCAGCAGCAAAGAATTGGGCTTAATTGAAATTGGGAATATCTGTCAGGTAAACTATTACATAAACATAACATCCACCCTGTCAGGCCTATAGGTTAGGATGTGTTTATACTTTCAATTATCTACTGACTAATATGCATTTTACACTGAGACATTAGAAATATTGAATATACATTTTTTGTCTTCTTTGATATTTTTAGTTTGACATTTACCATGACAGGGTTTTATACAAACTGTTCACTTGTTTTAACTGACAATAAATCATATGTAGCATACATCTGTGTAATCCAAGTTGTCTGGAGAAATATAAACAGGAAAAGGGACTTTGACACAGATTTTTGTTGACAGGGAAAACTGTAAAATCTCTCTGGGGCCACACATTGTACTGATGCTTACCAGATCACTGTTGTAACAAGTTATCAACTCAAAATCCACTAAAACAAAACAGCTACTGTCAGCATATAAAACATCCAATACAAACCTTACAAAAGAGTTATTTTTAATAAGTTTTATTAAATATAATAATTTGGTTACATAAGATGAAGTGTTGTACTAGTAGATGTAATGTTTCACTTTATTAGAATATTTAGGAAGGACAATCTATCAGAACTGACAAATAGCCTAGTTTTCAACAACTTTGCCACAAAAATAATCCCATTTAGCATCAAAACTGCAGGTTTCACGGCCGCCCACACTAAGACAGGGACAAATATAACACTGTGAGAATCGACACAATATGGATGATGGTGATCTGTGAACCGCTGACTAAGCACTCACTGCAGGCTCCAGTTGTGTCACATATCCGTTATAAAACAAAACACCAAGGGATGCAACAATTAATCGACGACAAAAATACGTTGGTTACG
Source organism: Platichthys flesus (assembly GCF_949316205.1). Classification (NCBI taxonomy): domain Eukaryota; kingdom Metazoa; phylum Chordata; class Actinopteri; order Pleuronectiformes; family Pleuronectidae; genus Platichthys; species Platichthys flesus. Next base: position 461,096 of record NC_084946.1, read on the forward strand.
TCATAGCACGTGGTTTTTGTGCCATGTAGTTGAACTAAACCACGTTTTACCGGAGGCAGCTGAGGAGGTAGCCATCTCGCTCCCTTCCTATCTCCGAAAGTTGCGCAGTTGCAACACCATCGCGTACCAGAAAGTCAACAGTATGGGAGAACTTCACCCTCAACATAGCCCGGAAAAAAAACTACCTGCAATTTTTGTAGGGCGTACCTTGCTTTCCATGGGAGCACGCCTTTATGCGCGATCATTTGAAGAGGAAGCATGTTGGACATCATAAAGCAGATGCAGACTGGGTTCTGTAAGATAGCATTATCTAGTTTGCTATATAGGGAGTTGTCTTGGCAACTACCTCAATATTCGTGTGCAGGATTCTAGTATTCAACTTCAGTAGCAAGCGGACCAAATAAGAAAATCCTGGGGGTTGTGAGGGATGCACAGAATATTGATCAGTTAATGGCTAAAAATGATAAACAGTAAACAATCACAATCAATCAAATTCAATCAAATTTTATTTGTATAGCCCATATTCACAAATTACAATTCATCTCATAGGGCTTTAACAGGGTGTGACATCCTCTGTCCTTAACCCTCAGCAAGAGTAAGGAAAAACTACTAAAAACTCTTTTAACAGGGTAAAAATATGTAGAAACCTCAGAGAGAGCCACATGTGAGGGATCCCTCTCCCAGGACGGACAGAAGTGCAATAGATGCCACGTGCAGGAAAACATCATCAATAATCAAAGTCTCTAGCAGCATTTGATGAGGGTAGACATCCCGAAGGACAACCCCAACATGACATGCCAAGCAGTCCCGCTGCAAGCACAGTCCATGCTCAGCAACCATCTAGACCACGATCCACCATCCAGACCAGCGCCACTCCAGTCCTCAGTCACCGTCCACCGCCGCCCACCAGGACCCATAACAAGCCACCACCGCGGTCCTGGTCCACCGCCCGTGCCCAATGCCAACGCGACACAGGGTCCGCCACCAGCACCACGATCAGCCCACATGACTCAGAATCCGCCACCCTGGATCCAACACCGCGACCCCCGGTGTGCGATCCACAAACCGCAATCCATGGTGTGGCCACAGAGGCCCTGGATCTGCGGGTGATAAAGCAAAGGGATTCCGGGGAAGGGGGATAGGGATGGAGAAGAGGAAGGAGAAGCTGGAAAGAGAAGCTCCGTGTGTCATGTGTCATAAAATAGAACAAGTAACGTTCTGGCGCACTAATTAGCTCTAACTATAAGCTTTATCAAAAAGGAAGGTTTTGAGCCTACTTTTAAACGAAAAGATGGTGACTGCCTCCCGAACTGAAAGTGGTAGATTAGTTCACAGCCGAGGGGCTTGATGACTAAAAGATCTGGCTCCTACTCTACTTTTAGAGAATTTAGGGACGACAAGTAGGCTTGAATTCTGGGAGCGGAGTGCTCTAGCGGGTTTATAAGGTGCTAACAGCTCTTTAAGGTAAAAAGGCGCTATATTATTAAGGGCCTTGAAGGTGAGGAGGAGAATTTTAAATTCTATTCTAGATTTAACTGGAAGCCAGTGTAGCGATGCTTATATTGGGGAAATGTGCTCTCTTCTCTTTGTTTTCATCAGGACACGTGCTGCGGCATTTTGGACAAGCTGTAGAGTCTTTAACGACTTACTGCTGGAGCCTGATAATAATGAATTACAATAGTCCAGTCTCGACACACACACATCTCTTGTCTTTCACTTTATATAATCAGTTACAGACTGTTATTCCATTCCAAAACACAGGAAGGCTATCAAGCTTTGATACAGAAGGGCAAATTTACATTAAAAAACATAAAAGTACTATTCTGACATGTCCATATCCATAAATGTTGAAAACTATTTAAAATAGTATAATATTATTCGGTTATCAGATTGACAATAAATGAGCCTGTTCAGGAAACCATCAAAAACAATTCCAAGCGAAATTTACGCAGTGACTTAATTTATAAGCACAATTCTAGAACTGTAAACAACAGGACAGATAACCCTATATTGAGGCATCTGATAAAAATGTGGTATGAGGTTCACAAAAGTCTTGGATTGAAGGTGGGGCTGTCACATAAAACACCTTTCAAGCAAAATTAACTTACACCCATGACTCTTGATAATAAGATTCTGGACAAATGGCAACATAAGGGAATCCAACACTTGGAAGATTGCTTCGACAAAAGCCTTTTCATGCCATTTCAACACCTGAAGAGGAAATATAACTTGTCCAATCAAACCTTTTTCTGTTATCTCCAATTAAGATCCTTTCTGAGGGCTAATTTGGGTCCTGAAATGACTGCCTGCTATGAATGATGTTGAAAGATTTCTTTGTGATGTGAACACACATACATTTATTTCTAAAATGTATCGCCTATTGTTGAATGAAGGCCCAAAATCAGGTGTGCATAAGTCTAGAATGAAGTGGGAGTCAGATCTCAATGTTACAATTGACGAACAATTTTGGACAGAACTATGTCAAAACAGCTTGTCAACTATTGTCAATGCCCGCTACAGATTGAATAACTATAATATTCTACATCAATTATATCTTACCCCAGAAAAATTACACTAATTCAAATCTAACCTGTCAGTAATGTGCTTTAGATGTGATACTGAAGTTGGTTCCTTTTTGCATTGTACCTGGCTGTGTATGAAAGTTAGGCCTTTCAGGCATGATATCTGCTCCACTTTAACCAGGATCACGGGAGTAAATGTTCCAGTGGACCCTGAACTTTGTATATTGGGGAACTTAACAAGTATTCGCCATTCTCTAACCAATGCACAACTCAAATTCATTGAAGTTGCTCTATGTGTGGCTAAGAAGTGCATTGCAGTGTCACGGAAATCTGGCTCCCCTCTTCTTATTGACAGGTGGTCTGTTGAGATGAGTACTTGCATCCCCCTGGAAAAAAACACTTATTGTCTCAGAAAACGATATAACACCTTTTTGAAAATTTGGCAGCCATATTTAGACCATATTGGTACATCTCTTACACCAATTACTCACTGACTTAATGTAGTTGTTTGTATTGACATTGAACACTGACCTTTTTTTTTAAGGGTGGCGGGGGGCACTTTGTCCTTTGTTGTCCTTTGATATGTCTCTATACTGTTGGTATACTGATATGTTTGTTTGTACACATTACTTATCAAACTGAAAAAAATATATAAAAAAAAAAAAGAAGCTAAAATTAGGTACTTAGAGCAGGTCCATATCCCAAATGAATACTGTAAACAACGGATGGGCATAATTAATCGACGATCGATTAATTGATCATTAAGAATTTCGTCGAGGACATTTTTTCATAGAGGAAAACTATTGCATGTTCGCTATGTGTCGGGAGGTTGGAATATCCGAGCTGCCCCGAAACGCAGCACAGCGAGGACGTTAGCAGCTGTAGCAAGCAGCCGGGCACTAGCCTCCGCTCCGCTGCTCGGCTTCATGTACGCACAAGGACCGTCAGTCCACGTGGAGGGGAACCCAGACAGACCCGGGTCTGGGTGAGGGGTTCCAGGAGTGAGGGCATGACTTCAACCAAACTGAAAGGTCAAGAACCGTCAAATCGAGCTAGCTGTCAGCGGCAAGCTGCTGCTCGCTCATCGGGGCTAAAGAGTAAAGCAGCGCATATTTTCAAGTGTAACCATTGAACGGAACCCGTCTAACTGCCACAAGAGTTGTTCATCTTGTAATAAAGATCTCAGTGAGGAAACAAGCTGTGTTTTTTCTATTTCACAGCATTTTTATATAGCCTATAAATAGTACATTTTAATTTAAAATTTTTAATGATTAATTGAAAATCGATGCCCATCCCTACTGTAAACTGAACATCTTGAAATAGTATCCATCACAATAATAGCAAATAAGCCTTCAACAACATTTACAAGCAGAAATAAGGTGCTTTGCAGGTTCATATCCATAAACACAAACAGCCAGATGAATCTGGTAAAACAGCATCCACCAGATTATCAAAAAATGGGCCGACTCATGATATTATCATAAACAAGTCAAAAATAAGGTGCGTAAAACAGGTTCATGTCCATATTTATTAAAGGTAAAAACTTGAACTCAAGGCAAACCAATAGGGAGCCTGCTGAACAATAAACAGATTTGTAGTCTGTGCATTTTCAGTTTGATAGCATCACATGCCTCATTCAGGGTATTTTACTACCTTACTTATCAGACTTCTGTTGTTTTGAGCCTGTTTAACTCAGTGAGAGAAACTACATTGCCTTGATTTGGCAATTTCAACATAGTTTGGCTCATAAGTAGTAAGGGTAACCCTGAGACACTCGTGTAGCTTTTCATTGGTCATGGAGCAACGTGCCCTTGTTTTAATTGCATTCATGTGAGAAAAGCTAGACTCACACGTGCAGGTGGAACCAAACATTGTGAGTATTAGCAGCACCAATTTCCTGATTGTAGGGTACTGGTATTGGCTAACATGGTTACACCAATAGTTCACTGCACCCACAGACAGCAAGTGCTGTTTTAAAGCAAATGAGGACTGGACATCAACCATTTCCATCTGATGGATGCTCTCATCAATGCAAGACACAACCTCTTTTGCTTTTACACAGAAGTTTGCCTCAGGTTTGATGTAGAATGGGTCACAAGCAAATTGCAGTACCTCAATAGAATACTGAAGCCTTGGAATCTCTCAGTGAGGTTTTCTGAGTTTGTCATGACTGGCGTTATGTTAGCCCCAGGTAATGCACACATGAACGCACAGAGTTGTGAGAAGTGCAGCAACCTTTCTGCCATTAGGTCTGATGTGAAAATCATTAACTTTGTTTTGAAGGTGCACAGCCTCTCAACAAAATCCGCTGTAGACTTTTTCCGCTCCTGAACTTCCAGATTCAGAGTTTTCAAGTGTCCAAAGTTATCACACAGAAAGTTGACTTCTGCCATAAACAGTTCATCCAACATGCGCTCCAAGAAGTGTGCTGACCGTTTGTGTTTACACCTGCGAAGGAAAGACAAAATATCCTGGCGGAGTTCACAGAAACAGTCCAAAACCTTTCCTTTGCTGAGTCACCTGAAATCACTATGAACCAGCAAGTCAGTGCGCTCTGCAAATGCGTCAGCAAGCAACATACGGAAGAGGCGATGTTGAAGGATTGAACAGATGAAATTCAACAAATTCAATTCAAATTCTGCCAACCTGGCCATCAGCCCTTTCACTCTACCGGTCATAGCCGGAGCTCCATCCGTAACCAACAAGCAGACTTTTTGTATATCCTGTTAATGCTCATTAAAAAACGTCACAATCTTTAAACAATCACTTCACCTGTAGTGTGTTCCTCCAGCAAAACGAGCCCCAGTAGTTCCTCCCGAAAGCGCACTCCATTCATAAAACCTCACATATATGCACAGCTGGGCCTTGTCGGTACAGTCAGTAGATTCATCCACAGCAATAGACATCTCTGCTTTTCTAAGGTTTTCCAAAAGCTTCCCTGCGACATCCGAGTGAGTGTGTGCGTGAATGTAAATTAGCATGCTTTAAAGAATGGTCCCTAAGATAAGAGCCCCCCCCTTCTTCTGAGGTTGCTTTACGGCCGTTGCTTTACGGCTGAGGGGGAAGGTTTAACTAGGTGAGATACTATGCGTGTCTGTGTGGATGTTCATCAGATAATGATAGTCAGGGACAAAGCCTGTGGCGAGCCTAACTATTAACCTTCATTTAACTTATGCCTACAACATCACAGCATATATCAAACTTGTAAACACACCGAATTGAGTAAACAGTCTTGCTTAGCATGTATAATTATTAAACCCAGATTATGTTACCAGTCCGAGGGAAAGAGGAAAAGAAAGTTGCTGTTCAGTTTGCAGTTCTGTGACGTCTCCTGGCTTTGTGGTCGTAGAGTTCTGCATTCGTGATTCTGTCGAGCCGTGTGCTCAGATGCTGGTTGAAGTTCTCCTGCAGGACATTGCGTCGCTACGAGGAGTTTTGTAGAGCTTGAAGGGCGAGGAGATTTCCTTGAGAAGGGTGAGCTGGGAGCTGCACCTCTGACCTCCGGTTGTGGGTTGGATAGAGAAGGAAGCTGGATCAGAGCTTGAGCAGCCTTCCACCCTCGGAGAGATGGAAGAAGAGAGGCTGTAGCAGCCTTCCGCCCTCGGGAGGATTGGAGAAAGAGAGGCTGGACAGCCTGCTGGCCTTCGAAGGATTGTAGAAAGAGAGAGAGCTTGGGGAGACCTCTCCTTATATTGGCCCCGGTGACCTCACAGGTCTTGGACCAGAGTGACCAATAGGAGTTGACCCTGGTGGTTCTTGACACCTTTGTATGACATTGCCCAGACCCCAGGACATGCAGCATCCTGTTACATCCTCTGGGAGACTGAGTTCCTTGACTTTCTAAGATCAATGGAACCTGTGGCATCTTGGGGGATTGAGTCCACTCCAGCACATGTTTGTTACAAGTTTGACTGAAAGGAGGCCTGTGGTTTGCACAAAAACCATGTCCCAACACCTTGTTCTGATCCCACTGTTCCCGTGCGATCTTATGTTGCATATAAGTACAACAAGGTCATTATCTATTTTTCTTATATATCCTTGTTTAACCCATCCCTATTGTTTTCATTATGCAGTCCAAGTCCTCACACTCCACATAACAAGATACATGGCCCGTGTGCTCACTGCTTACTTCCACTTCCCATTTCCCTGCACGAACTCCCAAAATATGCAAATTGAATATTATACATAATGGACCCGCTTAAAGTGATAAGTCATAATGTCAAAGGTCTCCTTAGCCTTTCTTAAGAAAAAGAAAATTCTGCATTAGATGAAACAAGCCAACTGCCAAATTGCATTCCTACAGGAAACCAATTTATCTGACGCAGAACATGAAAAGATGAAAAGATCCTGGCCAGATAAAGTATATTATTCTTCACACCGATCAGAGAGAAAAAAGGGAGTATCCATACTTATACACAGACAAATTAACTTCACACATAAACTGGTACATAAAGCTAACGAGGGGTGATAGATTATAGTTAATGGTTTAATTGATGGCATAGAAGTGTCCCTCATAAATGTATATGCACCTAATGAAAACGAGCCCGGCTTTATCAGTACATTGTTCAATAAGATTTTACAATATAGTTCAGGACTGTTACTGATGGGAGGGGACCTGAATTGCATAATGCCACAATTAATCGACCGACAAACTGCCTCTAAAGCTCCACTCTCTAGAATGAGCAGAATGCTCAAATACCAATCCCTGGAAGCAGGCCTAGTAAATATATGGAGAAGCAAGTTTCCAAGAATTTCACCTTCTATTCAAGCAGACATGCATCCTACTCAAGGATTGATTATTTCTTTACCACTAAAGCAGAGCTACATAGGATAGTTAACATTGAGATCCTGCCTATAACTATAACTGATAACGCACCTGTGGCATTAAATTGGGACATAGGCAAAAGACCAACATCTAAGCATTGGAGCCTTAATGCATCGCTACTTAATGATAAAGAATTTACCTCCTTTGTCACAGCAGAACTCAAGGAATACTTGGAAATAATACCTCGGCTTAAACGACTCCTCTTATATTGTGGGACTGTGCCAAAGCATACATTAGAGGCCGTATTATCACATTTATATGTGCTAGGAGAGGAGGTAAGGAGGCTAAACAAAGAGAATTGGAAGCTAAAATAAAAGATTTAGAGAAAAAACATGTACTGTTATATCTGACGCAACCTGCATCAACTATACCACATCTAAAAGGAACTCATCTCACGGTATGGATACTACTCACGATACAAGGTAAATATGGAAAAAACAGAGCCTATGGATGTCAATGGTAACATCTCAAGAAGTGTAAAACTCCAAATTGGAGTTAAGTGTCCAAAAGACGGTATAAAATATCTTGGCATATACATCCCTCCCATCCTTACAGAATTTGTACGAGGCAAATTACATTAAAATAATTCGGTGCATTGATAGAGACCTGGAACTATGGTCCACGCTCCCTATAGCCCTCTTCGGTAACGTTGACAGTATTCCCATGAATGTTCTGCCCAGAATTCTCTACTTATTTCAAATGCTACCTATAGCAATTCCAAAATCCGTTTTTGATAACCTGGATAAAATAATTTCCAAATTTAACTGGCAAAAAAAGCTTCCTAGCATTAGACTGAAAACCTCACAACTATCTAGACACAGGCTTTAGAAAACGGTCAGGTACGGGATTGGTTTACCTGCATCAGCTATTTAATGAGGACAACCTCAAGACATTTGAGCAGCTGAAAAGGGATTTTGATCTCCCCAAAACAGATTTCTTCAGATATCTGAAATTGAGAACTTTTCTAACAACACAAAACAGATAAAGCAGAGATGGGAGGCTGAAATGAACACGGTCATACCACAGAATACCTTGGAGGGGAAGTGCACAGAGGCACACCTAGCTACAAATTCAAATACCTAGATGGAATTTAAATGGAAAATAATTACCAGATTCTTCAGAACACCAGAAATATTAGCCAAGATGGGCCCGACGCACTCCAACTTGTGTTAGCGGAACTGTGGATCACGTTCGTGTAAGGGGTGCAGTGTGGTGTGAGGATCCAATCGCACAACACGGAGGCACAGGTAGGAGCAGTTAACAAGTTTTACTTCTGAAATAATGAACACGTAAAGGCAGTCCAGACACGAGCACGTGAATCCAACAGGGAGCAGGCAGAAGCAGAGTTCGTAAAAGTAAAGGTCCAGGGTCGGTACACAGGCAGGCAGTCGGCGAAGGTGCAGGAGATCCGGCAGGGACAAGGCAGAGACGAGAACCGTTAAACAGGCAGTGGTCGGCAACAAGAAAGCTATCAGAAAGAAATGCTGGGACGCTAGGAACATAAAGATACAAAGACGAACTGGCAACGCGACACAGGAACACAGAGACTAAATACACCGGGTGATTAGGAACAGGTGCAACCAATCGGGGAGGAGCTGACAATCACCAGGGTGGAACACACACGAGGGAGGGAGTGAGGAGTCTGAAACAAGAGGAGAGATGAGTAGGGACAAACAACACAAAACATAAACCATGAACACCCAGGGGAAACAACTTATCGGACAGGACGAGACTTGACAGTTCGGCCAATCACACATATATATTCTTAGTCTGCCCTAAGTTAAACACATACTGGAGAGATGTCTTTGATGCCCTCAACGAGATATTCCAACAGGACATCCCACAAGACCCCCCAGTAGCCCTATTAGGAGCAATGCCTGAAGAAGGGAGGGCCAAAGAATACCTGCTAAACATACAGCAGCATTGAAATGTATAACCATCAAATGGTTCAAACCAGACCCCCCCCCCCCCCCCACACATACAATATATGGACCCAAAAAGTATGGAACATCTACCAAATGGAGCAAATTACATATTCATTAAGGCTCCAAAAGTCTATCTTTACGATGGGGTCCTGTATCTGCGTTATTACGACAATGAGGGTTACTAATTTATCTTGCTCTAGGCCTCTGGTTGAATGGTTATGTCAACTATCCTTCCTCGCATACATTATACACCATCCTCTCTGAATAGCATATATAGCACCTATGATACTACATTCTGGAGAGGGCCATTACTATTTTTTTTTATCCCTGGTCTTATTCTCATTTTACTTGTTTTTTCTTTTTTCTTTTAATTTAATAAATTATGTATGTAATCAATCATTTATTATTATTCCCCCTATTTATATCTTGGAGTGAGCATTATTTTATGTTTGTTGGTCTTTCTATGCATCGCACGCTGTACCTGAATACCATGTTTAACAATACTATATACAGCCGTAAAATGGACAAGGAGGTAACTGTCTGAAAATGCATATTGTTCTGTTGAAAACCAAATAAATAATAAGTAAAAAAAAAACATGCAAGTGCTATTTATACTTGATGTTTGCCATATAATAATTTTAAACATCACAAGTGGTACAAGCCGCACTTCATCCGAGTATATTCAATAAATCGCCCAGCCCTGCAGCAAAGAATTATATATGTATATTAGGGCTGTCAAAATTAATGCTGGATGATTCATTTCTGGAGTTAACGCGTTAATTATTGAACGCATGCGCAGAATGACCCGGTCCATGTACCCATACCCGTCCCCAGTCACTCGCTCTGAGCAACGGACGCAGTGAGATCAGAGCACTTTTCACGTTAAGCAACTGGCCAGTGACTTTGTAGAAGAACAGTAAAACACAGAGTTTCTCTGGTCTAAACTGCTTGGTGATCAGCGCCGCTGCGTCATGATCAGAGCAGAAGCTACAGTTGGTTTGTCACAAGCTGGAGTTTCTGTGTCCTCCTCCACTCTGGTCTCACTGGAACTAATAAAGACGTATCACTAGTTATCAGGACCTGATCAGTACATGAAGTAACTTAGTGTTTTGATTTGCTCCAGAATTTATGAGGTTGCATGTAAACATCATGAAAATGACCTTGACCTGACTTCACAATCTGACAAACTCTCCATTGCAGCATCCGCTCCCTCTCTCCCTCCTCTTTAGCCTCATCTGTTTCCTCAGCCCTCCCTTCATCTGACTCTTTCTCACTCATGCATCCCACCTCTGACACTCTGGTTTCTATTTTGTCCTCCTCGCTTGATTCTCTCTATCCTCTTACTTCACGACAGATGCGCAAGTCCTCCCAAGCTTCATGTTTGTCTGACTCGGTGCATGCTGACATTGCCACTATGTGAACATCAGACAGCAAATGGTGAAAATCTAAACACCTGGATGATCTACTCTCTTATCAATCTCTTCTCTCTTCCTTCTCTGCCACTATTTCTGCTGCCAAAAGCTCTTTTATCAAACTACACCAAGACTGCTGGGCTTCTAAATGGTGGAACGAGCTCCTTATTGACATCAGGACAGCAGACAGTCTACACATCTTCTACCGCAGACTAAAGACACATCTCAACAAAAAACGGTGTCCATTTTAGGCTCTTACATGTTGCACTTTGTAGATTGGCTCTTTTTTTTGGCTATTGTTAAGGGTTTGTACTCTCATGGTTGAATGCTCTTATTGTGAGTGGCTTTGGATAAAAACATCAGTTTAATGAAAGGTAATGCAAATTAAAATCAAAAGGTTGTAACATAATGAAGAAGTGTGTCAATGTTTATAGTACTTTATAGAGAGTAGCAATGATTGAATTTAGTTTTTGTCAATAATGGTGTAGTATGTGAGAACTCTTCTTCCTCTGATATTAATGCCTTTCTTCAAGGGGTGTGCGATATTTATCATCTAAGATCGTCTAAGCTCATGTTATCAGGAAAATAATGATCCATGCGCCACATAGTCACGCTCTGCATGTCAATATATTTGGCCGATCAGGTGGATAAACCTAGATGATAAATGAAAGACATTCAGACCTTGCTGGAGCTGTGCCTGGCTCCCTGGTGTCTGCCCCCGACCTGCTGGTGCTGCAGACTGGCTGTGGAGTATGGAGGACCATACATGACATAAGTAAAAATAAATAAATGTATAAATAAATATACATTTATTTAATGTATATTTAAATAAATGTATATTCTCTTATTTAATGAGAAGCTCTGATGTGACCAGAGCTTCTCTGGTCACATCTGCTCAGAGATCAGCGGCTTCATGATCAGAGCAGAAGCTGCAGGTGGTTTGTAACGAGCTGGAGTTTCTGTTTCCTCCTCCTCTCGGCACGCTCCTTGTGCTCAGTACAACACGAGACGTGAGGCTCACAGTCAGGACTACTGACACCTAAATCATCCCAATAAAATATAACCTTAACTAACCCTCTGAACTTGAACTAGTTCATTTTAAGTGTGAACTGACTCAATGCTGCAAACAGCTACTGGACACCAGTCAGCATTGAGAGGCAGATGTAGGGCTGGATCATTACACTCCTGTGACCAATCCTGCATGAGACTGCGGTTAGGCCAGCCTTTCTCATTAGCATAAGGACACTGCAAATGAAAAGGAAATGTAATCAGGGAATAAATAAATGTGCAAATATATTTAAGACATTTATTTTGACATTTCTCTTGGTAGTAACATATTTATTTATTTATTTCTGTATTTATTTCCTTTTTTATTTATTCATTTATTTATTTATTTCTGTATTTATTTATTTTTACTTAAGTCATGTATGGTCCTCCATAGTGGAGCTGTCTGTAGTCTCTGTGTCAATAGCCAGGGACCGTTTATGCTTATTTAGCGCAAGTCATATCGTCATTGCGATATTAAACAACGTTATTGCATATTTTCAAAATATCGTGCAGCCCTACTTTCTTCTATCTGTGATCAGATTTCCACACAATCAGAGAAGTGTGCGTGCTGCTCATATGGTTCAGTTATAAAATCCTGCACAGCGTCACTGCAGCTGCTGAGATCCCAGTTGAAACCTTTGACACAGACCCTTTGGTCTTCATTTGCATATAATGCAGGGAAGAGAAATCCGATAATAAGCGGTCACTTCGATCACCCAAGACGCATCTTAGTCAGGCGTTAAAATGGCCATAGACCCTGCTATAGGTGATCGGACCAAAAAATCTACTACTTCAAAAGACCTGGGATCTGCCCCAAAAATTCTCTTAATATATGATCATGAAATCCAGCAGATAGTCAATCGCCAAGTTTCACAGCAGACATTGTCATATTTCAGTTCAGAAACCACTTTCCTACCCCATGTTTCACATTCTAATGCATAGTAACGCATGTTTCAGATTGATGAGAAAAAAACAGCTAACATTTTGTAAAGGAATATAAGATACATTTATTGGTCCCACACACATGACATGCAAAATGGGGGGAAATTTGTTCTCTGCTTTTGTCCAATCTGGTGAACACAGGAGGACACTCAGAGCAGTGGGCAGCCATGCACAGCGCCCGGGGAGCAGGTGTTGTGGGAGTAAGGTGCCTTGCTCAGGAGCACTTAGACGGTGGGGTAGGCACTTAGAGACAGTGGGGAACAGATCCAGGTGTTGTATCCAGGTATGTATCCAGGTATGTTTTTGTGTTGTCACTCCGTGGAGTCGAACCAGAGACCACCGTTGGATTCTCTTTCCATAGTCAAACTTTCTGCCACTAGTCCACCGCCTCTCCAAGGTCTTTCAGCTCCAAAGTTTATATTGCACCACACAGACATATAGATCAACAGACAACTCATTGAAGAGGTCAGCGAAACAAAGGGGCAAAATAAAAACACATACCTGTAAATCTTCTTGGTTGAGGGTCAAGGAGCACATATAACCTGATCCATTCTGGCATTCAGGTTTAAGATCTTGATGAACAATATCATTTTCATGCAGGAAAGCGACAGCACTGGTCAAGCTTATTATTTTGTGGGTCAGGCTGCCGAGACAGGATAAACTGGTTGAGGTCGCCGGCTTCACAGATGAACCAGAGATAACAAGGCTCCTCTGGAGGACTGATCACTCTCTCAACTGTAACAGAAACACACCAGTTACACATGGATAAATAACATATTTTTATACAAACCAAAAATGTCACCAGCTACAGATGTGGTAATTTTCACATCAATTACTCATTGTTAAGGGAATAATGATGGTATTCATTCTTCTTGATCTCAATTCTTGCACTGCTACAACCACTTATACACACCAGCTGTTCTATAATGCCTGTACTCTCTTAAATATTATTTATTCTAAACCCACCATACACGCCCCTGAAGTAGTGATATCTGTCGATGCTGAAAAAGTGTTTTTAGGGCCCGAGCACCGAAATCGGTGGGAGGCCCTATTGAAATTGAAATGATTATTATTAGGGCCCGAGCACCGAAAACGTTGGGAGGCCCTATTGAAATTGAAATGATTATTATTAGGGCCCGAGCACCGAAATCGGTGGGAGGCCCTATTGAAATTGAAATGATTATTATTATTAGGGCCCGAGCACCGAAATCGGTGGGAGGCCCTATTGAAATTGAAATGATTATTAGGGCCCGAGCACCGAAATCGGTGGGAGGCCCTATTGAAATTGAAATGATTATTATTAGGGCCCGAGCACCGAAATCGGTGGGAGGCCCTATTGAAATTGAAATGATTATTATTATTATTAGGGCCCGAGCACCGAAATCGGTGGGAGGCCCTATTGAAATTGAAATGATTATTATTATTATTAGGGCCCGAGCACCGAAATCGGTGGGAGGCCCTATTGAAATTGAAATGATTATTATTAGGGCCCGATGACCGAAATCGGTGGGAGGCCCTATTGAAATTGAAATGATTATTATTATTATTAGGGCCCGAGCACCGAAATCGGTGGGAGGCCCTATTGAAATTGAAATGATTATTATTATTAGGGCCCGAGCACCGAAATCGGTGGGAGGCCCTATTGAAATTGAAATGATTATTAGGGCCCGAGCACCGAAATCGGTGGGAGGCCCTATTGAAATTGAAATGATTATTATTATTATTAGGGCCCGAGCTACGAAATCGGTGAGAGGACCTATTGAAATTGAAAAGATTATTATTAGGGCCCGAGCACCGAAATCGGTGGGAGGCCCTATTGAAATTGAAATGATTATTATTATTATTATTAGGGCCCGAGCACCGAAATCGGTGAGAGGACCTATTGAAATTGAAAAGATTATTAGGGCCCGAGCACCGAAATCGGTGAGAGGACCTATTGAAATTGAAAAGATTATTATTAGGGCCCGAGCACCGAAATCGGTGGGAGGCCCTATTGAAATTGAAATGATTATTATTAGGGCCCGAGCACCGAAATCGGTGGGAGGCCCTATTGAAATTGAAATGATTATTAGGGCCCGAGCACCGAAACGGTGAGAGGCCCTATTGAAATTGAAATGATTATTATTATTATTATTATTATTATTTTTTTCCGTCCGAATGAATTGGCTTTTTGAGGGCTTTAACGTGCTCAAAAAGTTGCTAAACTTTGCAGTAAATTAGAAAGTGGTGGAAATTTACGTATGCTGGGGTATTTGGAAATGGGCGTGGCAAAATGGCTCAACAGCGCCCCCTGGAACCCAGCCCCTAGGTTTCCACATAACCCATTTTCACCAAAATCTGGCGAAAGGTGTATCGTGACTAATCATACAGAAAAGCCTCTTGGAGCATTGTGAAAAATGCAACAGGAAGCCCGCTATTTTTGATTTAGTGGCCATTTTGGCCATATTCCATAATTTTTGTTTGATTTACCTCTTGTAGAGTTTTCATCAGATCAACTTGAAATGTAGACGCGTGTCATCATAACAATATGGAGATTGAAAGTTATCAAAAAAATCAACTTTTCGTCGCACCGTCTCACCGCGGCGTGGCATGAAAATTTGATTAAACGCCATCAAAACACGGGCTTCTATATCTCAGACTTATTTTGTCCTATCGAGTCCAAACTACACACATAAGACAAGAGTAGAGATATGAAGACATCTATACAGAAATCGTGACTTAAAGTGACAGCGCCCCCTGGTGACAGCAGGAAAAGTCTTGTTTTTGTCACGTTTTATGTTTTTATATACTAGTCGTACAGCTTTTATCAAATCAACTTAATATTTAGACGACTGTCATCACAACA
Source organism: Platichthys flesus (assembly GCF_949316205.1). NCBI lineage: Eukaryota > Metazoa > Chordata > Actinopteri > Pleuronectiformes > Pleuronectidae > Platichthys > Platichthys flesus. The sequence continues at coordinate 476,614 of NC_084946.1, forward strand.
AAATGAAGATCTAAAGTTATTGAAAGATCGACTTTTCGTCAAACCGTGTGATTGTGGCGTGGCGCTAAAGTTTGATGAGACTTCGGTGAAACGCACTAAAACACGAGCTTCTGTATCTTGGACATATTTTGTCTAATCAAGTCCAAACTAGACACATAAGACAATAGTTGCGATATGAAGACATCTATACAGAAATCGTGACTTAAAATGACAGCGCCCCCTGGTGGCAGCAGGAAATGTATAGCTGACACTCTGATGTATTCCTGCTCATCCAATATGCAAAACCATGTCAAACTTTGTTTAATGGGTCTCAAGACATTGATAATGTAGCCATAAGATTATTGTGACTTTTTATCATGCGGTTTATTAATGGCATGGCTTGAAAGTTCATCAGCTCGTCGGAGAGAGTCCCATTGAATCCCATGTTAAAATGCCCAATTTTAGAGTAGAATTAAACCTGTTTACAGCATTATTCAAACTTTGGTTTTAGTCTCAATCGCTATGTTCTTCCTTCATTAAAACTCTGAGGGGGTGAACTTTTTCGTAACTACCTCTATATCGCTATAATAAGCGATATAGTGGTTTGAAATTTACGTGACGTCACAGTGAGCTGCGCCCTCCCTTCTCCTTACTTTTTCCTGTGTCATTGAACACAACTCGAGACTTTCGAAACCTCCCACTCAGTATCGGATGAATAACACAGTTTGATGTTTTGCTTGTTCTGCTGACGGACACGTTAAAGACGTCTGCGCTCCCGTTTCTGTGGTAAGTCAAGCTCAGTATTTTATTTAGATGTGTAGAAGTGATTCGCAGGGTGTTTTAGTACCATGCATTCGAGCTAACGTCCGTTAGCATGGAGGCTAAATACGAACTCCGATCTGGGGCATTAACTCCTGTTTAATGCGAACGGCACTATTACCGACACACACCGATATGAACCGACATGAGTAGGTCCGCCCAGCAGTGGCATGCGTTAGTTTATGAGGTTAAATCTGAGACAGGAGACTGTGTGTGTCCGGTGAATTAGCTCCATCAGGATATCTATTGCTATAAAATGGTTTCACTCGCCAAGGCATTTGACTTGACAATGTTACACAGTTAGTTATTCTACTGAAACAGACTTACAGTGATCAATTGAATCGTGCGTATTTAAAGTCACATCTGTATTTTAAGAGCAGATGTTTAAAGGGGAATTCAACTTCCAAAGCTCTTTATTCAGAGTATTGTTATGATGTCTTACAGAGAAAGCTAAACGTTCTGCTGCCTGCACTGTTTACATTGTAATCTCAGGCAGATTTCACTGAATTGTTCTGTTAAATATAAATAAATTATAGCCTTGTATCTTTATTAGAACAGACAGTGTAATAGAGAATTTGATGCTGATGTACACTAACTATTTCCTAAGCTGAAATGATTATGATCTGTTTAACTTTGAAGTAATACACTTCCTTTTATACCATTTAAAGTGTGTTAAGGACTTAACCTGGCACATGTATGACTTTAGACATTTGTATATTTATGTTGAAATTTTCTCTAGCATGTCCAGCATGAGACAACTGGAATTCAACCACATTGAACACCGACTTCAGGTACAGACCTCTTTTCATTAATTACAAACAACCATGGCAAAGTACTGCACATAATACATTGTGTATTAAATAATATATGCAATACTTTGAATGTGAAATAACTCCATACTGTACATTCATTGTCATGGTAGTGCACAGTTTCATCCAAAAGCATATTCGAATACAGAGTTGATTGTCCACAGGAAATAATGATACACACTTTGTCCATAACTAACACTTCCTCTATATTCTTTTATGTTTCCTATCAGTTTATTAGGGATGGATGTGCCCTGAAGGACAGCGCTGTGATGACTATGTTCTGTCTCTTATGGCAAAGAAGACAAATAAATCACTGGGGTGTTATCCAAAGTGTATCAAATCAGAAAACAAAAGATAAACATTTTTCTAATAAGTGTTTATATTTTTAACCAACCATAATGATTACAGAAATTAACTCTATTATCCATGACACTTAGCAATGAACCAACCCTAAACAGTTGCAAACCATCTTTAGTCAAGGGAGGAAAACATGTAGCTGGTGCAGGTTGTCCTCGTGTTGTCCAGCCTGAAGATGCAGATGTCCACCATGTTGCTGTTGAGGACATCATGTGCTGCAGTTCATCATGTATGATGAGAAGAAAGGCACTGTTAAAGAATGTTTTGTGTTGTGTATAAAGCACAACAGATTTCAGATAGAACTGTTGTACTGTGGTCTTGGTTTATATCCTCATGGTGAAATGTACATATTTTAAGTCCCTTCTGATAAAAGTGCTGAAAGAAATACAACATTGTACAAATACATAAAATGTCTTTCTACCTCATCAGTACTATTCAAGGTGATAATCTCCCACAGACCTATTGATAACAGTCCAAATCACGTCTTTCCACTTCTCTCAGTGTGAAAACATAATTCTATAATTAATTTGAGAACTGTTTACAACACTGATGTGTGGAGATTAAAATCATACCTAAACTGTCTAATTCACTGTAAAACTCCATGACATTCGCAGGCCATCTGTAGTTAAGGGAGCAACGCATGGAGTGATGTGTAGATTACTAGTTTGATGATGCATGAGGAGAGGCGGTGGTCGAGTGGCAGAAACTTGGACTATGGGCAGAGAAGGTCTCTGGTTCGTCTTTGGTTCGACTCCATGGAGAGACAACAAAAGTCGAACCTGGATTGATCTGTCCAAAAATCCAAGAGTCTCCCTACCCTCTCTAGTGCCCATGAGCAAGGCACCTCACTCCCCCAACATCTGCTCCCCCGAGCGCCGTACATGGTCGCTCACTGCTCTGTGTGTCCTGCACCAGATGGGTAAAAAGCAGCGATTAAATTTCCCTACCTGCATGAGTGTGCCTTTGCATGTCTGTGCATGTGTTTGGGATGAATAAATGGATTTTAATCTTAATCTTTTAATCTTAATCAGTTGTCTTCCAGTTGACCAGCATGAAGCTGCAGATCTCCACCATGTTGCTGCTGGGGACATCAGGAGCTGCATTAATGAGGAGCAGAAGCGTACTATTATGAATGTTTTGTGTTGTTTATGAAGCACTACTTATTTCAGCTAGAACCGATGTACTAGGGTCTGGGTTTGTATCCTAATGGTTAAATGCACATACTTTAAATCGCTTTTGATAAAACGTGACAAAGAAATACAACATTGTACACATAGATAAAATGTCTTTCTACCTCATCTGTAATATTCAAGGTGATGATCTCCCACAGAGCTGTTGATAACAGTCCACATCAAGTCTCTCCACTTCCCTCAGTGTGAAAACATAATTATATAATTAATTGGAGAAGTGTTTACAACACTGATGTGTGGACATTATAATGTTATCACTACTGTCTAATTCACTCTACAACTCCATGACAGACTAAATAAACGATGTGAAAATAGTAATGGCGGATATACCATCCTGTATCAGAATATTGGTGAAACAGTTACTATCACATGAAACGTACACGTGTAGCGTATTGATAGTAACTCATTAAAAAAAATAATGTCACAACCAAAACAAGACTGTCGAGTTATCTTGCTTCAATCTGTTCATTAGACGTGATAAATAAACGGTAACTTTTATAACAATTACATATTACAAAAAACTTGAGGCATGTAAGCATATGATGATAGATAAAGCAATAGGTTATGTTGGATAGTTTCAAGGTTCATTAGACCGCATTGTTTTGGTCAACTCACACCTGGAGTTATTTTTATTCAGCCACTTTACGAAACCATTTCAAACTGTGTGAAATGGGTCTCAAGATATTGATAGTGTAGGCGTAAGATTGCTGTGACTTTTCATCATGATGATTAACTGCTTGGCAGCTGAGGTCATCATCTCGACATGAAAAACGAAACTCAATTGAACACAGCTGCAAGTGAACGCATCATAAGACTTTGAAAAAAGTTACAGCGTGACAAGCTGCGGAGCTGTGGGTGACGGGGAACCGGAGAACTGTTGGCGAATCTGGATGAGAGTTCGGCGTCAGAGTTACTGTGGACGTTGTTCGCTCAGCAGGTTAGAGTGTCTCCACGCTATTTCCCCTCTCCCCTCGTGTTTCTTCCTGTGTGAACTCTGCCGCTGCCTTTGTCAACATCAGCACTGGCTATTAGCTAGCTCCTGCTAGCTCCAACAAAGCATCTCTCAACTGCTACGTAAGTGAAACGGACACTTCTGACTGACTGTGATGATAAGCAAAAGAGACACTGTGGACTGACTGTGCAGAGTACAGTGCGCGGCACACACTCTAAGAACAATTCCATAGCGACAGTGAGACTGCATGCTGGTGCACGTGTGATGCGTTGTACTGCTATTTGTTTGATCTGTTTACTAATAATAGCTCTAATAAATACTGTATAAGTTGTATTTTGCACCGGAATTGAACTGTGTTAAAGCGGTTCACATGGAAAATAAATGTTCAATTATGTGAAGGGTGATTTTCATTACTATTATACTAATGGAGATTTAGCACTTGCTACACATTGTAACAGCAGCTGTGCAAAGGAGCACTACGTATCCTAAGGCTCTTTATTCAGAGTCACGGTGTTGATGTCCTGTCACGTGTTACAGTGAAAAATAACCGTGTCTACTAGTGTTTACATCGTTAATCTCAGGCAGACTTCCCTGAATTATTTTGTTAAATATAAATACATTATAGCCTTGTAACTTTATTAGAACAGACAGTGTTCATAGAGAATTTGAAAATGATGTGCACTACCTATTTCCTAAGATGAAATGATTATGATCTGATTATTTTTATGTTTCCTCTCATTTTATTAGGGACGGACGAGCCTGAAGGACACAGCTGTGATGACCATGTTCTGTCTCTTATGGCAACGCAGAAATATAAAACACTGGGTTCTTATCTAAAGTGTATCAAATCAGATCTCCACCATGTTGCTGCTGAGGACATCAGGTGCTGCAGTTCTTCATCTATGAAGAGAAACAACGCACTGTTAAAGAATGTTTTGTGTTGTGTATAAAGCACAACAGATTTCAGATAGGACTGTTGTACTGTGGTCTTGGTTTATATCCTCATGGTTAAATGTACATATTTTAAGTCCCTTCTGATAAAAGTGCTGAAAGAAATACAACATTGTACAAATACATAAAATGTCTTTCTACCTCATCAGTACTATTCAAGGTGATAATCTCCCACAGACCTATTGATAACAGTCCAAATCAAGTCTTTCCACTTCTCTCAGTGTGAAAACATAATTCTATAATTAATTTGAGAACTGTTTACAACACTGATGTGTGGAGATTAAAATCATACCTAAACTGTCTAACTCACTGTAAAACTCCATGACATTCGCAGGCCATCTGTAGTTAAGGGAGCAACGCATGGAGTGATGTGTAGATTACTAGTTTGATGATGCATGAGGAGAGGCGGTGGTCGAGTGGCAGAAACTTGGACTATGGGCAGAGAAGGTCTCTGGTTCGTCTTTGGTTCGACTCCATGGAGAGACAACAAAAGTCGAACCTGGATTGATCTGTCCAAAAATCCAAGAGTCTCCCTACCCTCTCTAGTGCCCATGAGCAAGGCACCTCACTCCCCCAACATCTGCTCCCCGAGCGCCGTACATGGTCGCTCACTGCTCTGTGTGTCCTGCACCAGATGGGTAAAAAGCAGCGATTAAATTTCCCTACCTGCATGAGTGTGCCTTTGCATGTCTGTGCATGTGTTTGGGATGAATAAATGGATTTTAATCTTAATCAGTTGTCTTCCAGTTGACCAGCATGAAGCTGCAGATCTCCACCATGTTGCTGCTGGGGACATCAGGAGCTGCATTAATGAGGAGCAGAAGCGTACTGTTATGAATGTTTTGTGTTGTTTATGAAGCACTACATATTTCAGCTAGAACCGATGTACTAGGGTCTGGGTTTGTATCCTAATGGTTAAATGCACATACTTTAAATCGCTTTTGATAAAACGTGACAAAAAAATACAACATTGTACACATAGATAAAATGTCTTTCTACCTCATCTGTAATATTCAACGTGATGATCTCCCACAGAGCTGTTGATAACAGTCCACATCAAGTCTCTCCACTTCCCTCAGTGTGAAAACATAATTATATAATTAATTGGAGAAGTGTTTACAACACTGATGTGTGGACATTATAATCTTATCACTACTGTCTAATTCACTCTACAACTCCATGACAGACTAAATAAACGATGTGAAAATAGTAATGGCGGATATACCATCCTGTATCAGAATATTGGTGAAACAGTTACTATCACATGAAACGTACACGTGTAGCGTATTGATAGTAACTCATTAAAAAAAATAATAATGTCACAACCAAAACAAGACTGTGGAGTTATCTTGCTTCAATCTGTTCATTAGACGTGATAAATAAACGGTAACTTTTATAACAATTACATATTACAAAAAACTTGAGGCATGTAAGCATATGATGATAGATAAAGCAATAGGTTATGTTGGATAGTTTGAAGGTTACTTACCTCTAGTTCAGCACCAGCGGCTGGCCAGAAGAAGTGGAGCGATCTTCCTTGCCGCACAGGGCAAACGCAGGCAATGTGGAGACGAGCGCTTGGTCATCGAACGTTCTTTCTTCCCCGACCGCAACAGACTTGAAATTGCCTGTGCTCGGGCCCGTTAGTGCTACAACGTAGCCCTAGTTATTATTAGGGCCCGAGCACCGAAATCGGTGGGAGGCCCTATTGAAATTGAAATGATTATTAGGGCCCGAGCACCGAAATCGGTGGGAGGCCCTATTGAAATTGAAATGATTATTATTATTAGGGCCCGAGCACCGAAATCGGTGGGAGGCCCTATTGAAATTGAAATGATTATTATTATTATTATTATTATTTTTCTTAGCTTAAATTAATTGGCTTTTTGAGGGCTTTAATGTGCTCAAAAAGTTGTAGGAGTTTGCAGTAAATTCGAAGGCGGCGTAAAATTACGTATTCTGGAGTATTTTGAAAAGGGCGTGGCAAAATGGCTCAAGAGCGCCATTTACGGAAAAGCCCCTCATTTAGCATTCACCGATCCTCAAAAAAAACAAAGATTATTGTGTATCATGACTAGATGCACAAAAAAGTCCATCAGTGCATTATGAATAACGCAACAGGAAGCCCGCCAGTTTGACTTTAGTGGCCATTTTGGTCATATTCCATATTTTTTCTTTGATGTACTTGTCGTACAGCTTTCATCAGATCAACTTCAAATTTAGACGATCGTCATCACAACAAATTGGAGATCTAAAGTTATTGAAGGATTACGTTTTAGCAAAACTGTCTGACCGTGGTGTGGCGTTAAAGTTTGATGAAACGCCATCAAAACACAAGCTTCCATATTTCAGACATATTTTGTCCAATTGAGTCCAAACTAGACACATTCGACAAGAGTCGCCACCAGAAGACATGGGTGCAGAAATTGTGACTTACAATCACAGCGCCCCCTGGTGGTAACGCGAAATGTCTTGTTTTGGTACGTGTTATGTTTTTATGTACTACTCAGACAGCTTTCATCAGATCAACTTAAAAATTAGATGAGACTCTACAAAACAAGATGAAGATCTAAAGTTATCAGAATTTAAACTTTTCATCATACCGTGTGACCGTGGTGAGGTCTCAAAGTTCGACTAAACGCCAATATAAGCGAGCTTCTGTAACTTAGACATATTTTGTCCAATCGACTCCAAACTACACATATAAGACAAGAGTCGCGACCGGAAGACATCTACCTAGAAATCATGACTTAAAAGGAAAGCGCCCCCTGGTGGCATCAGGAAATGTCTTGTTTTGGTCATCTTACTCTTTGATGTATTTCCCTCCAGCCACTTTACTAAACCATGTCAAACTGTGTCAAATTGGTCTCAAGATATTGATAATGTAGGCATAACATTATTGTGACTTTTCATCATGCAGATTGTTAATGGCGTGGCATCAAAGTTCATCAGCTCACCATGACCAATGAAACCCATTTTAACAGAGTTACCCTGAACGCAGCATGAGACCGCTTTCGGTTTGTTACGTCTCACACTTGGATGTATTTCTCCTCATTCACTTTGCTAAACCATGTCAAACTGTGTCACATGGGTCTCAATATATTGATAATGTAGGCATAACATTGCTGTGAGTTTTCATCATGCGGATTATTCATAGCTTTGCAGCAGACTTCTTCAACTCGCCATGACAAACGAAGCTGCATTTAACACAGCTGCAAGTGAACGCCTCATGAGACTCTGAACAAAGTTACGTCGTCACAAGCTGCGGAGCTGTGTATCACGAAGAACCGGAGAACGGTTGGCGAGTCTGGATGAGAGGACGGCGGCGGAGCCACTGTGGACGTTGTTAGCTCAGCAGGTTAGAGTGTGGGACGCACTCAAAGCTTTTTTCCCCCGTCCGTCGTGTCTTTTCCTGTGTGAACTCTGCCGCTCTCAACAGCAGCACTGGCTATGAGCTAGCTCCTGCTAGCTCCAACGAAGCATCTCTCAACTGCTACGTAAGTTAAACGGACACTTCTGACTGACTGTGATGATAAGCAAAAGAGACACTGTGGATGTGTGATGTGTTGTACTGCATTTGTTTGATCTGTTTACTAATACTAGCTCTAATAAATACTGTATAAATTATATTTTGCTCCTGAATTGAACTGTGTTAAAGGGGTTCACATGGAAAATATATGTTCAATTATGTAAAGGGTGATTTTTGTTACTATTATACTAATGGAGATTTAGCACTTGCTACACATTGTAAGAGCAGCTGTTCAAAGGAGCACTACGTCTTTTAAGGCTCTTTATTCAGAGTCACGGTGTTGATGTCCTGTCACGTGTTACAGTGAAAAATAACCGTGTCTCCCACCTTCAGTATTTAAATCGTTAATCTCAGACAGACTTCACTGAATTCTTTTGTTAAATATGAGTAAGTCATAGCCTTGTAACTTTACTAGAACAGACAGTGTCATACAGAGTTGTGGGCTTATATGCACTACCTATTTCCTAATCTGAAATGATTATGCTCTGATTAACTTTGAACTAATATTTTATTTTTACCATTTAAAAGTCTGTTAATTACTTAACCTGGCCCATGTATGACTTTACATATCTGTGTATTGGTTTCATGTTCCTCTAGAAGGTCCAACTTGACACACAACTTGAATCCAACCAGACTGAACACTGACTCCAGGTACAGACCTGATTTCATTACTTAAAAACAATCAAAGTATTGCACATAATACATAATGTATTAAATTATAATGCAATACTTTTAATGTGAAATAGCTCCATTAAAAACATTCATTGTCATGGTAGTGCACGTTTTAATCCAAAAGCATATTCAAATACACAGTTGAATATCCACAGAAAATAAGATTACACACTTTGTTCATATGTAACTCTTCCTCTACAATAATGACGATCACTTTCATGTTTCCTATCATTTTATTAGGGACAGACGAGCCTGAAGGACACAGCTGTGATGACCATGTTCTGTCTCTTATGGCAAAGCAGAAATATAAAACACTGGGTTCTTATCTAAAGTGTATCAAATCAGATCTCCACCATGTTGCTGCTGAGGACATCAGGTGCTGCAGTTCTTCATCTATGAAGAGAAAAAACGCACTGTTAAAGAATGTTTTGTGTTGTGTATAAAGCACAACAGATTTCAGATAGAACTGTTGTACTGTGGTCTTGGTTTATATCCTCATGGTGAAATGTACATATTTTAAGTCCCTTCTGATAAAAGTGCTGAAAGAAATACAACATTGTACAAATACCTAAAATGTCTTTCTACCTCATCAGTACTATTCAAGGTGATAATCTCCCACAGACCTATTGATAACAGTCCAAATCAAGTCTTTCCACTTCTCTCAGTGTGCAAACATAATTCTATAATTAATTTGAGAACTGTTTACAACACTGATGTGTGGAGATTAAAATCATACCTAAACTGTCTAATTCACTGTAAAACTCCATGACATTCGCAGGCCATCTGTAGTTAAGGGAGCAACGCATGGAGTGATGTGTAGATTACTAGTTTGATGATGCATGAGGAGAGGCGGTGGTCGAGTGGCAGAAACTTGGACTATGGGCAGAGAAGGTCTCTGGTTCGTCTTTGGTTCGACTCCATGGAGAGACAACAAAAGTCGAACCTGGATTGATCTGTCCAAAAATCCAAGAGTCTCCCTACCCTCTCTAGTGCCCATGAGCAAGGCACCTCACTCCCCCAACATCTGCTCCCCCGAGCGCCGTACATGGTCGCTCACTGCTCTGTGTGTCCTGCACCAGATGGGTAAAAAGCAGCGATTAAATTTCCCTACCTGCATGAGTGTGCCTTTGCATGTCTGTGCATGTGTTTGGGATGAATAAATGGATGTTAATCTTAATCTTTTAATCTTAATCAGTTGTCTTCCAGTTGACCAGCATGAAGCTGCAGATCTCCACCATGTTGCTGCTGGGGACATCAGGAGCTGCATTAATGAGGAGCAGAAGCGTACTGTTATGAATGTTTTGTGTTGTTTATGAAGCACTACTTATTTCAGCTAGAACCGATGTACTAGGGTCTGGGTTTGTATCCTAATGGTTAAATGCACATACTTTAAATCGCTTTTGATAAAACGTGACAAAGAAATACAACATTGTACACATAGATAAAATGTCTTTCTACCTCATCTGTAATATTCAAGGTGATGATCTCCCACAGAGCTGTTGATAACAGTCCACATCAAGTCTCTCCACTTCCCTCAGTGTGAAAACATAATTATATAATTAATTGGAGAAGTGTTTACAACACTGATGTGTGGACATTATAATCTTATCACTACTGTCTAATTCACTCTACAACTCCATGACAGACTAAATAAACGATGTGAAAATAGTAATGGCGGATATACCATCCTGTATCAGAATATTGGTGAAACAGTTACTATCACATGAAACGTACACGTGTAGCGTATTGATAGTAACTCATTAAAAAAAATAATGTCACAACCAAATCAAGACTGTCGAGTTATCTTGCTTCAATCTGTTCATTAGACGTGATAAATAAACGGTAACTTTTATAACAATTACATATTACAAAAAACTTGAGGAATGTAAGCATATGATGATAGATAAAGCAATAGGTTATGTTGGATAGTTTCAAGGTTACTTACCTCTAGTTCAGCACCAGCGGCTGGCCAGAAGAAGTGGAGCGATCTTCCTTGCCGCACAGGGCAAACGCAGGCAATGTGGAGACGAGCGCTTGGTCATCGAACGTTCTCTCTTCCCCGACCGCAACAGACTTGAAATTGCCTGTGCTCGGGCCCGTTAGTGCTACAACGTAGCCCTAGTTATTATTATTTTTCTTAGCTTAAATGAATTGGCTTTTTGACGGCTTTAATGTGCTCAAAAAGTTGTAGGAGTTTGCAGTAAATTCGAAGGCGGCGAAAAATTTCGTATTCTGGAGTATTTTGAAAAGGGCGTGGCAAAATGGCTCAAGAGCGCCACCTACGGAAAAGCCCCTCATTTAGCATTCACCGATCCTCAAAAAAAACAAAGACTATTGTGTATCATGAGTAGATGCACAAAAAAGTCCATCAGTGCATTATGAATAACGCAACAGGAAGCCCGCCAGTTTAACTTTAGTGGCCATTTTGGTCATATTCCATATTTTTTCTTTGATGTACTTGTCGTACAGCTTTCATCAGATCAACTTCAAATTTAGACGATCGTCATCACAACAAATTGGAGATCTAAAGTTATTGAAGGATTACGTTTTAGCAAAACCGTCTGACCGTGGTGTGGCGTTAAAGTTTGATGAAACGCCATCAAAACACAAGCTTCCATATTTCAGACATATTTTGTCCAATTGAGTCCAAACTAGACACATACGACAAGAGTCGCCACCAGAAGACATCGGTGCAGAAATTGTGACTTACAATCACAGCGCCCCCTGGTGGCAACAGGAAATGTCTTGTTTTTGGTACGTGTTATGTTTTTATGTACTACTCAGATAGCTTTCATCAGATCAACTTAAAAATTAGATGAGACTCTGCAAAACAAGATGAAGATCTAAAGTTATCAATATTTAAACTTTTCATCATACCGTGTGACCGTGGTGAGGTCTCAAAGTTCGACTAAACGCCAATATAAGCGAGCTTCTGTAACTTAGACATATTTTGTCCAATCGACTCCAAACTACACATATAAGACAAGAGTCGCGACTGGAAGACATCTACCTAGAAATCATGACTTAAAAGGAAAGCGCCCCCTGGTGGCATCAGGAAATGTCTTGTTTTGGTCATCTTACTCTTTGATGTATTTCCCTCCAGCCACTTTACTAAACCATGTCAAACTGTGTCAAATTGGTCTCAAGATATTGATAATGTAGGCATAACATTATTGTGACTTTTCATCATGCAGATTGTTAATGGCGTGGCATCAAAGTTCATCAGCTCACCATGACCAATGAAACCCATTTTAACAGAGTTACCATGAACGCAGCATGAGACCGCTTTCGGTTTGTTACGTCTCACACTTGGATGTATTTCTCCTCATTCACTTTGCTAAACCATGTCAAACTGTGTCACATGGGTCTCAATATATTGATAATGTAGGCATAACATTGCTGTGAGTTTTCATCATGCGGATTATTCATAGCTTTGCAGCAGACTTCTTCAACTCGCCATGACAAACGAAGCTGCATTTAACACAGCTGCAAGTGAACGCCTCATGAGACTCTGAAAAAAGTTACGTCGTCACAAGCTGCGGAGCTGTGTATCACGAAGAACCGGAGAACGGTTGGCGAGTCTGGATGAGAGGACGGCGGCGGAGTCACTGTGGACATTGTTCGCTCAGCAGGTTAGAGTGTGGGACGCACTCAAAGCTTTTTTCCCCTCTCCCGTTGTGTCTTTTCCTGTGTGAACTCTGCCGCTCTCAACAGCAGCACTGGCTATGAGCTAGCTCCTGCTAGCTCCAACGAAGCATCTCTCAACTGCTACGTAAGTTAAACGGACACTTCTGACTGACTGTGATGATAAGCAAAAGAGACACTGTGGATGTGTGATGTGTTGTACTGCATTTGTTTGATCTGTTTACTAATACTAGCTCTAATAAATACTGTATAAATTATATTTTGCTCCTGAATTGAACTGTGTTAAAGGGGTTCACATGGAAAATATATGTTCAATTATGTAAAGGGTGATTTTTGTTACTATTATACTAATTGAGATTTAGCACTTGCTACACATTGTAAGAGCAGCTGTTCAAAGGAGCACTACGTCTTTTAAGGCTCTTTATTCAGAGTCACGGTGTTGATGTCCTGTCACGTGTTACAGTGAAAAATAACCGTGTCTCCCACCTTCAGTATTTAAATCGTTAATCTCAGACAGACTTCACTGAATTCTTTTGTTAAATATGAGTAAGTCATAGCCTTGTAACTTTACTAGAACAGACAGTGTCATACAGAGTTGTGGGCTTATATGCACTACCTATTTCCTAATCTGAAATGATTATGCTCTGATTAACTTTGAACTAATATTTTATTTTTACCATTTAAAAGTCTGTTAATTACTTAACCTGGCCCATGTATGACTTTACATATCTGTGTATTGGTTTCATGTTCCTCTAGAAGGTCCAACTTGACACACAACTTGAATCCAACCAGACTGAACACTGACTCCAGGTACAGACCTGATTTCATTACTTAAAAACAATCAAAGTATTGCACATAATACATAATGTATTAAATTATAATGCAATACTTTTAATGTGAAATAGCTCCATTAAAAACATTCATTGTCATGGTAGTGCACGTTTTAATCCAAAAGCATATTCAAATACACAGTTGAATATCCACAGAAAATAAGATTACACACTTTGTTCATATGTAACTCTTCCTCTACAATAATGACGATCACTTTCATGTTTCCTATCATTTTATTAGGGACAGACGAGCCTGAAGGACACAGCTGTGATGACCATGTTCTGTCTCTTATGGCAAAGCAGAAATATAAAACACTGGGTTCTTATCTAAAGTGTATCAAATCAGATCTCCACCATGTTGCTGCTGAGGACATCAGGTGCTGCAGTTCTTCATCTATGAAGAGAAAAAACGCACTGTTAAAGAATGTTTTGTGTTGTGTATAAAGCACAACAGATTTCAGATAGAACTGTTGTACTGTGGTCTTGGTTTATATCCTCATGGTGAAATGTACATATTTTAAGTCCCTTCTGATAAAAGTGCTGAAAGAAATACAACATTGTACAAATACATAAAATGTCTTTCTACCTCATCAGTACTATTCAAGGTGATAATCTCCCACAGACCTATTGATAACAGTCCAAATCAAGTCTTTCCACTTCTCTCAGTGTGAAAACATAATTCTATAATTAATTTGAGAACTGTTTACAACACTGATGTGTGGAGATTAAAATCATACCTAAACTGTCTAATTCACTGTAAAACTCCATGACATTTGCAGGCCATCTGTAGTTAAGGGAGCAACGCATGGAGTGATGTGTAGATTACTAGTTTGATGATGCATGAGGAGAGGCGGTGGTCGAGTGGCAGAAACTTGGACTATGGGCAGAGAAGGTCTCTGGTTCGTCTTTGGTTCGACTCCATGGAGAGACAACAAAAGTCGAACCTGGATTGATCTGTCCAAAAATCCAAGAGTCTCCCTACCCTCTCTAGTGCCCATGAGCAAGGCACCTCACTCCCCCAACATCTGCTCCCCCGAGCGCCGTACATGGTCGCTCACTGCTCTGTGTGTCCTGCACCAGATGGGTAAAAAGCAGCGATTAAATTTCCCTACCTGCATGAGTGTGCCTTTGCATGTCTGTGCATGTGTTTGGGATGAATAAATGGATTTTAATCTTAATCTTTTAATCTTAATCAGTTGTCTTCCAGTTGACCAGCATGAAGCTGCAGATCTCCACCATGTTGCTGCTGGGGACATCAGGAGCTGCATTAATGAGGAGCAGAAGCGTACTGTTAAGAATGTTTTGTGTTGTTTATGAAGCACTACTTATTTCAGCTAGAACCGATGTACTAGGGTCTGGGTTTGTATCCTAATGGTTAAATGCGCATACTTTAAATCGCTTTTGATAAAACATGACAAAGAAATACAACATTGTACACATAGATAAAATGTCTTTCTACCTCATCTGTAATATTCAAGGTGATGATCTCCCACAGAGCTGTTGATAACAGTCCACATCAAGTCTCTCCACTTCCCTCAGTGTGAAAACATAATTATATAATTAATTGGAGAAGTGTTTACAACACTGATGTGTGGACATTATAATGTTATCACTACTGTCTAATTCACTCTACAACTCCATGACAGACTAAATAAACGATGTGAAAATAGTAATGGCAGATATACCATCCTGTATCAGAATATTGGTGAAACAGTTACTATCACATGAAACGTACACGTGTAGCGTATTGATAGTAACTCATTAAAAAAAATAATGTCACAACCAAAACAAGACTGTCGAGTTATCGTGCTTCAATCTGTTCATTAGACGTGATAAATAAACGGTAACTTTTATAACAATTACATATTACAAAAAACTTGAGGCATGTAAGCATATGATGATAGATAAAGCAATAGGTTATGTTGGATAGTTTCAAGGTTACTTACCTCTAGTTCAGCACCAGCGGCTGGCCAGAAGAAGTGGAGCGATCTTCCTTGCCGCACAGGGCAAACGCAGGCAATGTGGAGACGAGCGCTTGGTCATCGAACGTTCTCTCTTCCCCGACCGCAACAGACTTGAAATTGCCTGTGCTCGGGCCCGTTAGTGCTACAACGTAGCCCTAGTTATTATTATTAGGGCCCGAGCACCGAAATCGGTGGGAGGCCCTATTGAAATTGAAATGATTATTATTATTATTATTATTATTATTTTTCTTAGCTTAAATGAATTGGCTTTTTGAGGGCTTTAATGTGCTCAAAAAGTTGTAGGAGTTTGCAGTAAATTCGAAGGCGGCGTAAAATTACGTATTCTGGAGTATTTTGATAAGGGCGTGGCAAAATGGCTAAAGAGCGCCACCTACGGAAAAGCCCCTCATTTAGCATTCACCGATCCTCAAAAAAAACAAAGATTATTGTGTATCATGACTAGATGCACAAAAAAGTCCATCAGTGCATTATGAATAACGCAACAGGAAGCCCGCCAGTTTGACTTTAGTGGCCATTTTGGTCATATTCCATATTTTTTCTTTGATGTACTTGTCGTACAGCTTTCATCAGATCAACTTCAAATTTAGACGATCGTCATCACAACAAATTGGAGATCTAAAGTTATTGAAGGATTACGTTTTAGCAAAACCGTCTGACCGTGGTGTGGCGTTAAAGTTTGATGAAACGCCATCAAAACACAAGCTTCCATATTTCAGACATATTTTGTCCAATTGAGTCCAAACTAGACACATTCGACAAGAGTCGCCACCAGAAGACATGGGTGCAGAAATTGTGACTTACAATCACAGCGCCCCCTGGTGGTAACGCGAAATGTCTTGTTTTGGTACGTGTTATGTTTTTATGTACTACTCAGACAGCTTTCATCAGATCAACTTAAAAATTAGATGAGACTCTACAAAACAAGATGAAGATCTAAAGTTATCAGAATTTAAACTTTTCATCATACCGTGTGACCGTGGTGAGGTCTCAAAGTTCGACTAAACGCCAATATAAGCGAGCTTCTGTAACTTAGACATATTTTGTCCAATCGACTCCAAACTACACATATAAGACAAGAGTCGCGACCGGAAGACATCTACCTAGAAATCATGACTTAAAAGGAAAGCGCCCCCTGGTGGCATCAGGAAATGTCTTGTTTTGGTCATCTTACTCTTTGATGTATTTCCCTCCAGCCACTTTACTAAACCATGTCAAACTGTGTCAAATTGGTCTCAAGATATTGATAATGTAGGCATAACATTATTGTGACTTTTCATCATGCAGATTGTTAATGGCGTGGCATCAAAGTTCATCAGCTCACCATGACCAATGAAACCCATTTTAACAGAGTTACCCTGAACGCAGCATGAGACCGCTTTCGGTTTGTTACGTCTCACACTTGGATGTATTTCTCCTCATTCACTTTGCTAAACCATGTCAAACTGTGTCACATGGGTCTCAATATATTGATAATGTAGGCATAACATTGCTGTGAGTTTTCATCATGCAGATTATTCATAGCTTTGCAGCAGACTTCTTCAACTCGCCATGACAAACGAAGCTGCATTTAACACAGCTGCAAGTGAACGCCTCATGAGACTCTGAAAAAGTTACGTCGTCACAAGCTGCGGAGCTGTGTATCACGAAGAACCGGAGAACGGTTGGCGAGTCTGGATGAGATGACGGCGGCGGAGTCACTGTGGACGTTGTTCGCTCAGCAGGTTAGAGTGTGGGACTCAAAGCTTTTTTCCCCTCTCCCGTTGTGTCTTTTCCTGTGTGAACTCTGCCGCTCTCAACAGCAGCACTGGCTATGAGCTAGCTCCTGCTAGCTCCGACGAAGCATCTCTCAACTGCTACGTAAGTTAAACGGACACTTCTGACTGACTGTGATGATAAGCAAAAGAGACACTGTGGATGTGTGATGTGTTGTACTGCATTTGTTTGATCTGTTTACTAATACTAGCTCTAATAAATACTGTATAAATTATATTTTGCTCCTGAATTGAACTGTGTTAAAGGGGTTCACATGGAAAATATATGTTCAATTATTTAAGGGTGATTTTTGTTACTATTATACTAATGGAGATTTAGCACTTGCTACACATTGTAAGAGCAGCTGTTCAAAGGAGCACCACGTCTTTTAAGGCTCTTTATTCAGAGTCACGGTGTTGATGTCCTGTCACGTGTTACAGTGAAAAATAACCGTGTCTCCCACCTTCAGTATTTAAATCGTTAATCTCAGACAGACTTCACTGAATTCTTTTGGTAAATATGAGTAAGTCATAGCCTTGTACCTTTACTAGAACAGACAGTGTCATACAGAGTTGTGGGCGTATATGCACTACCTATTTCCTAATCTGAAATGATTATGCTCTGATTAACTTTGAACTAATATTTTATTTTTACCATTTAAAAGTCTGTTAATTACTTAACCTGGCCCATGTATGACTTTACATATCTGTGTATTGGTTTCATGTTCCTCTAGAAGGTCCAACTTGACACACAACTTGAATCCAACCAGACTGAACACTGACTCCAGGTACAGACCTGATTTCATTACTTAAAAACAATCAAAGTATTGCACATAATACATAATGTATTAAATTATAATGCAATACTTTTAATGTGAAATAGCTCCATTAAAAACATTCATTGTCATGGTAGTGCACGTTTTAATCCAAAAGCATATTCAAATACACAGTTGAATATCCACAGAAAATAAGATTACACACTTTGTTCATATGTAACTCTTCCTCTACAATAATGACGATCACTTTCATGTTTCCTATCATTTTATTAGGGACAGACGAGCCTGAAGGACACAGCTGTGATGACCATGTTCTGTCTCTTATGGCAAAGCAGAAATATAAAACACTGGGTTCTTATCTAAAGTGTATCAAATCAGATCTCCACCATGTTGCTGCTGAGGACATCAGGTGCTGTAGTTCTTCATCTATGAAGAGAAAAAACGCACTGTTAAAGAATGTTTTGTGTTGTGTATAAAGCACAACAGATTTCAGATAGAACTGTTGTACTGTGGTCTTGGTTTATATCCTCATGGTGAAATGTACATATTTTAAGTCCCTTCTGATAAAAGTGCTGAAAGAAATACAACATTGTACAAATACATAAAATGTCTTTCTACCTCATCAGTACTATTCAAGGTGATAATCTCCCACAGACCTATTGATAACAGTCCAAATCAAGTCTTTCCACTTCTCTCAGTGTGAAAACATAATTCTATAATTAATTTGAGAACTGTTTACAACACTGATGTGTGGAGATTAAAATCATACCTAAACTGTCTAATTCACTGTAAAACTCCATGACATTCGCAGGCCATCTTTAGTTAAGGGAGCAACGCATGGAGTGATGTGTAGATTACTAGTTTGATGATGCATGAGGAGAGGCGGTGGTCGAGTGGCAGAAACTTGGACTATGGGCAGAGAAGGTCTCTGGTTCGTCTTTGGTTCGACTCCATGGAGAGACAACAAAAGTCGAACCTGGATTGATCTGTCCAAAAATCCAAGAGTCTCCCTACCCTCTCTAGTGCCCATGAGCAAGGCACCTCACTCCCCCAACATCTGCTCCCCCGAGCGCCGTACATGGTCGCTCACTGCTCTGTGTGTCCTGCACCAGATGGGTAAAAAGCAGCGATTAAATTTCCCTACCTGCATGAGTGTGCCTTTGCATGTCTGTGCATGTGTTTGGGATGAATAAATGGATTTTAATCTTAATCTTTTAATCTTAATCAGTTGTCTTCCAGTTGACCAGCATGAAGCTGCAGATCTCCACCATGTTGCTGCTGGGGACATCAGGAGCTGCATTAATGAGGAGCAGAAGCGTACTGTTAAGAATGTTTTGTGTTGTTTATGAAGCACTACTTATTTCAGCTAGAACCGATGTACTAGGGTCTGGGTTTGTATCCTAATGGTTAAATGCGCATACTTTAAATCGCTTTTGATAAAACATGACAAAGAAATACAACATTGTACACATAGATAAAATGTCTTTCTACCTCATCTGTAATATTCAAGGTGATGATCTCCCACAGAGCTGTTGATAACAGTCCACATCAAGTCTCTCCACTTCCCTCAGTGTGAAAACATAATTATATAATTAATTGGAGAAGTGTTTACAACACTGATGTGTGGACATTATAATGTTATCACTACTGTCTAATTCACTCTACAACTCCATGACAGACTAAATAAACGATGTGAAAATAGTAATGGCGGATATACCATCCTGTATCAGAATATTGGTGAAACAGTTACTATCACATGAAACGTACACGTGTAGCGTATTGATAGTAACTCATTAAAAAAAATAATGTCACAACCAAAACAAGACTGTCGAGTTATCGTGCTTCAATCTGTTCATTAGACGTGATAAATAAACGGTAACTTTTATAACAATTACATATTACAAAAAACTTGAGGCATGTAAGCATATGATGATAGATAAAGCAATAGGTTATGTTGGATAGTTTCAAGGTTACTTACCTCTAGTTCAGCACCAGCGGCTGGCCAGAAGAAGTGGAGCGATCTTCCTTGCCGCACAGGGCAAACGCAGGCAATGTGGAGACGAGCGCTTGGTCATCGAACGTTCTCTCTTCCCCGACCGCAACAGACTTGAAATTGCCTGTGCTCGGGCCCGTTAGTGCTACAACGTAGCCCTAGTTATTATTATTTTTCTTAGCTTAAATGAATTGGCTTTTTGAGGGCTTTAATGTGCTCAAAAAGTTGTAGGAGTTTGCAGTAAATTCGAAGGCGGCGTAAAATTACGTATTCTGGAGTATTTTGAAAAGGGCGTGGCAAAATGGCTCAAGAGTGCCACCTACGGAAAAGCCCCTCATTTAGCATTCACCGATCCTCAAAAAAAACAAAGATTATTGTGTATCATGACTAGATGCACAAAAAAGTCCATCAGTGCATTATGAATAACGCAACAGGAAGCCCGCCAGTTTGACTTTAGTGGCCATTTTGGTCATATTCCATATTTTTTCTTTGATGTACTTGTCGTACAGCTTTCATCAGATCAACTTCAAATTTAGACGATCGTCATCACAACAAATTGGAGATCTAAAGTTATTGAAGGATTACGTTTTAGCAAAACCGTCTGACCGTGGTGTGGCGTTAAAGTTTGATGAAACGCCATCAAAACACAAGCTTCCATATTTCAGACATATTTTGTCCAATTGAGTCCAAACTAGACACATTCGACAAGAGTCGCCACCAGAAGACATGGGTGCAGAAATTGTGACTTACAATCACAGCGCCCCCTGGTGGTAACGCGAAATGTCTTATTTTGGTACGTGTTATGTTTTTATGTACTACTCAGACAGCTTTCATCAGATCAACTTAAAAATTAGATGAGACTCTACAAAACAAGATGAAGATCTAAAGTTATCAGAATTTAAACTTTTCATCATACCGTGTGACCGTGGTGAGGTCTCAAAGTTCGACTAAACGCCAATATAAGCGAGCTTCTGTAACTTAGACATATTTTGTCCAATCGACTCCAAACTACACATATAAGACAAGAGTCGCGACCGGAAGACATCTACCTAGAAATCATGACTTAAAAGGAAAGCGCCCCCTGGTGGCATCAGGAAATGTCTTGTTTTGGTCATCTTACTCTTTGATGTATTTCCCTCCAGCCACTTTACTAAACCATGTCAAACTGTGTCAAATTGGTCTCAAGATATTGATAATGTAGGCATAACATTATTGTGACTTTTCATCATGCAGATTGTTAATGGCGTGGCATCAAAGTTCATCAGCTCACCATGACCTATGAAACCCATTTTAACAGAGTTACCCTGAACGCAGCATGAGACCGCTTTCGGTTTGTTACGTCTCACACTTGGATGTATTTCTCCTCATTCACTTTGCTAAACCATGTCAAACTGTGTCACATGGGTCTCAATATATTGATAATGTAGGCATAACATTGCTGTGAGTTTTCATCATGCGGATTATTCATAGCTTTGCAGCAGACTTCTTCAACTCGCCATGACAAACGAAGCTGCATTTAACACAGATGCAAGTGAACGCCTCATGAGTTACGTCGTCACAAGCTGCGGAGCTGTGTATCACGAAGAACCGGAGAACGGTTGGCGAGTCTGGATGAGAGGACGGCGGCGGAGTCACTGTGGACGTTGTTCGCTCAGCAGGTTAGAGTGTGGGACTCAAAGCTTTTTTCCCCTCTCCCGTTGTGTCTTTTCCTGTGTGAACTCTGCCGCTCTCAACAGCAGCACTGGCTATGAGCTAGCTCCTGCTAGCTCCAACGAAGCATCTCTCAACTGCTACGTAAGTTAAACGGACACTTCTGACTGACTGTGATGATAAGCAAAAGAGACACTGTGGATGTGTGATGTGTTGTACTGCATTTGTTTGATCTGTTTACTAATACTAGCTCTAATAAATACTGTATAAATTATATTTTGCTCCTGAATTGAACTGTGTTAAAGGGGTTCACATGGAAAATATATGTTCAATTATGTAAAGGGTGATTTTTGTTACTATTATACTAATGGAGATTTAGCACTTGCTACACATTGTAAGAGCAGCTGTTCAAAGGAGCACTACGTCTTTTAAGGCTCTTTATTCAGAGTCACGGTGTTGATGTCCTGTCACGTGTTACAGTGAAAAAAAACCGTGTCTCCCACCTTCAGTATTTAAATCGTTAATCTCAAACAGACTTCACTGAATTCTTTTGGTAAATATGAGTAAGTCATAGCCTTGTACCTTTACTAGAACAGACAGTGTCATACAGAGTTGTGGGCGTATATGCACTACCTATTTCCTAATCTGAAATGATTATGCTCTGATTAACTTTGAACTAATATTTTATTTTTACCATTTAAAAGTCTGTTAATTACTTAACCTGGCCCATGTATGACTTTACATATCTGTGTATTGGTTTCATGTTCCTCTAGAAGGTCCAACTTGACACACAACTTGAATCCAACCAGACTGAACACTGACTCCAGGTACAGACCTGATTTCATTACTTAAAAACAATCAAAGTATTGCACATAATACATAATGTATTAAATTATAATGCAATACTTTTAATGTGAAATAGCTCCATTAAAAACATTCATTGTCATGGTAGTGCACGTTTTAATCCAAAAGCATATTCAAATACACAGTTGAATATCCACAGAAAATAAGATTACACACTTTGTTCATATGTAACTCTTCCTCTACAATAATGACGATCACTTTCATGTTTCCTATCATTTTATTAGGGACAGACGAGCCTGAAGGACACAGCTGTGATGACCATGTTCTGTCTCTTATGGCAAAGCAGAAATATAAAACACTGGGTTCTTATCTAAAGTGTATCAAATCAGATCTCCACCATGTTGCTGCTGAGGACATCAGGTGCTGCAGTTCTTCATCTATGAAGAGAAAAAACGCACTGTTAAAGAATGTTTTGTGTTGTGTATAAAGCACAACAGATTTCAGATAGAACTGTTGTACTGTGGTCTTGGTTTATATCCTCATGGTGAAATGTACATATTTTAAGTCCCTTCTGATAAAAGTGCTGAAAGAAATACAACACTGTACAAATACATAAAATGTCTTTCTACCTCATCAGTACTATTCAAGGTGATAATCTCCCACAGACCTATTGATAACAGTCCAAATCAAGTCTTTCCACTTCTCTCAGTGTGAAAACATAATTCTATAATTAATTTGAGAACTGTTTACAACACTGATGTGTGGAGATTAAAATCATACCTAAACTGTCTAATTCACTGTAAAACTCCATGACATTCGCAGGCCATCTGTAGTTAAGGGAGCAACGCATGGAGTGATGTGTAGATTACTAGTTTGATGATGCATGAGGAGAGGCGGTGGTCGAGTGGCAGAAACTTGGACTATGGGCAGAGAAGGTCTCTGGTTCGTCTTTGGTTCGACTCCATGGAGAGACAACAAAAGTCGAACCTGGATTGATCTGTCCAAAAATCCAAGAGTCTCCCTACCCTCTCTAGTGCCCATGAGCAAGGCACCTCACTCCCCCAACATCTGCTCCCCCGAGCGCCGTACATGGTCGCTCACTGCTCTGTGTGTCCTGCACCAGATGGGTAAAAAGCAGCGATTAAATTTCCCTACCTGCATGAGTGTGCCTTTGCATGTCTGTGCATGTGTTTGGGATGAATAAATGGATTTTAATCTTAATCTTTTAATCTTAATCAGTTGTCTTCCAGTTGACCAGCATGAAGCTGCAGATCTCCACCATGTTGCTGCTGGGGACATCAGGAGCTGCATTAATGAGGAGCAGAAGCGTACTGTTATGAATGTTTTGTGTTGTTTATGAAGCACTACTTATTTCAGCTAGAACCGATGTACTAGGGTCTGGGTTTGTATCCTAATGGTTAAATGCACATACTTTAAATCGCTTTTGATAAAACGTGACAAAGAAATACAACATTGTACACATAGATAAAATGTCTTTCTACCTCATCTGTAATATTCAAGGTGATGATCTCCCACAGAGCTGTTGATAACAGTCCACATCAAGTCTCTCCACTTCCCTCAGTGTGAAAACATAATTATATAATTAATTGGAGAAGTGTTTACAACACTGATGTGTGGACATTATAATGTTATCACTACTGTCTAATTCACTCTACAACTCCATGACAGACTAAATAAACGATGTGAAAATAGTAATGGCGGATATACCATCCTGTATCAGAATATTGGTGAAACAGTTACTATCACATGAAACGTACACGTGTAGCGTATTGATAGTAACTCATTAAAAAAAATAATGTCACAACCAAAACAAGACTGTCGAGTTATCTTGCTTCAATCTGTTCATTAGACGTGATAAATAAACGGTAACTTTTATAACAATTACATATTACAAAAAACTTGAGGCATGTAAGCATATGATGATAGATAAAGCAATAGGTTATGTTGGATAGTTTCAAGGTTACTTACCTCTAGTTCAGCACCAGCGGCTGGCCAGAAGAAGTGGAGCGATCTTCCTTGCCGCACAGGGCAAACGCAGGCAATGTGGAGACGAGCGCTTGGTCATCGAACGTTCTCTCTTCCCCGACCGCAACAGACTTGAAATTGCCTGTGCTCGGGCCCGTTAGTGCTACAACGTAGCCCTAGTTAGGGCCCGAGCACCGAAATCGGTGGGAGGCCCTATTGAAATTGAAATGATTATTAGGGCCCGAGCACCGAAATCGGTGGGAGGCCCTATTGAAATTGAAATGATTATTATTAGGGCCCGAGCACCGAAATCGGTGGGAGGCCCTATTGAAATTGAAATGATTATTATTATTATTATTATTATTTTTCTTAGCTTAAATGAATTGGCTTTTTGACGGCTTTAATGTGCTCAAAAAGTTGTAGGAGTTTGCAGTAAATTCGAAGGCGGCGAAAAATTTCGTATTCTGGAGTATTTTGAAAAGGGCGTGGCAAAATGGCTCAAGAGCGCCACCTACGGAAAAGCCCCTCATTTAGCATTCACCGATCCTCAAAAAAAACAAAGACTATTGTGTATCATGAGTAGATGCACAAAAAAGTCCATCAGTGCATTATGAATAACGCAACAGGAAGCCCGCCAGTTTAACTTTAGTGGCCATTTTGGTCATATTCCATATTTTTTCTTTGATGTACTTGTCGTACAGCTTTCATCAGATCAACTTCAAATTTAGACGATCGTCATCACAACAAATTGGAGATCTAAAGTTATTGAAGGATTACGTTTTAGCAAAACCGTCTGACCGTGGTGTGGCGTTAAAGTTTGATGAAACGCCATCAAAACACAAGCTTCCATATTTCAGACATATTTTGTCCAATTGAGTCCAAACTAGACACATACGACAAGAGTCGCCACCAGAAGACATCGGTGCAGAAATTGTGACTTACAATCACAGCGCCCCCTGGTGGCAACAGGAAATGTCTTGTTTTTGGTACGTGTTATGTTTTTATGTACTACTCAGATAGCTTTCATCAGATCAACTTAAAAATTAGATGAGACTCTGCAAAACAAGATGAAGATCTAAAGTTATCAATATTTAAACTTTTCATCATACCGTGTGACCGTGGTGAGGTCTCAAAGTTCGACTAAACGCCAATATAAGCGAGCTTCTGTAACTTAGACATATTTTGTCCAATCGACTCCAAACTACACATATAAGACAAGAGTCGCGACCGGAAGACATCTACCTAGAAATCATGACTTAAAAGGAAAGCGCCCCCTGGTGGCATCAGGAAATGTCTTGTTTTGGTCATCTTACTCTTTGATGTATTTCCCTCCAGCCACTTTACTAAACCATGTCAAACTGTGTCAAATTGGTCTCAAGATATTGATAATGTAGGCATAACATTATTGTGACTTTTCATCATGCAGATTGTTAATGGCGTGGCATCAAAGTTCATCAGCTCACCATGACCAATGAAACCCATTTTAACAGAGTTACCCTGAACGCAGCATGAGACCGCTTTCGGTTTGTTACGTCTCACACTTGGATATATTTCTCCTCATTCACTTTGCTAAACCATGTCAAACTGTGTCACATGGGTCTCAATATATTGATAATGTAGGCATAACATTGCTGTGAGTTTTCATCATGCGGATTATTCATAGCTTTGCAGCAGACTTCTTCAACTCGCCATGACAAACGAAGCTGCATTTAACACAGCTGCAAGTGAACGCCTCATGAGACTCTGAAAGAAGTTACGTCGTCACAAGCTGCGGAGCTGTGTATCACGAAGAACCGGAGAACGGTTGGCGAGTCTGGATGAGAGGACGGCGGCGGAGTCACTGTGGACGTTGTTAGCTCAGCAGGTTAGAGTGTGGGACGCACTCAAAGCTTTTTTCCCCCGTCCGTCGTGTCTTTTCCTGTGTGAACTCTGCCGCTCTCAACAGCAGCACTGGCTATGAGCTAGCTCCTGCTAGCTCCAACGAAGCATCTCTCAACTGCTACGTAAGTTAAACGGACACTTCTGACTGACTGTGATGATAAGCAAAAGAGACACTGTGGATGTGTGATGTGTTGTACTGCATTTGTTTGATCTGTTTACTAATACTAGCTCTAATAAATACTGTATAAATTATATTTTGCTCCTGAATTGAACTGTGTTAAAGGGGTTCACATGGAAAATATATGTTCAATTATGTAAAGGGTGATTTTTGTTACTATTATACTAATGGAGATTTAGCACTTGCTACACATTGTAAGAGCAGCTGTTCAAAGGAGCACTACGTCTTTTAAGGCTCTTTATTCAGAGTCACCGTGTTGATGTCCTGTCACGTGTTACAGTGAAAAATAACCGTGTCTCCCACCTTCAGTATTTAAATCGTTAATCTCAGACAGACTTCACTGAATTCTTTTGTTAAATATGAGTAAGTCATAGCCTTGTAACTTTACTAGAACAGACAGTGTCATACAGAGTTGTGGGCTTATATGCACTACCTATTTCCTAATCTGAAATGATTATGCTCTGATTAACTTTGAACTAATATTTTATTTTTACCATTTAAAAGTCTGTTAATTACTTAACCTGGCCCATGTATGACTTTACATATCTGTGTATTGGTTTCATGTTCCTCTAGAAGGTCCAACTTGACACACAACTTGAATCCAACCAGACTGAACACTGACTCCAGGTACAGACCTGATTTCATTACTTAAAAACAATCAAAGTATTGCACATAATACATAATGTATTAAATTATAATGCAATACTTTTAATGTGAAATAGCTCCATTAAAAACATTCATTGTCATGGTAGTGCACGTTTTAATCCAAAAGCATATTCAAATACACAGTTGAATATCCACAGAAAATAAGATTACACACTTTGTTCATATGTAACTCTTCCTCTACAATAATGACGATCACTTTCATGTTTCCTATCATTTTATTAGGGACAGACGAGCCTGAAGGACACAGCTGTGATGACCATGTTCTGTCTCTTATGGCAAAGCAGAAATATAAAACACTGGGTTCTTATCTAAAGTGTATCAAATCAGATCTCCACCATGTTGCTGCTGAGGACATCAGGTGCTGCAGTTCTTCATCTATGAAGAGAAAAAACGCACTGTTAAAGAATGTTTTGTGTTGTGTATAAAGCACAACAGATTTCAGATAGAACTGTTGTACTGTGGTCTTGGTTTATATCCTCATGGTGAAATGTACATATTTTAAGTCCCTTCTGATAAAAGTGCTGAAAGAAATACAACATTGTACAAATACCTAAAATGTCTTTCTACCTCATCAGTACTATTCAAGGTGATAATCTCCCACAGACCTATTGATAACAGTCCAAATCAAGTCTTTCCACTTCTCTCAGTGTGAAAACATAATTCTATAATTAATTTGAGAACTGTTTACAACACTGATGTGTGGAGATTAAAATCATACCTAAACTGTCTAATTCACTGTAAAACTCCATGACATTCGCAGGCCATCTGTAGTTAAGGGAGCAACGCATGGAGTGATGTGTAGATTACTAGTTTGATGATGCATGAGGAGAGGCGGTGGTCGAGTGGCAGAAACTTGGACTATGGGCAGAGAAGGTCTCTGGTTCGTCTTTGGTTCGACTCCATGGAGAGACAACAAAAGTCGAACCTGGATTGATCTGTCCAAAAATCCAAGAGTCTCCCTACCCTCTCTAGTGCCCATGAGCAAGGCACCTCACTCCCCCAACATCTGCTCCCCCGAGCGCCGTACATGGTCGCTCACTGCTCTGTGTGTCCTGCACCAGATGGGTAAAAAGCAGCGATTAAATTTCCCTACCTGCATGAGTGTGCCTTTGCATGTCTGTGCATGTGTTTGGGATGAATAAATGGATGTTAATCTTAATCTTTTAATCTTAATCAGTTGTCTTCCAGTTGACCAGCATGAAGCTGCAGATCTCCACCATGTTGCTGCTGGGGACATCAGGAGCTGCATTAATGAGGAGCAGAAGCGTACTGTTATGAATGTTTTGTGTTGTTTATGAAGCACTACTTATTTCAGCTAGAACCGATGTACTAGGGTCTGGGTTTGTATCCTAATGGTTAAATGCACATACTTTAAATCGCTTTTGATAAAACGTGACAAAGAAATACAACATTGTACACATAGATAAAATGTCTTTCTACCTCATCTGTAATATTCAAGGTGATGATCTCCCACAGAGCTGTTGATAACAGTCCACATCAAGTCTCTCCACTTCCCTCAGTGTGAAAACATAATTATATAATTAATTGGAGAAGTGTTTACAACACTGATGTGTGGACATTATAATCTTATCACTACTGTCTAATTCACTCTACAACTCCATGACAGACTAAATAAACGATGTGAAAATAGTAATGGCGGATATACCATCCTGTATCAGAATATTGGTGAAACAGTTACTATCACATGAAACGTACACGTGTAGCGTATTGATAGTAACTCATTAAAAAAAATAATGTCACAACCAAATCAAGACTGTCGAGTTATCTTGCTTCAATCTGTTCATTAGACGTGATAAATAAACGGTAACTTTTATAACAATTACATATTACAAAAAACTTGAGGAATGTAAGCATATGATGATAGATAAAGCAATAGGTTATGTTGGATAGTTTCAAGGTTACTTACCTCTAGTTCAGCACCAGCGGCTGGCCAGAAGAAGTGGAGCGATCTTCCTTGCCGCACAGGGCAAACGCAGGCAATGTGGAGACGAGCGCTTGGTCATCGAACGTTCTCTCTTCCCCGACCGCAACAGACTTGAAATTGCCTGTGCTCGGGCCCGTTAGTGCTACAACGTAGCCCTAGTTATTATTATTTTTCTTAGCTTAAATGAATTGGCTTTTTGACGGCTTTAATGTGCTCAAAAAGTTGTAGGAGTTTGCAGTAAATTCGAAGGCGGCGAAAAATTTCGTATTCTGGAGTATTTTGAAAAGGGCGTGGCAAAATGGCTCAAGAGCGCCACCTACGGAAAAGCCCCTCATTTAGCATTCAACGATCCTCAAAAAAAACAAAGACTATTGTGTATCATGAGTAGATGCACAAAAAAGTCCATCAGTGCATTATGAATAACGCAACAGGAAGCCCGCCAGTTTAACTTTAGTGGCCATTTTGGTCATATTCCATATTTTTTCTTTGATGTACTTGTCGTACAGCTTTCATCAGATCAACTTCAAATTTAGACGATCGTCATCACAACAAATTGGAGATCTAAAGTTATTGAAGGATTACGTTTTAGCAAAACCGTCTGACCGTGGTGTGGCGTTAAAGTTTGATGAAACGCCATCAAAACACAAGCTTCCATATTTCAGACATATTTTGTCCAATTGAGTCCAAACTAGACACATACGACAAGATTCGCGACCAGAAGACATCGGTGCAGAAATTGTGACTTACAATCACAGCGCCCCCTGGGGGCAACAGGAAATGTCTTGTTTTTAAGACGTGTTATGTTTTTATGTACTACTCGGAGACCTTTAATCAATCAACTTAAAAATTAGATGAGACTCTACAAAACAAGATGAAGATCTAAAGTTATCAATATTTAAACTTTTCATCACACCGTGTGACCGTGGTGAGGTCTCAAAGTTCGACTAAACGCCAATATAAGCAAGCTTCTGTAACTTAGACATATTTTGTCCAATCGACTCCAAACTACACATATAAGACAAGAGTCGCGACCGGAAGACATCTACCTAGAAATCATGACTTAAAAGGAAAGCGCCCCCTGGTGGCATCAGGAAATGTCTTGTTTGTGTACATCGTGCGCTTTGATTTATTTGTCGGAGAGCTTTCATCACATCAATTTAAAATTTAGACGGGTGGCATCACAACAAGATGGAGATCTAAAGTTATCAAAGAAACAACTTTTCGACACACCGTCTGACTGTGGCGGGGCGTCAAATCAGCTCACCATGACACACGAAACCGCTTAAAGGGGACATATTCGCTTTAAAGGGGACATATTATTTCCATTTCAACACAGTTGATATGGTTCCTTGGGGTCTTAATGAAATGTCTGTAAAATATTTTGGTAGAAATACCCCAAGGATAATTTAAAACAGCACCTTTTTACTCTGTCTAAAACAGACCTCCTCAGATCAACCTGTTTTTAAGGCCCCGCCCCCCTCTCACCCCGCCCCCATCTTACCCCAACCCCTTTCACCCCTCTCATCCCTCCCCCTTCTCACCCCTCCCCCCTCTCATGGAGGTGTAGGACATGTGCTTGAATGTGTTCTCACTACAGAATGCATTCAACATCTATAGGGCAGATTATGGGCCTCGTGAAAATTTACGTATTCTGGGGTATTTGGAAATGGGTGTGGCAAAATGGCTCAACAGCGCCACCAACGGTGCTTTCCCTCATTTACGGAGAAACACCTTATTTAGCATTCACTGATCCGCACGAAATTGAAGACAGTTGTGTATCATCACCAGATGCACAAAAAACGCGCTCGGAGCAATATGAAAAACGCAACAGGAACCCCGCCATTTTCGATTTGGACCATATTCCATGTTTTTTATTTTCAAGTACTTCTTGGAGAGCTTTCATCAGATCAACTGAAAATTTAGACGAGTGTCATCACAACAAGATGGAGATCTAAAGTTATTGAAAGATCAATTTTTCACCACACCGTGTGACCGTGGCGAGGCGTCAAAATGTGACTAAACGCCATCAAAACACAAGCTTCTGTATCTTGGACATATTTGGTCCAATCGAGGTGCAAACTACACATGTAAGACAAGAAGCGCGACCTGATGACATCAACAAAGACACCATGACTTAAAATCATAGCGCCACCTGCTGGCTACAGGAAGTGAAGCGTTTATCTTGCAGCAGTGCGCAAATGCATGCAACGCTGAGACGAACGCTTGGTCATCGAACGTTCTCTCTTCCCCGACCGCAAAAGACTTGAAATTGCCTGTGCTCGGGCCCGTTAGTGCTACAACGTAGCCCTAGTTATTATTATTTTTCTTAGCTTAAATGAATTGGCTTTTTGAGGGCTTTAATGTGCTCAAAAAGTTGTAGGAGTTTGCAGTAAATTCGAAGGCGGCGTAAAATTACGTATTCTGGAGTATTTTGAAAAGGGCGTGGCAAAATGGCTCAAGAGCGCCACCTACGGAAAAGCCCCTCATTTAGCATTCACCGATCCTCAAAAAAAACAAAGATTATTGTGTATCATGACTAGATGCACAAAAAAGTCCATCAGTGCATTATGAATAACGCAACAGGAAGCCCGCCAGTTTGACTTTAGTGGCCATTTTGGTCATATTCCATATTTTTTCTTTGATGTACTTGTCGTACAGCTTTCATCAGATCAACTTCAAATTTAGACGATCGTCATCACAACAAATTGGAGATCTAAAGTTATTGAAGGATTACGTTTTAGCAAAACCGTCTGACCGTGGTGTGGCGTTAAAGTTTGATGAAACGCCATCAAAACACAAGCTTCCATATTTCAGACATATTTTGTCCAATTGAGTCCAAACTAGACACATTCGACAAGAGTCGCCACCAGAAGACATGGGTGCAGAAATTGTGACTTACAATCACAGCGCCCCCTGGTGGTAACACGAAATGTCTTGTTTTGGTACGTGTTATGTTTTTATATACTACTCAGACAGCTTTCATCAGATCAACTTAAAAATTAGATGAGACTCTACAAAACAAGATGAAGATCTAAAGTTATCAGAATTTAAACTTTTCATCATACCGTGTGACCGTGGTGAGGTCTCAAAGTTCGACTAAACGCCAATATAAGCGAGCTTCTGTAACTTAGACATATTTTGTCCAATCGACTCCAAACTACACATATAAGACAAGAGTCGCGACCGGAAGACATCTACCTAGAAATCATGACTTAAAAGGAAAGCGCCCCCTGGTGGCATCAGGAAATGTCTTGTTTTGGTCATCTTACTCTTTGATGTATTTCCCTCCAGCCACTTTACTAAACCATGTCAAACTGTGTCAAATTGGTCTCAAGATATTGATAATGTAGGCATAACATTATTGTGACTTTTCATCATGCAGATTGTTAATGGCGTGTCATCAAAGTTCATCAGCTCACCATGACCAATGAAACCCATTTTAACAGAGTTACCATGAACGCAGCATGAGACCGCTTTCGGTTTGTTACGTCTCACACTTGGATGTATTTCTCCTCATTCATTTTGCTAAACCATGTCAAACTGTGTCACATGGGTCTCAATATATTGATAATGTAGGCATAACATTGCTGTGAGTTTTCATCATGCGGATTATTCATAGCTTTGCAGCAGACTTCTTCAACTCGCCATGACAAACGAAGCTGCATTTAACACAGCTGCAAGTGAACGCCTCATGAGACTCTGAAAAAAGTTATGTCGTCACAAGCTGCGGAGCTGTGTATCACGAAGAACCGGAGAACGGTTGGCGAGTCTGGATGAGAGGACGGCGGCGGAGTCACTGTGGACGTTGTTCGCTCAGCAGGTTAGAGTGTGGGACGCACTCAAAGCTTTTTTCCCCTCTCCCGTTGTGTCTTTTCCTGTGTGAACTCTGCCGCTCTCAACAGCAGCACTGGCTATGAGCTAGCTCCTGCTAGCTCCAACGAAGCATCTCTCAACTGCTACGTAAGTTAAACGGACACTTCTGACTGACTGTGATGATAAGCAAAAGAGACACTGTGGATGTGTGATGTGTTGTACTGCATTTGTTTGATCTGTTTACTAATACTAGCTCTAATAAATACTGTATAAATTATATTTTGCTCCTGAATTGAACTGTGTTAAAGGGGTTCACATGGAAAATATATGTTCAATTATGTAAAGGGTGATTTTTGTTACTATTATACTAATGGAGATTTAGCACTTGCTACACATTGTAAGAGCAGCTGTTCAAAGGAGCACTACGTCTTTTAAGGCTCTTTATTCAGAGTCACGGTGTTGATGTCCTGTCACGTGTTACAGTGAAAAATAACCGTGTCTCCCACCTTCAGTATTTAAATCGTTAATCTCAGACAGACTTCACTGAATTCTTTTGTTAAATATGAGTAAGTCATAGCCTTGTAACTTTACTAGAACAGACAGTGTCATACAGAGTTGTGGGCTTATATGCACTACCTATTTCCTAATCTGAAATGATTATGCTCTGATTAACTTTGAACTAATATTTTATTTTTACCATTTAAAAGTCTGTTAATTACTTAACCTGGCCCATGTATGACTTTACATATCTGTGTATTGGTTTCATGTTCCTCTAGAAGGTCCAACTTGACACACAACTTGAATCCAACCAGACTGAACACTGACTCCAGGTACAGACCTGATTTCATTACTTAAAAACAATCAAAGTATTGCACATAATACATAATGTATTAAATTATAATGCAATACTTTTAATGTGAAATAGCTCCATTAAAAACATTCATTGTCATGGTAGTGCACGTTTTAATCCAAAAGCATATTCAAATACACAGTTGAATATCCACAGAAAATAAGATTACACACTTTGTTCATATGTAACTCTTCCTCTACAATAATGACGATCACTTTCATGTTTCCTATCATTTTATTAGGGACAGACGAGCCTGAAGGACACAGCTGTGATGACCATGTTCTGTCTCTTATGGCAAAGCACAAATATAAAACACTGGGTTCTTATCTAAAGTGTATCAAATCAGATCTCCACCATGTTGCTGCTGAGGACATCAGGTGCTGCAGTTCTTCATCTATGAAGAGAAAAAACGCACTGTTAAAGAATGTTTTGTGTTGTGTATAAAGCACAACAGATTTCAGATAGAACTGTTGTACTGTGGTCTTGGTTTATATCCTCATGGTGAAATGTACATATTTTAAGTCCCTTCTGATAAAAGTGCTGAAAGAAATACAACATTGTACAAATACATAAAATGTCTTTCTACCTCATCAGTACTATTCAAGGTGATAATCTCCCACAGACCTATTGATAACAGTCCAAATCAAGTCTTTCCACTTCTCTCAGTGTGAAAACATAATTCTATAATTAATTTGAGAACTGTTTACAACACTGATGTGTGGAGATTAAAATCATACCTAAACTGTCTAATTCACTGTAAAACTCCATGACATTCGCAGGCCATCTGTAGTTAAGGGAGCAACGCATGGAGTGATGTGTAGATTACTAGTTTGATGATGCATGAGGAGAGGCGGTGGTCGAGTGGCAGAAACTTGGACTATGGGCAGAGAAGGTCTCTGGTTCGTCTTTGGTTCGACTCCATGGAGAGACAACAAAAGTCGAACCTGGATTGATCTGTCCAAAAATCCAAGAGTCTCCCTACCCTCTCTAGTGCCCATGAGCAAGGCACCTCACTCCCCCAACATCTGCTCCCCCGAGCGCCGTACATGGTCGCTCACTGCTCTGTGTGTCCTGCACCAGATGGGTAAAAAGCAGCGATTAAATTTCCCTACCTGCATGAGTGTGCCTTTGCATGTCTGTGCATGTGTTTGGGATGAATAAATGGATTTTAATCTTAATCTTTTAATCTTAATCAGTTGTCTTCCAGTTGACCAGCATGAAGCTGCAGATCTCCACCATGTTGCTGCTGGGGACATCAGGAGCTGCATTAATGAGGAGCAGAAGCGTACTGTTATGAATGTTTTGTGTTGTTTATGAAGCACTACTTATTTCAGCTAGAACCGATGTACTAGGGTCTGGGTTTGTATCCTAATGGTTAAATGCACATACTTTAAATCGCTTTTGATAAAACGTGACAAAGAAATACAACATTGTACACATAGATAAAATGTCTTTCTACCTCATCTGTAATATTCAAGGTGATGATCTCCCACAGAGCTGTTGATAACAGTCCACATCAAGTCTCTCCACTTCCCTCAGTGTGAAAACATAATTATATAATTAATTGGAGAAGTGTTTACAACACTGATGTGTGGACATTATAATGTTATCACTACTGTCTAATTCACTCTACAACTCCATGACAGACTAAATAAACGATGTGAAAATAGTAATGGCGGATATACCATCCTGTATCAGAATATTGGTGAAACAGTTACTATCACATGAAACGTACACGTGTAGCGTATTGATAGTAACTCATTAAAAAAAATAATGTCACAACCAAAACAAGACTGTCGAGTTATCTTGCTTCAATCTGTTCATTAGACGTGATAAATAAACGGTAACTTTTATAACAATTACATATTACAAAAAACTTGAGGCATGTAAGCATATGATGATAGATAAAGCAATAGGTTATGTTGGATAGTTTCAAGGTTACTTACCTCTAGTTCAGCACCAGCGGCTGGCCAGAAGAAGTGGAGCGATCTTCCTTGCCGCACAGGGCAAACGCAGGCAATGTGGAGACGAGCGCTTGGTCATCGAACGTTCTCTCTTCCCCGACCGCAACAGACTTGAAATTGCCTGTGCTCGGGCCCGTTAGTGCTACAACGTAGCCCTAGTTATTATTATTAGGGCCCGAGCACCGAAATCGGTGGGAGGCCCTATTGAAATTGAAATGATTATTATTATTATTATTAGGGCCCGAGCACCGAATGGTGAGAGGCCCTATTGAATCTGTAAGGATTTTTATTATTATTATTATTATTATTATTATTATTTCCCTTTGGGGGGCTTTTTCAGGGTCTAGACATGCTCAAAAAGTTATGAAACTTTGCAGGAAATTCAAGGTCTGCGGATATTTTAGTATTCTGGAGTAATTGGAATTGGGCGTGGCAAAATGGCTCTACAGCGCCCCCTGGAACCAGCCCCTAGGTTTCCACATAACGGATTTTCATCAAAATCTGGATATAGGTGTATCGTGACCAGTCATGAAAAAAAGTCTCATGGAGCATTATGAAAAACGCAACAGGAAGTCCGCCATTTTGCTTTTAGTGGCCATTTTGGCAATATCCCACATTTTTACTTTTACGTACTTGTCCCAGGGCTTTCATCAGATCAACTTCAAATTCAGATGAGTGTCATCACAACAAGATGGAGATAAAAAATGATTGAGGGATTTTTTTTTTATCACACCGTGTGACCGTGGCATGGCGTTAAAAATTGGTTACACGCCATCAAAACACGGGCATCTGTATCTCGGACATACATGTTCCAATCAAGTCCAAACTAGACATGTAAGACAATAGTCCCCGCCTGATGACATCTATGCATAAATGATGACTTAAAACCGCAGCGCCCCCTGGTGGCAACAGGAAATGTCTTGTTTTTTGCTTGTCTTACACTTGGATGAATTTCTCCTCATCCACTGACCTCAACCATGTCAAACTGTATCAAATGGGTCCCAAGACATTGACAATGAAGACATAAGATTACCGTGACTTTTCGTCAAACGCCATATGAATGGCGTGGCATTAAAGTTCATCAACTCGCCGTGAAACACAAAATTGCTGTAACTTCAGTGTTCATGATTCTATCTCTCTCAAACTACATGTGTGTAACAACAGCCCCCCCCTGAAGATATTCATATGGTTTTAAGAAATGGGCGTGGCAAAAAAACTGACCAGCGCCCCCTATAGGGCAACCCCGGCACTACGATGGCCGACATTTATACAAATCTATCGGGACATGTGTCGTTTCATAACAAACAAAAAAATATCTTGGATAGGTATGCTTGACCAAACAGGGAGGCCGCCATTTTGGATTAAGTGGCCATTTTTTTTCCATATTCCACATTTTTACTTGATGCACTTGTCCCAGGGCTTTCATCAGATTAACTTCAAATTAAGATCAGTGCCATCACAACAAGATGGAGATAAAAAGTGATTAAGAGATTGACCTTTCGTCACACCGTGTGACCGTGGCGTGGCGTCTTGAGTTTGATTAAACGCCATCAAAACACGAGGTTCTGTATCTCGGACATACATTGTCCAATCGAGTCCAAACTAGACATGTAAGACAAGGGTGCCATCCTGATGACATCTACACAGAAATTATGACTTGAAATTACAGCGCCCCCTGGTGGCTACAGGAAGTGACATGTTTTATACTTTGATGAACTGCTCCTGGCAGATTTACAATATACAGCTCAAATCAGATCAGTCAAGTCATTAGATCATGGTCAGAATTGTGACGTTTCCTCAAACCGTGTAAACATTGATGTGCGGCGAAGGATTTTCCTTCGCCAAAGGACACGATGTTATCATAACTCCACTGTGCTATCATTGTCCTATCACTACAAAACTTCTGTCACATGGTCAGAGTCCAAGCCTGAACAGCTCTATGTGTCAATATTTCCTCAGTGTCATAGCGCCACCTACTGATTCGCCAGGAAACAGGAAGTACTTTGTTAATCCACTCTGCATTATCCAACCGGCTCCAAACTACTGACCTATGATCACAATACTGATCTGAACAGCTCCACATATAAATATTAGTTCGGGGTCATAGCGCCACCTACTGATCAGTGTGAAAATTAAGTTGTGTTAACATTGTCCAATTGACACAAAATTGCTCACGCTACATCAGAGCGCCTACATGAACAGATATATATGTCTGTGCGTAATAATAGTGATGGCGCCACCTACTGGCAAACCTACTGCCGCAGAGCGCAAAACGCATGCAACGTGGAGAAGTGCATGCTCGATCGATGATGTGCGCTTGGTCATCGATCGCTCTCTCCACCGACCGCAACAGGCTTCAACGTGCGGGTGCTCGGGCCCGCAAGTGCTACAACGTAGCCCTAGTTATTATTATTTTTCTTAGCTTAAATGAATTGGCTTTTTGAGGGCTTTAATGTGCTCAAAAAGTTGTAGGAGTTTGCAGTAAATTCGAAGGCGGCGTAAAATTACGTATTCTGGAGTATTTTGTAAAGGGCGTGGCAAAATGGCTAAAGAGCGCCACCTACGGAAAAGCCCCTCATTTAGCATTCACCGATCCTCAAAAAAAACAAAGATTATTGTGTATCATGACTAGATGCACAAAAAAGTCCATCAGTGCATTATGAATAACGCAACAGGAAGCCCGCCAGTTTGACTTTAGTGGCCATTTTGGTCATATTCCATATTTTTTCTTTGATGTACTTGTCGTACAGCTTTCATCAGATCAACTTCAAATTTAGACGATCGTCATCACAACAAATTGGAGATCTAAAGTTATTGAAGGATTACGTTTTAGCAAAACCGTCTGACCGTGGTGTGGCGTTAAAGTTTGATGAAACGCCATCAAAACACAAGCTTCCATATTTCAGACATATTTTGTCCAATTGAGTCCAAACTAGACACATTCGACAAGAGTCGCCACCAGAAGACATGGGTGCAGAAATTGTGACTTACAATCACAGCGCCCCCTGGTGGTAACGTGAAATGTCTTGTTTTGGTACGTGTTATGTTTTTATGTACTACTCAGACAGCTTTCATCAGATCAACTTAAAAATTAGATGAGACTCTACAAAACAAGATGAAGATCTAAAGTTATCAGAATTTAAACTTTTCATCATACCGTGTGACCGTGGTGAGGTCTCAAAGTTCGACTAAACGCCAATATAAGCGAGCTTCTGTAACTTAGACATATTTTGTCCAATCGACTCCAAACTACACATATAAGACAAGAGTCGCGACCGGAAGACATCTACCTAGAAATCATGACTTAAAAGGAAAGCGCCCCCTGGTGGCATCAGGAAATGTCTTGTTTTGGTCATCTTACTCTTTGATGTATTTCCCTCCAGCCACTTTACTAAACCATGTCAAACTGTGTCAAATTGGTCTCAAGATATTGATAATGTAGGCATAACATTATTGTGACTTTTCATCATGCAGATTGTTAATGGCGTGGCATCAAAGTTCATCAGCTCACCATGACCAATGAAACCCATTTTAACAGAGTTACCCTGAACGCAGCATGAGACCGCTTTCGGTTTGTTACGTCTCACACTTGGATGTATTTCTCCTCATTCACTTTGCTAAACCATGTCAAACTGTGTCACATGGGTCTCAATATATTGATAATGTAGGCATAACATTGCTGTGAGTTTTCATCATGCAGATTATTCATAGCTTTGCAGCAGACTTCTTCAACTCGCCATGACAAACGAAGCTGCATTTAACACAGCTGCAAGTGAACGCCTCATGAGACTCTGAAAAAGTTACGTCGTCACAAGCTGCGGAGCTGTGTATCACGAAGAACCGGAGAACGGTTGGCGAGTCTGGATGAGAGGACGGCGGCGGAGTCACTGTGGACGTTGTTCGCTCAGCAGGTTAGAGTGTGGGACTCAAAGCTTTTTTCCCCTCTCCCGTTGTGTCTTTTCCTGTGTGAACTCTGCCGCTCTCAACAGCAGCACTGGCTATGAGCTAGCTCCTGCTAGCTCCGACGAAGCATCTCTCAACTGCTACGTAAGTTAAACGGACACTTCTGACTGACTGTGATGATAAGCAAAAGAGACACTGTGGATGTGTGATGTGTTGTACTGCATTTGTTTGATCTGTTTACTAATACTAGCTCTAATAAATACTGTATAAATTATATTTTGCTCCTGAATTGAACTGTGTTAAAGGGGTTCACATGGAAAATATATGTTCAATTATTTAAGGGTGATTTTTGTTACTATTATACTAATGGAGATTTAGCACTTGCTACACATTGTAAGAGCAGCTGTTCAAAGGAGCACCACGTCTTTTAAGGCTCTTTATTCAGAGTCACGGTGTTGATGTCCTGTCACGTGTTACAGTGAAAAATAACCGTGTCTCCCACCTTCAGTATTTAAATCGTTAATCTCAGACAGACTTCACTGAATTCTTTTGGTAAATATGAGTAAGTCATAGCCTTGTACCTTTACTAGAACAGACAGTGTCATACAGAGTTGTGGGCGTATATGCACTACCTATTTCCTAATCTGAAATGATTATGCTCTGATTAACTTTGAACTAATATTTTATTTTTACCATTTAAAAGTCTGTTAATTACTTAACCTGGCCCATGTATGACTTTACATATCTGTGTATTGGTTTCATGTTCCTCTAGAAGGTCCAACTTGACACACAACTTGAATCCAACCAGACTGAACACTGACTCCAGGTACAGACCTGATTTCATTACTTAAAAACAATCAAAGTATTGCACATAATACATAATGTATTAAATTATAATGCAATACTTTTAATGTGAAATAGCTCCATTAAAAACATTCCTTGTCATGGTAGTGCACGTTTTAATCCAAAAGCATATTCAAATACACAGTTGAATATCCACAGAAAATAAGATTACACACTTTGTTCATATGTAACTCTTCCTCTACAATAATGACGATCACTTTCATGTTTCCTATCATTTTATTAGGGACAGACGAGCCTGAAGGACACAGCTGTGATGACCATGTTCTGTCTCTTATGGCAAAGCAGAAATATAAAACACTGGGTTCTTATCTAAAGTGTATCAAATCAGATCTCCACCATGTTGCTGCTGAGGACATCAGGTGCTGCAGTTCTTCATCTATGAAGAGAAAAAACGCACTGTTAAAGAATGTTTTGTGTTGTGTATAAAGCACAACAGATTTCAGATAGAACTGTTGTACTGTGGTCTTGGTTTATATCCTCATGGTGAAATGTACATATTTTAAGTCCCTTCTGATAAAAGTGCTGAAAGAAATACAACATTGTACAAATACATAAAATGTCTTTCTACCTCATCAGTACTATTCAAGGTGATAATCTCCCACAGACCTATTGATAACAGTCCAAATCAAGTCTTTCCACTTCTCTCAGTGTGAAAACATAATTCTATAATTAATTTGAGAACTGTTTACAACACTGATGTGTGGAGATTAAAATCATACCTAAACTGTCTAATTCACTGTAAAACTCCATGACATTCGCAGGCCATCTGTAGTTAAGGGAGCAACGCATGGAGTGATGTGTAGATTACTAGTTTGATGATGCATGAGGAGAGGCGGTGGTCGAGTGGCAGAAACTTGGACTATGGGCAGAGAAGGTCTCTGGTTCGTCTTTGGTTCGACTCCATGGAGAGACAACAAAAGTCGAACCTGGATTGATCTGTCCAAAAATCCAAGAGTCTCCCTACCCTCTCTAGTGCCCATGAGCAAGGCACCTCACTCCCCCAACATCTGCTCCCCCGAGCGCCGTACATGGTCGCTCACTGCTCTGTGTGTCCTGCACCAGATGGGTAAAAAGCAGCGATTAAATTTCCCTACCTGCATGAGTGTGCCTTTGCATGTCTGTGCATGTGTTTGGGATGAATAAATGGATTTTAATCTTAATCTTTTAATCTTAATCAGTTGTCTTCCAGTTGACCAGCATGAAGCTGCAGATCTCCACCATGTTGCTGCTGGGGACATCAGGAGCTGCATTAATGAGGAGCAGAAGCGTACTGTTATGAATGTTTTGTGTTGTTTATGAAGCACTACTTATTTCAGCTAGAACCGATGTACTAGGGTCTGGGTTTGTATCCTAATGGTTAAATGCACATACTTTAAATCGCTTTTGATAAAACGTGACAAAGAAATACAACATTGTACACATAGATAAAATGTCTTTCTACCTCATCTGTAATATTCAAGGTGATGATCTCCCACAGAGCTGTTGATAACAGTCCACATCAAGTCTCTCCACTTCCCTCAGTGTGAAAACATAATTATATAATTAATTGGAGAAGTGTTTACAACACTGATGTGTGGACATTATAATGTTATCACTACTGTCTAATTCACTCTACAACTCCATGACAGACTAAATAAACGATGTGAAAATAGTAATGGCGGATATACCATCCTGTATCAGAATATTGGTGAAACAGTTACTATCACATGAAACGTACACGTGTAGCGTATTGATAGTAACTCATTAAAAAAAATAATGTCACAACCAAAACAAGACTGTCGAGTTATCTTGCTTCAATCTGTTCATTAGACGTGATAAATAAACGGTAACTTTTATAACAATTACATATTACAAAAAACTTGAGGCATGTAAGCATATGATGATAGATAAAGCAATAGGTTATGTTGGATAGTTTCAAGGTT
Source organism: Platichthys flesus (assembly GCF_949316205.1). Classification (NCBI taxonomy): domain Eukaryota; kingdom Metazoa; phylum Chordata; class Actinopteri; order Pleuronectiformes; family Pleuronectidae; genus Platichthys; species Platichthys flesus. The sequence continues at coordinate 519,278 of NC_084946.1, forward strand.
ACTTACCTCTAGTTCAGCACCAGCGGCTGGCCAGAAGAAGTGGAGCGATCTTCCTTGCCGCACAGGGCAAACGCAGGCAATGTGGAGACGAGCGCTTGGTCATCGAACGTTCTCTCTTCCCCGACCGCAACAGACTTGAAATTGCCTGTGCTCGGGCCCGTTAGTGCTACAACGTAGCCCTAGTTAGGGCCCGAGCACCGAAATCGGTGGGAGGCCCTATTGAAATTGAAATGATTATTAGGGCCCGAGCACCGAAATCGGTGGGAGGCCCTATTGAAATTGAAATGATTATTATTAGGACCCGAGCACCGAAATCGGTGGGAGGCCCTATTGAAATTGAAATGATTATTATTATTATTATTATTATTTTTCTTAGCTTAAATGAATTGGCTTTTTGACGGCTTTAATGTGCTCAAAAAGTTGTAGGAGTTTGCAGTAAATTCGAAGGCGGCGAAAAATTTCGTATTCTGGAGTATTTTGAAAAGGGCGTGGCAAAATGGCTCAAGAGCGCCACCTACGGAAAAGCCCCTCATTTAGCATTCACCGATCCTCAAAAAAAACAAAGACTATTGTGTATCATGAGTAGATGCACAAAAAAGTCCATCAGTGCATTATGAATAACGCAACAGGAAGCCCGCCAGTTTAACTTTAGTGGCCATTTTGGTCATATTCCATATTTTTTCTTTGATGTACTTGTCGTACAGCTTTCATCAGATCAACTTCAAATTTAGACGATCGTCATCACAACAAATTGGAGATCTAAAGTTATTGAAGGATTACGTTTTAGCAAAACCGTCTGACCGTGGTGTGGCGTTAAAGTTTGATGAAACGCCATCAAAACACAAGCTTCCATATTTCAGACATATTTTGTCCAATTGAGTCCAAACTAGACACATACGACAAGAGTCGCCACCAGAAGACATCGGTGCAGAAATTGTGACTTACAATCACAGCGCCCCCTGGTGGCAACAGGAAATGTCTTGTTTTTGGTACGTGTTATGTTTTTATGTACTACTCAGATAGCTTTCATCAGATCAACTTAAAAATTAGATGAGACTCTGCAAAACAAGATGAAGATCTAAAGTTATCAATATTTAAACTTTTCATCATACCGTGTGACCGTGGTGAGGTCTCAAAGTTCGACTAAACGCCAATATAAGCGAGCTTCTGTAACTTAGACATATTTTGTCCAATCGACTCCAAACTACACATATAAGACAAGAGTCGCGACTGGAAGACATCTACCTAGAAATCATGACTTAAAAGGAAAGCGCCCCCTGGTGGCATCAGGAAATGTCTTGTTTTGGTCATCTTACTCTTTGATGTATTTCCCTCCAGCCACTTTACTAAACCATGTCAAACTGTGTCAAATTGGTCTCAAGATATTGATAATGTAGGCATAACATTATTGTGACTTTTCATCATGCAGATTGTTAATGGCGTGGCATCAAAGTTCATCAGCTCACCATGACCAATGAAACCCATTTTAACAGAGTTACCATGAACGCAGCATGAGACCGCTTTCGGTTTGTTACGTCTCACACTTGGATGTATTTCTCCTCATTCACTTTGCTAAACCATGTCAAACTGTGTCACATGGGTCTCAATATATTGATAATGTAGGCATAACATTGCTGTGAGTTTTCATCATGCGGATTATTCATAGCTTTGCAGCAGACTTCTTCAACTCGCCATGACAAACGAAGCTGCATTTAACACAGCTGCAAGTGAACGCCTCATGAGACTCTGAAAAAAGTTACGTCGTCACAAGCTGCGGAGCTGTGTATCACGAAGAACCGGAGAACGGTTGGCGAGTCTGGATGAGAGGACGGCGGCGGAGTCACTGTGGACATTGTTCGCTCAGCAGGTTAGAGTGTGGGACGCACTCAAAGCTTTTTTCCCCTCTCCCGTTGTGTCTTTTCCTGTGTGAACTCTGCCGCTCTCAACAGCAGCACTGGCTATGAGCTAGCTCCTGCTAGCTCCAACGAAGCATCTCTCAACTGCTACGTAAGTTAAACGGACACTTCTGTATGACTGTGATGATAAGCAAAAGAGACACTGTGGATGTGTGATGTGTTGTACTGCATTTGTTTGATCTGTTTACTAATACTAGCTCTAATAAATACTGTATAAATTATATTTTGCTCCTGAATTGAACTGTGTTAAAGGGGTTCACATGGAAAATATATGTTCAATTATGTAAAGGGTGATTTTTGTTACTATTATACTAATTGAGATTTAGCACTTGCTACACATTGTAAGAGCAGCTGTTCAAAGGAGCACTACGTCTTTTAAGGCTCTTTATTCAGAGTCACGGTGTTGATGTCCTGTCACGTGTTACAGTGAAAAATAACCGTGTCTCCCACCTTCAGTATTTAAATCGTTAATCTCAGACAGACTTCACTGAATTCTTTTGTTAAATATGAGTAAGTCATAGCCTTGTAACTTTACTAGAACAGACAGTGTCATACAGAGTTGTGGGCTTATATGCACTACCTATTTCCTAATCTGAAATGATTATGCTCTGATTAACTTTGAACTAATATTTTATTTTTACCATTTAAAAGTCTGTTAATTACTTAACCTGGCCCATGTATGACTTTACATATCTGTGTATTGGTTTCATGTTCCTCTAGAAGGTCCAACTTGACACACAACTTGAATCCAACCAGACTGAACACTGACTCCAGGTACAGACCTGATTTCATTACTTAAAAACAATCAAAGTATTGCACATAATACATAATGTATTAAATTATAATGCAATACTTTTAATGTGAAATAGCTCCATTAAAAACATTCATTGTCATGGTAGTGCACGTTTTAATCCAAAAGCATATTCAAATACACAGTTGAATATCCACAGAAAATAAGATTACACACTTTGTTCATATGTAACTCTTCCTCTACAATAATGACGATCACTTTCATGTTTCCTATCATTTTATTAGGGACAGACGAGCCTGAAGGACACAGCTGTGATGACCATGTTCTGTCTCTTATGGCAAAGCAGAAATATAAAACACTGGGTTCTTATCTAAAGTGTATCAAATCAGATCTCCACCATGTTGCTGCTGAGGACATCAGGTGCTGCAGTTCTTCATCTATGAAGAGAAAAAACGCACTGTTAAAGAATGTTTTGTGTTGTGTATAAAGCACAACAGATTTCAGATAGAACTGTTGTACTGTGGTCTTGGTTTATATCCTCATGGTGAAATGTACATATTTTAAGTCCCTTCTGATAAAAGTGCTGAAAGAAATACAACATTGTACAAATACATAAAATGTCTTTCTACCTCATCAGTACTATTCAAGGTGATAATCTCCCACAGACCTATTGATAACAGTCCAAATCAAGTCTTTCCACTTCTCTCAGTGTGAAAACATAATTCTATAATTAATTTGAGAACTGTTTACAACACTGATGTGTGGAGATTAAAATCATACCTAAACTGTCTAATTCACTGTAAAACTCCATGACATTCGCAGGCCATCTGTAGTTAAGGGAGCAACGCATGGAGTGATGTGTAGATTACTAGTTTGATGATGCATGAGGAGAGGCGGTGGTCGAGTGGCAGAAACTTGGACTATGGGCAGAGAAGGTCTCTGGTTCATCTTTGGTTCGACTCCATGGAGAGACAACAAAAGTCGAACCTGGATTGATCTGTCCAAAAATCCAAGAGTCTCCCTACCCTCTCTAGTGCCCATGAGCAAGGCACCTCACTCCCCCAACATCTGCTCCCCCGAGCGCCGTACATGGTCGCTCACTGCTCTGTGTGTCCTGCACCAGATGGGTAAAAAGCAGCGATTAAATTTCCCTACCTGCATGAGTGTGCCTTTGCATGTCTGTGCATGTGTTTGGGATGAATAAATGGATTTTAATCTTAATCTTTTAATCTTAATCAGTTGTCTTCCAGTTGACCAGCATGAAGCTGCAGATCTCCACCATGTTGCTGCTGGGGACATCAGGAGCTGCATTAATGAGGAGCAGAAGCGTACTGTTAAGAATGTTTTGTGTTGTTTATGAAGCACTACTTATTTCAGCTAGAACCGATGTACTAGGGTCTGGGTTTGTATCCTAATGGTTAAATGCGCATACTTTAAATCGCTTTTGATAAAACATGACAAAGAAATACAACATTGTACACATAGATAAAATGTCTTTCTACCTCATCTGTAATATTCAAGGTGATGATCTCCCACAGAGCTGTTGATAACAGTCCACATCAAGTCTCTCCACTTCCCTCAGTGTGAAAACATAATTATATAATTAATTGGAGAAGTGTTTACAACACTGATGTGTGGACATTATAATGTTATCACTACTGTCTAATTCACTCTACAACTCCATGACAGACTAAATAAACGATGTGAAAATAGTAATGGCGGATATACCATCCTGTATCAGAATATTGGTGAAACAGTTACTATCACATGAAACGTACACGTGTAGCGTATTGATAGTAACTCATTAAAAAAAATAATGTCACAACCAAAACAAGACTGTCGAGTTATCGTGCTTCAATCTGTTCATTAGACGTGATAAATAAACGGTAACTTTTATAACAATTACATATTACAAAAAACTTGAGGCATGTAAGCATATGATGATAGATAAAGCAATAGGTTATGTTGGATAGTTTCAAGGTTACTTACCTCTAGTTCAGCACCAGCGGCTGGCCAGAAGAAGTGGAGCGATCTTCCTTGCCGCACAGGGCAAACGCAGGCAATGTGGAGACGAGCGCTTGGTCATCGAACGTTCTCTCTTCCCCGACCGCAACAGACTTGAAATTGCCTGTGCTCGGGCCCGTTAGTGCTACAACGTAGCCCTAGTTATTATTATTAGGGCCCGAGCACCGAAATCGGTGGGAGGCCCTATTGAAATTGAAATGATTATTATTATTATTATTAGGGCCCGAGCACCGAATGGTGAGAGGCCCTATTGAATCTGTAAGGATTTTTATTATTATTAGGGCCCGAGCACCGAATGGTGAGAGGCCCTATTGAATCTGTAAGGATTTTTATTATTATTATTATTATTATTATTATTATTATTATTATTTCCCTTTGGGGGGCTTTTTCAGGGTCTAGACATGCTCAAAAAGTTATGAAACTTTGCAGGAAATTCAAGGTCTGCGGATATTTTAGTATTCTGGAGTAATTGGAATTGGGCGTGGCAAAATGGCTCTACAGCGCCCCCTGGAACCAGCCCCTAGGTTTCCACATAACGGATTTTCATCAAAATCTGGATATAGGTGTATCGTGACCAGTCATGAAAAAAAGTCTCATGGAGCATTATGAAAAACGCAACAGGAAGTCCGCCATTTTGCTTTTAGTGGCCATTTTGGCAATATCCCACATTTTTACTTTTACGTACTTGTCCCAGGGCTTTCATCAGATCAACTTCAAATTCAGATGAGTGTCATCACAACAAGATGGAGATAAAAAATGATTGAGGGATTTTTTTTTTATCACACCGTGTGACCGTGGCATGGCGTTAAAAATTGGTTACACGCCATCAAAACACGGGCATCTGTATCTCGGACATACATGTTCCAATCAAGTCCAAACTAGACATGTAAGACAATAGTCCCCGCCTGATGACATCTATGCATAAATGATGACTTAAAACCGCAGCGCCCCCTGGTGGCAACAGGAAATGTCTTGTTTTTTGCTTGTCTTACACTTGGATGAATTTCTCCTCATCCACTGACCTCAACCATGTCAAACTGTATCAAATGGGTCCCAAGACATTGACAATGAAGACATAAGATTACCGTGACTTTTCGTCAAACGCCATATGAATGGCGTGGCATTAAAGTTCATCAACTCGCCGTGAAACACAAAATTGCTGTAACTTCAGTGTTCATGATTCTATCTCTCTCAAACTACATGTGTGTAACAACAGCCCCCCCCTGAAGATATTCATATGGTTTTAAGAAATGGGCGTGGCAAAAAAACTGACCAGCGCCCCCTATAGGGCAACCCCGGCACTACGATGGCCGACATTTATACAAATCTATCGGGACATGTGTCGTTTCATAACAAACAAAAAAATATCTTGGATAGGTATGCTTGACCAAACAGGGAGGCCGCCATTTTGGATTAAGTGGCCATTTTTTTTCCATATTCCACATTTTTACTTGATGCACTTGTCCCAGGGCTTTCATCAGATTAACTTCAAATTAAGATCAGTGCCATCACAACAAGATGGAGATAAAAAGTGATTAAGAGATTGACCTTTCGTCACACCGTGTGACCGTGGCGTGGCGTCTTGAGTTTGATTAAACGCCATCAAAACACGAGGTTCTGTATCTCGGACATACATTGTCCAATCGAGTCCAAACTAGACATGTAAGACAAGGGTGCCATCCTGATGACATCTACACAGAAATTATGACTTGAAATTACAGCGCCCCCTGGTGGCTACAGGAAGTGACATGTTTTATACTTTGATGAACTGCTCCTGGCAGATTTACAATATACAGCTCAAATCAGATCAGTCAAGTCATTAGATCATGGTCAGAATTGTGACGTTTCCTCAAACCGTGTAAACATTGATGTGCGGCGAAGGATTTTCCTTCGCCAAAGGACACGATGTTATCATAACTCCACTGTGCTATCATTGTCCTATCACTACAAAACTTCTGTCACATGGTCAGAGTCCAAGCCTGAACAGCTCTATGTGTCAATATTTCCTCAGTGTCATAGCGCCACCTACTGATTCGCCAGGAAACAGGAAGTACTTTGTTAATCCACTCTGCATTATCCAACCGGCTCCAAACTACTGACCTATGATCACAATACTGATCTGAACAGCTCCACATATAAATATTAGTTCGGGGTCATAGCGCCACCTACTGATCAGTGTGAAAATTAAGTTGTGTTAACATTGTCCAATTGACACAAAATTGCTCACGCTACATCAGAGCGCCTACATGAACAGATATATATGTCTGTGCGTAATAATAGTGATGGCGCCACCTACTGGCAAACCTACTGCCGCAGAGCGCAAAACGCATGCAACGTGGAGAAGTGCATGCTCGATCGATGATGTGCGCTTGGTCATCGATCGCTCTCTCCACCGACCGCAACAGGCTTCAACGTGCGGGTGCTCGGGCCCGCAAGTGCTACAACGTAGCCCTAGTTATTATTATTTTTCTTAGCTTAAATGAATTGGCTTTTTGAGGGCTTTAATGTGCTCAAAAAGTTGTAGGAGTTTGCAGTAAATTCGAAGGCGGCGTAAAATTACGTATTCTGGAGTATTTTGTAAAGGGCGTGGCAAAATGGCTAAAGAGCGCCACCTACGGAAAAGCCCCTCATTTAGCATTCACCGATCCTCAAAAAAAACAAAGATTATTGTGTATCATGACTAGATGCACAAAAAAGTCCATCAGTGCATTATGAATAACGCAACAGGAAGCCCGCCAGTTTGACTTTAGTGGCCATTTTGGTCATATTCCATATTTTTTCTTTGATGTACTTGTCGTACAGCTTTCATCAGATCAACTTCAAATTTAGACGATCGTCATCACAACAAATTGGAGATCTAAAGTTATTGAAGGATTACGTTTTAGCAAAACCGTCTGACCGTGGTGTGGCGTTAAAGTTTGATGAAACGCCATCAAAACACAAGCTTCCATATTTCAGACATATTTTGTCCAATTGAGTCCAAACTAGACACATTCGACAAGAGTCGCCACCAGAAGACATGGGTGCAGAAATTGTGACTTACAATCACAGCGCCCCCTGGTGGTAACGCGAAATGTCTTGTTTTGGTACGTGTTATGTTTTTATGTACTACTCAGACAGCTTTCATCAGATCAACTTAAAAATTAGATGAGACTCTACAAAACAAGATGAAGATCTAAAGTTATCAGAATTTAAACTTTTCATCATACCGTGTGACCGTGGTGAGGTCTCAAAGTTCGACTAAACGCCAATATAAGCGAGCTTCTGTAACTTAGACATATTTTGTCCAATCGACTCCAAACTACACATATAAGACAAGAGTCGCGACCGGAAGACATCTACCTAGAAATCATGACTTAAAAGGAAAGCGCCCCCTGGTGGCATCAGGAAATGTCTTGTTTTGGTCATCTTACTCTTTGATGTATTTCCCTCCAGCCACTTTACTAAACCATGTCAAACTGTGTCAAATTGGTCTCAAGATATTGATAATGTAGGCATAACATTATTGTGACTTTTCATCATGCAGATTGTTAATGGCGTGGCATCAAAGTTCATCAGCTCACCATGACCAATGAAACCCATTTTAACAGAGTTACCCTGAACGCAGCATGAGACCGCTTTCGGTTTGTTACGTCTCACACTTGGATGTATTTCTCCTCATTCACTTTGCTAAACCATGTCAAACTGTGTCACATGGGTCTCAATATATTGATAATGTAGGCATAACATTGCTGTGAGTTTTCATCATGCAGATTATTCATAGCTTTGCAGCAGACTTCTTCAACTCGCCATGACAAACGAAGCTGCATTTAACACAGCTGCAAGTGAACGCCTCATGAGACTCTGAAAAAGTTACGTCGTCACAAGCTGCGGAGCTGTGTATCACGAAGAACCGGAGAACGGTTGGCGAGTCTGGATGAGAGGACGGCGGCGGAGTCACTGTGGACGTTGTTCGCTCAGCAGGTTAGAGTGTGGGACTCAAAGCTTTTTTCCCCTCTCCCGTTGTGTCTTTTCCTGTGTGAACTCTGCCGCTCTCAACAGCAGCACTGGCTATGAGCTAGCTCCTGCTAGCTCCGACGAAGCATCTCTCAACTGCTACGTAAGTTAAACGGACACTTCTGACTGACTGTGATGATAAGCAAAAGAGACACTGTGGATGTGTGATGTGTTGTACTGCATTTGTTTGATCTGTTTACTAATACTAGCTCTAATAAATACTGTATAAATTATATTTTGCTCCTGAATTGAACTGTGTTAAAGGGGTTCACATGGAAAATATATGTTCAATTATTTAAGGGTGATTTTTGTTACTATTATACTAATGGAGATTTAGCACTTGCTACACATTGTAAGAGCAGCTGTTCAAAGGAGCACCACGTCTTTTAAGGCTCTTTATTCAGAGTCACGGTGTTGATGTCCTGTCACGTGTTACAGTGAAAAATAACCGTGTCTCCCACCTTCAGTATTTAAATCGTTAATCTCAGACAGACTTCACTGAATTCTTTTGGTAAATATGAGTAAGTCATAGCCTTGTACCTTTACTAGAACAGACAGTGTCATACAGAGTTGTGGGCGTATATGCACTACCTATTTCCTAATCTGAAATGATTATGCTCTGATTAACTTTGAACTAATATTTTATTTTTACCATTTAAAAGTCTGTTAATTACTTAACCTGGCCCATGTATGACTTTACATATCTGTGTATTGGTTTCATGTTCCTCTAGAAGGTCCAACTTGACACACAACTTGAATCCAACCAGACTGAACACTGACTCCAGGTACAGACCTGATTTCATTACTTAAAAACAATCAAAGTATTGCACATAATACATAATGTATTAAATTATAATGCAATACTTTTAATGTGAAATAGCTCCATTAAAAACATTCCTTGTCATGGTAGTGCACGTTTTAATCCAAAAGCATATTCAAATACACAGTTGAATATCCACAGAAAATAAGATTACACACTTTGTTCATATGTAACTCTTCCTCTACAATAATGACGATCACTTTCATGTTTCCTATCATTTTATTAGGGACAGACGAGCCTGAAGGACACAGCTGTGATGACCATGTTCTGTCTCTTATGGCAAAGCAGAAATATAAAACACTGGGTTCTTATCTAAAGTGTATCAAATCAGATCTCCACCATGTTGCTGCTGAGGACATCAGGTGCTGCAGTTCTTCATCTATGAAGAGAAAAAACGCACTGTTAAAGAATGTTTTGTGTTGTGTATAAAGCACAACAGATTTCAGATAGAACTGTTGTACTGTGGTCTTGGTTTATATCCTCATGGTGAAATGTACATATTTTAAGTCCCTTCTGATAAAAGTGCTGAAAGAAATACAACATTGTACAAATACATAAAATGTCTTTCTACCTCATCAGTACTATTCAAGGTGATAATCTCCCACAGACCTATTGATAACAGTCCAAATCAAGTCTTTCCACTTCTCTCAGTGTGAAAACATAATTCTATAATTAATTTGAGAACTGTTTACAACACTGATGTGTGGAGATTAAAATCATACCTAAACTGTCTAATTCACTGTAAAACTCCATGACATTCGCAGGCCATCTGTAGTTAAGGGAGCAACGCATGGAGTGATGTGTAGATTACTAGTTTGATGATGCATGAGGAGAGGCGGTGGTCGAGTGGCAGAAACTTGGACTATGGGCAGAGAAGGTCTCTGGTTCGTCTTTGGTTCGACTCCATGGAGAGACAACAAAAGTCGAACCTGGATTGATCTGTCCAAAAATCCAAGAGTCTCCCTACCCTCTCTAGTGCCCATGAGCAAGGCACCTCACTCCCCCAACATCTGCTCCCCCGAGCGCCGTACATGGTCGCTCACTGCTCTGTGTGTCCTGCACCAGATGGGTAAAAAGCAGCGATTAAATTTCCCTACCTGCATGAGTGTGCCTTTGCATGTCTGTGCATGTGTTTGGGATGAATAAATGGATTTTAATCTTAATCTTTTAATCTTAATCAGTTGTCTTCCAGTTGACCAGCATGAAGCTGCAGATCTCCACCATGTTGCTGCTGGGGACATCAGGAGCTGCATTAATGAGGAGCAGAAGCGTACTGTTATGAATGTTTTGTGTTGTTTATGAAGCACTACTTATTTCAGCTAGAACCGATGTACTAGGGTCTGGGTTTGTATCCTAATGGTTAAATGCACATACTTTAAATCGCTTTTGATAAAACGTGACAAAGAAATACAACATTGTACACATAGATAAAATGTCTTTCTACCTCATCTGTAATATTCAAGGTGATGATCTCCCACAGAGCTGTTGATAACAGTCCACATCAAGTCTCTCCACTTCCCTCAGTGTGAAAACATAATTATATAATTAATTGGAGAAGTGTTTACAACACTGATGTGTGGACATTATAATGTTATCACTACTGTCTAATTCACTCTACAACTCCATGACAGACTAAATAAACGATGTGAAAATAGTAATGGCGGATATACCATCCTGTATCAGAATATTGGTGAAACAGTTACTATCACATGAAACGTACACGTGTAGCGTATTGATAGTAACTCATTAAAAAAAATAATGTCACAACCAAAACAAGACTGTCGAGTTATCTTGCTTCAATCTGTTCATTAGACGTGATAAATAAACGGTAACTTTTATAACAATTACATATTACAAAAAACTTGAGGCATGTAAGCATATGATGATAGATAAAGCAATAGGTTATGTTGGATAGTTTCAAGGTTACTTACCTCTAGTTCAGCACCAGCGGCTGGCCAGAAGAAGTGGAGCGATCTTCCTTGCCGCACAGGGCAAACGCAGGCAATGTGGAGACGAGCGCTTGGTCATCGAACGTTCTCTCTTCCCCGACCGCAACAGACTTGAAATTGCCTGTGCTCGGGCCCGTTAGTGCTACAACGTAGCCCTAGTTAGGGCCCGAGCACCGAAATCGGTGGGAGGCCCTATTGAAATTGAAATGATTATTAGGGCCCGAGCACCGAAATCGGTGGGAGGCCCTATTGAAATTGAAATGATTATTATTAGGACCCGAGCACCGAAATCGGTGGGAGGCCCTATTGAAATTGAAATGATTATTATTATTATTATTATTATTTTTCTTAGCTTAAATGAATTGGCTTTTTGACGGCTTTAATGTGCTCAAAAAGTTGTAGGAGTTTGCAGTAAATTCGAAGGCGGCGAAAAATTTCGTATTCTGGAGTATTTTGAAAAGGGCGTGGCAAAATGGCTCAAGAGCGCCACCTACGGAAAAGCCCCTCATTTAGCATTCACCGATCCTCAAAAAAAACAAAGACTATTGTGTATCATGAGTAGATGCACAAAAAAGTCCATCAGTGCATTATGAATAACGCAACAGGAAGCCCGCCAGTTTAACTTTAGTGGCCATTTTGGTCATATTCCATATTTTTTCTTTGATGTACTTGTCGTACAGCTTTCATCAGATCAACTTCAAATTTAGACGATCGTCATCACAACAAATTGGAGATCTAAAGTTATTGAAGGATTACGTTTTAGCAAAACCGTCTGACCGTGGTGTGGCGTTAAAGTTTGATGAAACGCCATCAAAACACAAGCTTCCATATTTCAGACATATTTTGTCCAATTGAGTCCAAACTAGACACATACGACAAGAGTCGCCACCAGAAGACATCGGTGCAGAAATTGTGACTTACAATCACAGCGCCCCCTGGTGGCAACAGGAAATGTCTTGTTTTTGGTACGTGTTATGTTTTTATGTACTACTCAGATAGCTTTCATCAGATCAACTTAAAAATTAGATGAGACTCTGCAAAACAAGATGAAGATCTAAAGTTATCAATATTTAAACTTTTCATCATACCGTGTGACCGTGGTGAGGTCTCAAAGTTCGACTAAACGCCAATATAAGCGAGCTTCTGTAACTTAGACATATTTTGTCCAATCGACTCCAAACTACACATATAAGACAAGAGTCGCGACTGGAAGACATCTACCTAGAAATCATGACTTAAAAGGAAAGCGCCCCCTGGTGGCATCAGGAAATGTCTTGTTTTGGTCATCTTACTCTTTGATGTATTTCCCTCCAGCCACTTTACTAAACCATGTCAAACTGTGTCAAATTGGTCTCAAGATATTGATAATGTAGGCATAACATTATTGTGACTTTTCATCATGCAGATTGTTAATGGCGTGGCATCAAAGTTCATCAGCTCACCATGACCAATGAAACCCATTTTAACAGAGTTACCATGAACGCAGCATGAGACCGCTTTCGGTTTGTTACGTCTCACACTTGGATGTATTTCTCCTCATTCACTTTGCTAAACCATGTCAAACTGTGTCACATGGGTCTCAATATATTGATAATGTAGGCATAACATTGCTGTGAGTTTTCATCATGCGGATTATTCATAGCTTTGCAGCAGACTTCTTCAACTCGCCATGACAAACGAAGCTGCATTTAACACAGCTGCAAGTGAACGCCTCATGAGACTCTGAAAAAAGTTACGTCGTCACAAGCTGCGGAGCTGTGTATCACGAAGAACCGGAGAACGGTTGGCGAGTCTGGATGAGAGGACGGCGGCGGAGTCACTGTGGACATTGTTCGCTCAGCAGGTTAGAGTGTGGGACGCACTCAAAGCTTTTTTCCCCTCTCCCGTTGTGTCTTTTCCTGTGTGAACTCTGCCGCTCTCAACAGCAGCACTGGCTATGAGCTAGCTCCTGCTAGCTCCAACGAAGCATCTCTCAACTGCTACGTAAGTTAAACGGACACTTCTGTATGACTGTGATGATAAGCAAAAGAGACACTGTGGATGTGTGATGTGTTGTACTGCATTTGTTTGATCTGTTTACTAATACTAGCTCTAATAAATACTGTATAAATTATATTTTGCTCCTGAATTGAACTGTGTTAAAGGGGTTCACATGGAAAATATATGTTCAATTATGTAAAGGGTGATTTTTGTTACTATTATACTAATTGAGATTTAGCACTTGCTACACATTGTAAGAGCAGCTGTTCAAAGGAGCACTACGTCTTTTAAGGCTCTTTATTCAGAGTCACGGTGTTGATGTCCTGTCACGTGTTACAGTGAAAAATAACCGTGTCTCCCACCTTCAGTATTTAAATCGTTAATCTCAGACAGACTTCACTGAATTCTTTTGTTAAATATGAGTAAGTCATAGCCTTGTAACTTTACTAGAACAGACAGTGTCATACAGAGTTGTGGGCTTATATGCACTACCTATTTCCTAATCTGAAATGATTATGCTCTGATTAACTTTGAACTAATATTTTATTTTTACCATTTAAAAGTCTGTTAATTACTTAACCTGGCCCATGTATGACTTTACATATCTGTGTATTGGTTTCATGTTCCTCTAGAAGGTCCAACTTGACACACAACTTGAATCCAACCAGACTGAACACTGACTCCAGGTACAGACCTGATTTCATTACTTAAAAACAATCAAAGTATTGCACATAATACATAATGTATTAAATTATAATGCAATACTTTTAATGTGAAATAGCTCCATTAAAAACATTCATTGTCATGGTAGTGCACGTTTTAATCCAAAAGCATATTCAAATACACAGTTGAATATCCACAGAAAATAAGATTACACACTTTGTTCATATGTAACTCTTCCTCTACAATAATGACGATCACTTTCATGTTTCCTATCATTTTATTAGGGACAGACGAGCCTGAAGGACACAGCTGTGATGACCATGTTCTGTCTCTTATGGCAAAGCAGAAATATAAAACACTGGGTTCTTATCTAAAGTGTATCAAATCAGATCTCCACCATGTTGCTGCTGAGGACATCAGGTGCTGCAGTTCTTCATCTATGAAGAGAAAAAACGCACTGTTAAAGAATGTTTTGTGTTGTGTATAAAGCACAACAGATTTCAGATAGAACTGTTGTACTGTGGTCTTGGTTTATATCCTCATGGTGAAATGTACATATTTTAAGTCCCTTCTGATAAAAGTGCTGAAAGAAATACAACATTGTACAAATACATAAAATGTCTTTCTACCTCATCAGTACTATTCAAGGTGATAATCTCCCACAGACCTATTGATAACAGTCCAAATCAAGTCTTTCCACTTCTCTCAGTGTGAAAACATAATTCTATAATTAATTTGAGAACTGTTTACAACACTGATGTGTGGAGATTAAAATCATACCTAAACTGTCTAATTCACTGTAAAACTCCATGACATTCGCAGGCCATCTGTAGTTAAGGGAGCAACGCATGGAGTGATGTGTAGATTACTAGTTTGATGATGCATGAGGAGAGGCGGTGGTCGAGTGGCAGAAACTTGGACTATGGGCAGAGAAGGTCTCTGGTTCATCTTTGGTTCGACTCCATGGAGAGACAACAAAAGTCGAACCTGGATTGATCTGTCCAAAAATCCAAGAGTCTCCCTACCCTCTCTAGTGCCCATGAGCAAGGCACCTCACTCCCCCAACATCTGCTCCCCCGAGCGCCGTACATGGTCGCTCACTGCTCTGTGTGTCCTGCACCAGATGGGTAAAAAGCAGCGATTAAATTTCCCTACCTGCATGAGTGTGCCTTTGCATGTCTGTGCATGTGTTTGGGATGAATAAATGGATTTTAATCTTAATCTTTTAATCTTAATCAGTTGTCTTCCAGTTGACCAGCATGAAGCTGCAGATCTCCACCATGTTGCTGCTGGGGACATCAGGAGCTGCATTAATGAGGAGCAGAAGCGTACTGTTAAGAATGTTTTGTGTTGTTTATGAAGCACTACTTATTTCAGCTAGAACCGATGTACTAGGGTCTGGGTTTGTATCCTAATGGTTAAATGCGCATACTTTAAATCGCTTTTGATAAAACATGACAAAGAAATACAACATTGTACACATAGATAAAATGTCTTTCTACCTCATCTGTAATATTCAAGGTGATGATCTCCCACAGAGCTGTTGATAACAGTCCACATCAAGTCTCTCCACTTCCCTCAGTGTGAAAACATAATTATATAATTAATTGGAGAAGTGTTTACAACACTGATGTGTGGACATTATAATGTTATCACTACTGTCTAATTCACTCTACAACTCCATGACAGACTAAATAAACGATGTGAAAATAGTAATGGCGGATATACCATCCTGTATCAGAATATTGGTGAAACAGTTACTATCACATGAAACGTACACGTGTAGCGTATTGATAGTAACTCATTAAAAAAAATAATGTCACAACCAAAACAAGACTGTCGAGTTATCGTGCTTCAATCTGTTCATTAGACGTGATAAATAAACGGTAACTTTTATAACAATTACATATTACAAAAAACTTGAGGCATGTAAGCATATGATGATAGATAAAGCAATAGGTTATGTTGGATAGTTTCAAGGTTACTTACCTCTAGTTCAGCACCAGCGGCTGGCCAGAAGAAGTGGAGCGATCTTCCTTGCCGCACAGGGCAAACGCAGGCAATGTGGAGACGAGCGCTTGGTCATCGAACGTTCTCTCTTCCCCGACCGCAACAGACTTGAAATTGCCTGTGCTCGGGCCCGTTAGTGCTACAACGTAGCCCTAGTTATTATTATTAGGGCCCGAGCACCGAAATCGGTGGGAGGCCCTATTGAAATTGAAATGATTATTATTATTATTATTAGGGCCCGAGCACCGAATGGTGAGAGGCCCTATTGAATCTGTAAGGATTTTTATTATTATTAGGGCCCGAGCACCGAATGGTGAGAGGCCCTATTGAATCTGTAAGGATTTTTATTATTATTATTATTATTATTATTATTATTATTATTATTTCCCTTTGGGGGGCTTTTTCAGGGTCTAGACATGCTCAAAAAGTTATGAAACTTTGCAGGAAATTCAAGGTCTGCGGATATTTTAGTATTCTGGAGTAATTGGAATTGGGCGTGGCAAAATGGCTCTACAGCGCCCCCTGGAACCAGCCCCTAGGTTTCCACATAACGGATTTTCATCAAAATCTGGATATAGGTGTATCGTGACCAGTCATGAAAAAAAGTCTCATGGAGCATTATGAAAAACGCAACAGGAAGTCCGCCATTTTGCTTTTAGTGGCCATTTTGGCAATATCCCACATTTTTACTTTTACGTACTTGTCCCAGGGCTTTCATCAGATCAACTTCAAATTCAGATGAGTGTCATCACAACAAGATGGAGATAAAAAATGATTGAGGGATTTTTTTTTTATCACACCGTGTGACCGTGGCATGGCGTTAAAAATTGGTTACACGCCATCAAAACACGGGCATCTGTATCTCGGACATACATGTTCCAATCAAGTCCAAACTAGACATGTAAGACAATAGTCCCCGCCTGATGACATCTATGCATAAATGATGACTTAAAACCGCAGCGCCCCCTGGTGGCAACAGGAAATGTCTTGTTTTTTGCTTGTCTTACACTTGGATGAATTTCTCCTCATCCACTGACCTCAACCATGTCAAACTGTATCAAATGGGTCCCAAGACATTGACAATGAAGACATAAGATTACCGTGACTTTTCGTCAAACGCCATATGAATGGCGTGGCATTAAAGTTCATCAACTCGCCGTGAAACACAAAATTGCTGTAACTTCAGTGTTCATGATTCTATCTCTCTCAAACTACATGTGTGTAACAACAGCCCCCCCCTGAAGATATTCATATGGTTTTAAGAAATGGGCGTGGCAAAAAAACTGACCAGCGCCCCCTATAGGGCAACCCCGGCACTACGATGGCCGACATTTATACAAATCTATCGGGACATGTGTCGTTTCATAACAAACAAAAAAATATCTTGGATAGGTATGCTTGACCAAACAGGGAGGCCGCCATTTTGGATTAAGTGGCCATTTTTTTTCCATATTCCACATTTTTACTTGATGCACTTGTCCCAGGGCTTTCATCAGATTAACTTCAAATTAAGATCAGTGCCATCACAACAAGATGGAGATAAAAAGTGATTAAGAGATTGACCTTTCGTCACACCGTGTGACCGTGGCGTGGCGTCTTGAGTTTGATTAAACGCCATCAAAACACGAGGTTCTGTATCTCGGACATACATTGTCCAATCGAGTCCAAACTAGACATGTAAGACAAGGGTGCCATCCTGATGACATCTACACAGAAATTATGACTTGAAATTACAGCGCCCCCTGGTGGCTACAGGAAGTGACATGTTTTATACTTTGATGAACTGCTCCTGGCAGATTTACAATATACAGCTCAAATCAGATCAGTCAAGTCATTAGATCATGGTCAGAATTGTGACGTTTCCTCAAACCGTGTAAACATTGATGTGCGGCGAAGGATTTTCCTTCGCCAAAGGACACGATGTTATCATAACTCCACTGTGCTATCATTGTCCTATCACTACAAAACTTCTGTCACATGGTCAGAGTCCAAGCCTGAACAGCTCTATGTGTCAATATTTCCTCAGTGTCATAGCGCCACCTACTGATTCGCCAGGAAACAGGAAGTACTTTGTTAATCCACTCTGCATTATCCAACCGGCTCCAAACTACTGACCTATGATCACAATACTGATCTGAACAGCTCCACATATAAATATTAGTTCGGGGTCATAGCGCCACCTACTGATCAGTGTGAAAATTAAGTTGTGTTAACATTGTCCAATTGACACAAAATTGCTCACGCTACATCAGAGCGCCTACATGAACAGATATATATGTCTGTGCGTAATAATAGTGATGGCGCCACCTACTGGCAAACCTACTGCCGCAGAGCGCAAAACGCATGCAACGTGGAGAAGTGCATGCTCGATCGATGATGTGCGCTTGGTCATCGATCGCTCTCTCCACCGACCGCAACAGGCTTCAACGTGCGGGTGCTCGGGCCCGCAAGTGCTACAACGTAGCCCTAGTTATTATTATTTTTCTTAGCTTAAATGAATTGGCTTTTTGAGGGCTTTAATGTGCTCAAAAAGTTGTAGGAGTTTGCAGTAAATTCGAAGGCGGCGTAAAATTACGTATTCTGGAGTATTTTGTAAAGGGCGTGGCAAAATGGCTAAAGAGCGCCACCTACGGAAAAGCCCCTCATTTAGCATTCACCGATCCTCAAAAAAAACAAAGATTATTGTGTATCATGACTAGATGCACAAAAAAGTCCATCAGTGCATTATGAATAACGCAACAGGAAGCCCGCCAGTTTGACTTTAGTGGCCATTTTGGTCATATTCCATATTTTTTCTTTGATGTACTTGTCGTACAGCTTTCATCAGATCAACTTCAAATTTAGACGATCGTCATCACAACAAATTGGAGATCTAAAGTTATTGAAGGATTACGTTTTAGCAAAACCGTCTGACCGTGGTGTGGCGTTAAAGTTTGATGAAACGCCATCAAAACACAAGCTTCCATATTTCAGACATATTTTGTCCAATTGAGTCCAAACTAGACACATTCGACAAGAGTCGCCACCAGAAGACATGGGTGCAGAAATTGTGACTTACAATCACAGCGCCCCCTGGTGGTAACGCGAAATGTCTTGTTTTGGTACGTGTTATGTTTTTATGTACTACTCAGACAGCTTTCATCAGATCAACTTAAAAATTAGATGAGACTCTACAAAACAAGATGAAGATCTAAAGTTATCAGAATTTAAACTTTTCATCATACCGTGTGACCGTGGTGAGGTCTCAAAGTTCGACTAAACGCCAATATAAGCGAGCTTCTGTAACTTAGACATATTTTGTCCAATCGACTCCAAACTACACATATAAGACAAGAGTCGCGACCGGAAGACATCTACCTAGAAATCATGACTTAAAAGGAAAGCGCCCCCTGGTGGCATCAGGAAATGTCTTGTTTTGGTCATCTTACTCTTTGATGTATTTCCCTCCAGCCACTTTACTAAACCATGTCAAACTGTGTCAAATTGGTCTCAAGATATTGATAATGTAGGCATAACATTATTGTGACTTTTCATCATGCAGATTGTTAATGGCGTGGCATCAAAGTTCATCAGCTCACCATGACCAATGAAACCCATTTTAACAGAGTTACCCTGAACGCAGCATGAGACCGCTTTCGGTTTGTTACGTCTCACACTTGGATGTATTTCTCCTCATTCACTTTGCTAAACCATGTCAAACTGTGTCACATGGGTCTCAATATATTGATAATGTAGGCATAACATTGCTGTGAGTTTTCATCATGCAGATTATTCATAGCTTTGCAGCAGACTTCTTCAACTCGCCATGACAAACGAAGCTGCATTTAACACAGCTGCAAGTGAACGCCTCATGAGACTCTGAAAAAGTTACGTCGTCACAAGCTGCGGAGCTGTGTATCACGAAGAACCGGAGAACGGTTGGCGAGTCTGGATGAGAGGACGGCGGCGGAGTCACTGTGGACGTTGTTCGCTCAGCAGGTTAGAGTGTGGGACTCAAAGCTTTTTTCCCCTCTCCCGTTGTGTCTTTTCCTGTGTGAACTCTGCCGCTCTCAACAGCAGCACTGGCTATGAGCTAGCTCCTGCTAGCTCCGACGAAGCATCTCTCAACTGCTACGTAAGTTAAACGGACACTTCTGACTGACTGTGATGATAAGCAAAAGAGACACTGTGGATGTGTGATGTGTTGTACTGCATTTGTTTGATCTGTTTACTAATACTAGCTCTAATAAATACTGTATAAATTATATTTTGCTCCTGAATTGAACTGTGTTAAAGGGGTTCACATGGAAAATATATGTTCAATTATTTAAGGGTGATTTTTGTTACTATTATACTAATGGAGATTTAGCACTTGCTACACATTGTAAGAGCAGCTGTTCAAAGGAGCACCACGTCTTTTAAGGCTCTTTATTCAGAGTCACGGTGTTGATGTCCTGTCACGTGTTACAGTGAAAAATAACCGTGTCTCCCACCTTCAGTATTTAAATCGTTAATCTCAGACAGACTTCACTGAATTCTTTTGGTAAATATGAGTAAGTCATAGCCTTGTACCTTTACTAGAACAGACAGTGTCATACAGAGTTGTGGGCGTATATGCACTACCTATTTCCTAATCTGAAATGATTATGCTCTGATTAACTTTGAACTAATATTTTATTTTTACCATTTAAAAGTCTGTTAATTACTTAACCTGGCCCATGTATGACTTTACATATCTGTGTATTGGTTTCATGTTCCTCTAGAAGGTCCAACTTGACACACAACTTGAATCCAACCAGACTGAACACTGACTCCAGGTACAGACCTGATTTCATTACTTAAAAACAATCAAAGTATTGCACATAATACATAATGTATTAAATTATAATGCAATACTTTTAATGTGAAATAGCTCCATTAAAAACATTCCTTGTCATGGTAGTGCACGTTTTAATCCAAAAGCATATTCAAATACACAGTTGAATATCCACAGAAAATAAGATTACACACTTTGTTCATATGTAACTCTTCCTCTACAATAATGACGATCACTTTCATGTTTCCTATCATTTTATTAGGGACAGACGAGCCTGAAGGACACAGCTGTGATGACCATGTTCTGTCTCTTATGGCAAAGCAGAAATATAAAACACTGGGTTCTTATCTAAAGTGTATCAAATCAGATCTCCACCATGTTGCTGCTGAGGACATCAGGTGCTGCAGTTCTTCATCTATGAAGAGAAAAAACGCACTGTTAAAGAATGTTTTGTGTTGTGTATAAAGCACAACAGATTTCAGATAGAACTGTTGTACTGTGGTCTTGGTTTATATCCTCATGGTGAAATGTACATATTTTAAGTCCCTTCTGATAAAAGTGCTGAAAGAAATACAACATTGTACAAATACATAAAATGTCTTTCTACCTCATCAGTACTATTCAAGGTGATAATCTCCCACAGACCTATTGATAACAGTCCAAATCAAGTCTTTCCACTTCTCTCAGTGTGAAAACATAATTCTATAATTAATTTGAGAACTGTTTACAACACTGATGTGTGGAGATTAAAATCATACCTAAACTGTCTAATTCACTGTAAAACTCCATGACATTCGCAGGCCATCTGTAGTTAAGGGAGCAACGCATGGAGTGATGTGTAGATTACTAGTTTGATGATGCATGAGGAGAGGCGGTGGTCGAGTGGCAGAAACTTGGACTATGGGCAGAGAAGGTCTCTGGTTCGTCTTTGGTTCGACTCCATGGAGAGACAACAAAAGTCGAACCTGGATTGATCTGTCCAAAAATCCAAGAGTCTCCCTACCCTCTCTAGTGCCCATGAGCAAGGCACCTCACTCCCCCAACATCTGCTCCCCCGAGCGCCGTACATGGTCGCTCACTGCTCTGTGTGTCCTGCACCAGATGGGTAAAAAGCAGCGATTAAATTTCCCTACCTGCATGAGTGTGCCTTTGCATGTCTGTGCATGTGTTTGGGATGAATAAATGGATTTTAATCTTAATCTTTTAATCTTAATCAGTTGTCTTCCAGTTGACCAGCATGAAGCTGCAGATCTCCACCATGTTGCTGCTGGGGACATCAGGAGCTGCATTAATGAGGAGCAGAAGCGTACTGTTATGAATGTTTTGTGTTGTTTATGAAGCACTACTTATTTCAGCTAGAACCGATGTACTAGGGTCTGGGTTTGTATCCTAATGGTTAAATGCACATACTTTAAATCGCTTTTGATAAAACGTGACAAAGAAATACAACATTGTACACATAGATAAAATGTCTTTCTACCTCATCTGTAATATTCAAGGTGATGATCTCCCACAGAGCTGTTGATAACAGTCCACATCAAGTCTCTCCACTTCCCTCAGTGTGAAAACATAATTATATAATTAATTGGAGAAGTGTTTACAACACTGATGTGTGGACATTATAATGTTATCACTACTGTCTAATTCACTCTACAACTCCATGACAGACTAAATAAACGATGTGAAAATAGTAATGGCGGATATACCATCCTGTATCAGAATATTGGTGAAACAGTTACTATCACATGAAACGTACACGTGTAGCGTATTGATAGTAACTCATTAAAAAAAATAATGTCACAACCAAAACAAGACTGTCGAGTTATCTTGCTTCAATCTGTTCATTAGACGTGATAAATAAACGGTAACTTTTATAACAATTACATATTACAAAAAACTTGAGGCATGTAAGCATATGATGATAGATAAAGCAATAGGTTATGTTGGATAGTTTCAAGGTTACTTACCTCTAGTTCAGCACCAGCGGCTGGCCAGAAGAAGTGGAGCGATCTTCCTTGCCGCACAGGGCAAACGCAGGCAATGTGGAGACGAGCGCTTGGTCATCGAACGTTCTCTCTTCCCCGACCGCAACAGACTTGAAATTGCCTGTGCTCGGGCCCGTTAGTGCTACAACGTAGCCCTAGTTAGGGCCCGAGCACCGAAATCGGTGGGAGGCCCTATTGAAATTGAAATGATTATTATTATTATTATTATTATTTTTCTTAGCTTAAATGAATTGGCTTTTTGAGGGCTTTAATGTGCTCAAAAAGTTGTAGGAGTTTGCAGTAAATTCGAAGGCGGCGTAAAATTACGTATTCTGGAGTATTTTGAAAAGGGCGTGGCAAAATGGCTCAAGAGCGCCACCTACGGAAAAGCCCCTCATTTAGCATTCACCGATCCTCAAAAAAAACAAAGATTATTGTGTATCATGACTAGATGCACAAAAAAGTCCATCAGTGCATTATGAATAACGCAACAGGAAGCCCGCCAGTTTGACTTTAGTGGCCATTTTGGTCATATTCCATATTTTTTCTTTGATGTACTTGTCGTACAGCTTTCATCAGATCAACTTCAAATTTAGACGATCGTCATCACAACAAATTGGAGATCTAAAGTTATTGAAGGATTACGTTTTAGCAAAACCGTCTGACCGTGGTGTGGCGTTAAAGTTTGATGAAACGCCATCAAAACACAAGCTTCCATATTTCATACATATTTTGTCCAATTGAGTCCAAACTAGACACATTCGACAAGAGTCGCCACCAGAAGACATGGGTGCAGAAATTGTGACTTACAATCACAGCGCCCCCTGGTGGTAACGCGAAATGTCTTGTTTTGGTACGTGTTATGTTTTTATGTACTACTCAGACAGCTTTCATCAGATCAACTTAAAAATTAGATGAGACTCTACAAAACAAGATGAAGATCTAAAGTTATCAGAATTTAAACTTTTCATCATACCGTGTGACCGTGGTGAGGTCTTAAAGTTCGACTAAACGCCAATATAAGCGAGCTTCTGTAACTTAGACATATTTTGTCCAATCGACTCCAAACTACACATATAAGACAAGAGTCGCGACCGGAAGACATCTACCTAGAAATCATGACTTAAAAGGAAAGCGCCCCCTGGTGGCATCAGGAAATGTCTTGTTTTGGTCATCTTACTCTTTGATGTATTTCCCTCCAGCCACTTTACTAAACCATGTCAAACTGTGTCAAATTGGTCTCAAGATATTGATAATGTAGGCATAACATTATTGTGACTTTTCATCATGCAGATTGTTAATGGCGTGGCATCAAAGTTCATCAGCTCACCATGACCAATGAATCCCATTTTAACAGAGTTACCCTGAACGCAGCATGAGACCGCTTTCGGTTTGTTACGTCTCACACTTGGATGAATTTCTCCTCATTCACTTTGCTAAACCATGTCAAACTGTGTCACATGGGTCTCAATATATTGATAATGTAGGCATAACATTGCTGTGAGTTTTCATCATGCGGATTATTCATAGCTTTGCAGCAGACTTCTTCAACTCGCCATGACAAACGAAGCTGCATTTAACACAGCTGCAAGTGAACGCCTCATGAGACTCTGAAAGAAGTTACGTCGTCACAAGCTGCGGAGCTGTGTATCACGAAGAACCGGAGAACGGTTGGCGAGTCTGGATGAGAGGACGGCGGCGGAGTCACTGTGGACGTTGTTCGCTCAGCAGGTTAGAGTGTGGGACTCAAAGGTTTTTGTCCCCTCTCCCGTTGTGTCTTTTCCTGTGTGAACTCTGCCGCTCTCAACAGCAGCACTGGCTATGAGCTAGCTCCTGCTAGCTCCAACGAAGCATCTCTCAACTGCTACGTAAGTTAAACGGACACTTCTGACTGACTGTGATGATAAGCAAAAGAGACACTGTGGATGTGTGATGTGTTGTACTGCATTTGTTTGATCTGTTTACTAATACTAGCTCTAATAAATACTGTATAAATTATATTTTGCTCCTGAATTGAACTGTGTTAAAGGGGTTCACATGGAAAATATATGTTCAATTATGTAAAGGGTGATTTTTGTTACTATTATACTAATGGAGATTTAGCACTTGCTACACATTGTAAGAGCAGCTGTTCAAAGGAGCACTACGTCTTTTAAGGCTCTTTATTCAGAGTCACGGTGTTGATGTCCTGTCACGTGTTACAGTGAAAAATAACCGTGTCTCCCACCTTCAGTATTTAAATCGTTAATCTCAGACTGACTTCACTGAATTCTTTTGTTAAATATGAGTAAGTCATAGCCTTGTACCTTTACTAGAACAGACAGTGTCATACAGAGTTGTGGGCTTATATGCACTACCTATTTCCTAATCTGAAATGATTATGCTCTGATTAACTTTGAACTAATATTTTATTTTTACCATTTAAAAGTCTGTTAATTACTTAACCTGGCCCATGTATGACTTTACATATCTGTGTATTGGTTTCATGTTCCTCTAGAAGGTCCAACTTGACACACAACTTGAATCCAACCAGACTGAACACTGACTCCAGGTACAGACCTGATTTCATTACTTAAAAACAATCAAAGTATTGCACATAATACATAATGTATTAAATTATAATGCAATACTTTTAATGTGAAATAGCTCCATTAAAAACATTCATTGTCATGGTAGTGCACGTTTTAATCCAAAAGCATATTCAAATACACAGTTGAATATCCACAGAAAATAAGATTACACACTTTGTTCATATGTAACTCTTCCTCTACAATAATGACGATCACTTTCATGTTTCCTATCATTTTATTAGGGACAGACGAGCCTGAAGGACACAGCTGTGATGACCATGTTCTGTCTCTTATGGCAAAGCAGAAATATAAAACACTGGGTTCTTATCTAAAGTGTATCAAATCAGATCTCCACCATGTTGCTGCTGAGGACATCAGGTGCTGCAGTTCTTCATCTATGAAGAGAAAAAACGCACTGTTAAAGAATGTTTTGTGTTGTGTATAAAGCACAACAGATTTCAGATAGAACTGTTGTACTGTGGTCTTGGTTTATATCCTCATGGTGAAATGTACATATTTTAAGTCCCTTCTGATAAAAGTGCTGAAAGAAATACAACATTGTACAAATACATAAAATGTCTTTCTACCTCATCAGTACTATTCAAGGTGATAATCTCCCACAGACCTATTGATAACAGTCCAAATCAAGTCTTTCCACTTCTCTCAGTGTGAAAACATAATTCTATAATTAATTTGAGAACTGTTTACAACACTGATGTGTGGAGATTAAAATCATACCTAAACTGTCTAATTCACTGTAAAACTCCATGACATTCGCAGGCCATCTGTAGTTAAGGGAGCAACGCATGGAGTGATGTGTAGATTACTAGTTTGATGATGCATGAGGAGAGGCGGTGGTCGAGTGGCAGAAACTTGGACTATGGGCAGAGAAGGTCTCTGGTTCGTCTTTGGTTCGACTCCATGGAGAGACAACAAAAGTCGAACCTGGATTGATCTGTCCAAAAATCCAAGAGTCTCCCTACCCTCTCTAGTGCCCATGAGCAAGGCACCTCACTCCCCCAACATCTGCTCCCCCGAGCGCCGTACATGGTCGCTCACTGCTCTGTGTGTCCTGCACCAGATGGGTAAAAAGCAGCGATTAAATTTCCCTACCTGCATGAGTGTGCCTTTGCATGTCTGTGCATGTGTTTGGGATGAATAAATGGATTTTAATCTTAATCTTTTAATCTTAATCAGTTGTCTTCCAGTTGACCAGCATGAAGCTGCAGATCTCCACCATGTTGCTGCTGGGGACATCAGGAGCTGCATTAATGAGGAGCAGAAGCGTACTGTTATGAATGTTTTGTGTTGTTTATGAAGCACTACTTATTTCAGCTAGAACCGATGTACTAGGGTCTGGGTTTGTATCCTAATGGTTAAATGCACATACTTTAAATCGCTTTTGATAAAACGTGACAAAGAAATACAACATTGTACACATAGATAAAATGTCTTTCTACCTCATCTGTAATATTCAAGGTGATGATCTCCCACAGAGCTGTTGATAACAGTCCACATCAAGTCTCTCCACTTCCCTCAGTGTGAAAACATAATTATATAATTAATTGGAGAAGTGTTTACAACACTGATGTGTGGACATTATAATGTTATCACTACTGTCTAATTCACTCTACAACTCCATGACAGACTAAATAAACAATGTGAAAATAGTAATGGCGGATATACCATCCTGTATCAGAATATTGGTGAAACAGTTACTATCACATGAAACGTACACATGTAGCGTATTGATAGTAACTCATTAAAAAAAATAATGTCACAACCAAAACAAGACTGTGGAGTTATCTTGCTTCAATCTGTTCATTAGACGTGATAAATAAACGGTAACTTTTATAACAATTACATATTACAAAAAACTTGAGGCATGTAAGCATATGATGATAGATAAAGCAATAGGTTATGTTGGATAGTTTCAAGGTTACTTACCTCTAGTTCAGCACCAGCGGCTGGCCAGAAGAAGTGGAGCGATCTTCCTTGCCGCACAGGGCAAACGCAGGCAATGTGGAGACGAGCGCTTGGTCATCGAACGTTCTCTCTTCCCCGACCGCAACAGACTTGAAATTGCCTGTGCTCGGGCCCGTTAGTGCTACAACGTAGCCCTAGTTATTATTATTTTTCTTAGCTTAAATGAATTGGCTTTTTGAGGGCTTTAATGTGCTCAAAAAGTTGTAGGAGTTTGCAGTAAATTCGAAGGCGGCGTAAAATTACGTATTCTGGAGTATTTTGAAAAGGGCGTGGCAAAATGGCTCAAGAGCGCCACCTACGGAAAAGCCCCTCATTTAGCATTCACCGATCCTCAAAAAAAACAAAGATTATTGTGTATCATGACTAGATGCACAAAAAAGTCCATCAGTGCATTATGAATAACGCAACAGGAAGCCCGCCAGTTTGACTTTAGTGGCCATTTTGGTCATATTCCATATTTTTTCTTTGATGTACTTGTCGTACAGCTTTCATCAGATCAACTTCAAATTTAGACGATCGTCATCACAACAAATTGGAGATCTAAAGTTATTGAAGGATTACGTTTTAGCAAAACCGTCTGACCGTGGTGTGGCGTTAAAGTTTGATGAAACGCCATCAAAACACAAGCTTCCATATTTCAGACATATTTTGTCCAATTGAGTCCAAACTAGACACATTCGACAAGAGTCGCCACCAGAAGACATGGGTGCAGAAATTGTGACTTACAATCACAGCGCCCCCTGGTGGTAACGCGAAATGTCTTGTTTTGGTACGTGTTATGTTTTTATGTACTACTCAGACAGCTTTCATCAGATCAACTTAAAAATTAGATGAGACTCTACAAAACAAGATGAAGATCTAAAGTTATCAGAATTTAAACTTTTCATCATACCGTGTGACCGTGGTGAGGTCTCAAAGTTCGACTAAACGCCAATATAAGCGAGCTTCTGTAACTTAGACATATTTTGTCCAATCGACTCCAAACTACACATATAAGACAAGAGTCGCGACCGGAAGACATCTACCTAGAAATCATGACTTAAAAGGAAAGCGCCCCCTGGTGGCATCAGGAAATGTCTTGTTTTGGTCATCTTACTCTTTGATGTATTTCCCTCCAGCCACTTTACTAAACCATGTCAAACTGTGTCAAATTGGTCTCAAGATATTGATAATGTAGGCATAACATTATTGTGACTTTTCATCATGCAGATTGTTAATGGCGTGGCATCAAAGTTCATCAGCTCACCATGACCTATGAAACCCATTTTAACAGAGTTACCCTGAACGCAGCATGAGACCGCTTTCGGTTTGTTACGTCTCACACTTGGATGTATTTCTCCTCATTCACTTTGCTAAACCATGTCAAACTGTGTCACATGGGTCTCAATATATTGATAATGTAGGCATAACATTGCTGTGAGTTTTCATCATGCGGATTATTCATAGCTTTGCAGCAGACTTCTTCAACTCGCCATGACAAACGAAGCTGCATTTAACACAGATGCAAGTGAACGCCTCATGAGTTACGTCGTCACAAGCTGCGGAGCTGTGTATCACGAAGAACCGGAGAACGGTTGGCGAGTCTGGATGAGAGGACGGCGGCGGAGTCACTGTGGACGTTGTTCGCTCAGCAGGTTAGAGTGTGGGACTCAAAGCTTTTTTCCCCTCTCCCGTTGTGTCTTTTCCTGTGTGAACTCTGCCGCTCTCAACAGCAGCACTGGCTATGAGCTAGCTCCTGCTAGCTCCAACGAAGCATCTCTCAACTGCTACGTAAGTTAAACGGACACTTCTGACTGACTGTGATGATAAGCAAAAGAGACACTGTGGATGTGTGATGTGTTGTACTGCATTTGTTTGATCTGTTTACTAATACTAGCTCTAATAAATACTGTATAAATTATATTTTGCTCCTGAATTGAACTGTGTTAAAGGGGTTCACATGGAAAATATATGTTCAATTATGTAAAGGGTGATTTTTGTTACTATTATACTAATGGAGATTTAGCACTTGCTACACATTGTAAGAGCAGCTGTTCAAAGGAGCACTACGTCTTTTAAGGCTCTTTATTCAGAGTCACGGTGTTGATGTCCTGTCACGTGTTACAGTGAAAAAAAACCGTGTCTCCCACCTTCAGTATTTATATCGTTAATCTCAAACAGACTTCACTGAATTCTTTTGGTAAATATGAGTAAGTCATAGCCTTGTACCTTTACTAGAACAGACAGTGTCATACAGAGTTGTGGGCGTATATGCACTACCTATTTCCTAATCTGAAATGATTATGCTCTGATTAACTTTGAACTAATATTTTATTTTTACCATTTAAAAGTCTGTTAATTACTTAACCTGGCCCATGTATGACTTTACATATCTGTGTATTGGTTTCATGTTCCTCTAGAAGGTCCAACTTGACACACAACTTGAATCCAACCAGACTGAACACTGACTCCAGGTACAGACCTGATTTCATTACTTAAAAACAATCAAAGTATTGCACATAATACATAATGTATTAAATTATAATGCAATACTTTTAATGTGAAATAGCTCCATTAAAAACATTCATTGTCATGGTAGTGCACGTTTTAATCCAAAAGCATATTCAAATACACAGTTGAATATCCACAGAAAATAAGATTACACACTTTGTTCATATGTAACTCTTCCTCTACAATAATGACGATCACTTTCATGTTTCCTATCATTTTATTAGGGACAGACGAGCCTGAAGGACACAGCTGTGATGACCATGTTCTGTCTCTTATGGCAAAGCAGAAATATAAAACACTGGGTTCTTATCTAAAGTGTATCAAATCAGATCTCCACCATGTTGCTGCTGAGGACATCAGGTGCTGCAGTTCTTCATCTATGAAGAGAAAAAACGCACTGTTAAAGAATGTTTTGTGTTGTGTATAAAGCACAACAGATTTCAGATAGAACTGTTGTACTGTGGTCTTGGTTTATATCCTCATGGTGAAATGTACATATTTTAAGTCCCTTCTGATAAAAGTGCTGAAAGAAATACAACATTGTACAAATACATAAAATGTCTTTCTACCTCATCAGTACTATTCAAGGTGATAATCTCCCACAGACCTATTAATAACAGTCCAAATCAAGTCTTTCCACTTCTCTCAGTGTGAAAACATAATTCTATAATTAATTTGAGAACTGTTTACAACACTGATGTGTGGAGATTAAAATCATACCTAAACTGTCTAATTCACTGTAAAACTCCATGACATTCGCAGGCCATCTGTAGTTAAGGGAGCAACGCATGGAGTGATGTGTAGATTACTAGTTTGATGATGCATGAGGAGAGGCGGTGGTCGAGTGGCAGAAACTTGGACTATGGGCAGAGAAGGTCTCTGGTTCGTCTTTGGTTCGACTCCATGGAGAGACAACAAAAGTCGAACCTGGATTGATCTGTCCAAAAATCCAAGAGTCTCCCTACCCTCTCTAGTGCCCATGAGCAAGGCACCTCACTCCCCCAACATCTGCTCCCCCGAGCGCCGTACATGGTCGCTCACTGCTCTGTGTGTCCTGCACCAGATGGGTAAAAAGCAGCGATTAAATTTCCCTACCTGCATGAGTGTGCCTTTGCATGTCTGTGCATGTGTTTGGGATGAATAAATGGATTTTAATCTTAATCTTTTAATCTTAATCAGTTGTCTTCCTACGGAGGCGTATTGCATTCACTTGAAAAAAAAAAAAAAGCTCTGGTTAAAAAAAAAAAAAAGTTAGGAAAACAGGATTTTTCCTGTTTTTCGAACTTTTTTTTTTTTTCCTGTTTTTCCGAGATAAATTCCTGTTTTTCGAACTTTTTTTTTTTCTGTTTTTCCGAGATAAAATCCTGTTTTTCGAACTTTTTTTTTTTCTGTTTTTCCGAGATAAATTCCTGTTTTTCGAACTTTTTTTTTTTCTGTTTTTCCGAGATAAAAATCCTGTTTTTCGAAAAAAAAAAAATGTCATGGTAGTTTTACTGGGATTCTGAATGACGCTCTCACTTGTTGGAGATTCGGTGGAAGCAACAATGTCCCGTCTGCTTACTTTAATCAGGTTTTATTTTGTTTTGGGCTTGAGACACTGGGAAATACTTGTGTCTTTAAGTAATATAGATGGTGTTTGTATTAGTTTGTCGACTTTGCGCAGGCACCTCAGTAGTCTGCGGTTGTTCAGACGGAAAAACTATTCCGATCTGCTGGACGTTGCAGTTTTCCTACAGGATCAGTTGAGCGAATATGGAATGCTTCACGGATACAAGATGATGCATCTGAAAAGCATTCAGGCCGGCTACGTGGTGACTCAAGAGACAATCAGGCATTTGCTGAAAATACTGGATCCCCGCGGAGTGGAACTGAGACGCCGTAAACGCCTTCGACGACGTTTGTATCAGAATCCCGGTCCGAACTTTTTATGGCACATAGATTCATATGATAAACTCAAACCATATGGAATCTGCATCAATGGTGCAATAGACGGGTTTTCAAGGATGTTGGTGTGGCTACATGCATACTCTACAAGTAGTGATCCAAAGGTAATCGCTGGATACTTTATTGATGAGGTGTCATCGAGAAATGGGACTGCTACTCGAATTAGATCAGACCTTGGGACAGAGAATTGCTTCGTGGAGCAGATGCAAATATTCATGAGACATGATCATATGGACGAATTTTCGAACAGATGCTTTTTGTACGGCTCAAGCAATCATAACCAGCGGATTGAGCAGTGGTGGGGTTTTTTGAGGAAGCAACATGCACAGTTCTGGATGAACGTATTTCAGGATTTGAAAGAGTCTGACCACTACTCTGGTGACTTCCTCGACAAAAGTCTGATACAATTCACATGTCTCGAAATAATAGAGGTAAGAACTACTTTTTTTCGCTTTTGAAATGTAGCCTATAATTCAAACATTTTTAATTCATTATTTTGTCCATGGTGTCATATGTTAAGCAAGTTAGTGAGGTTCTTCTATATTGCAAGCAACAAAAGTGGATTCCAGTGTTAAAAAATGAAACACCAAAGGAGGTCCTTAAAAAAATATTTAATACCAATAAATACCCAGAAAATTATAAAGGACTAGTAGTAAATGTTAATGTTCACCAGTGTTGGGAGTAACGGCGTTTAAGTATAACGGCGTTACTAACGGAGCTCTTTTTCAGTAACGGAGTAATCTAATTAATTACTTTTGTCATCGTTACAACGCCGTTATCGTTATTGATAATGTAAAGTGGCGCGTTACTACAATTTGGTTGAATGAAGCGTGCGGTTGTAACGAATCACCCTGTTCAAACCCCAGGGGAAATGCTCTACGCTTTTAATTTTAAGGACACGGGCGGACTCGAGCGGGTCGAGTGCGCAAGGTACACAGCCGCACACAGCGCGCAAGGTACACAGTCTGTGTACCTTGCGCGCTACCCGACCAAGTTATTATAAACGAAAGATCCCTGGTTGGACCGATGACCTTGTTATCGGTCTAGCCCCTAATTAAATAAATATAAATATAAACGAATTCGACACAAAAAGGTTGCGTATTATAAGTGTATTTAAACAAAACCCACATCAATCCCACATATCCCCGTGCTCGAGCCCGCAAACCATGGCGGCCCCGTAAACATAAACACGCTATTTACACACATTCAACACATCAATATTTCCCCCCCAGGTCCATAATATAATCTCCCCAAAAAACTGTATATAGTGTTTTTATTCTTCAATCAGTTAATATAAACATCTTTGACGTTAAAGATGTTACAGAACGTAACAGCGTTATAAAACATGAAAAATAACGCCACAGTTACTTTGCTGAGTAACTAATTACTCTAACAATGTGGTAACTGAGTTACTAACTCAATTACTTTTTGGGAGAAGTAATTTGTAACTGTAACTAATTACTTTTTAGAAGTAACTTGACCAACACTGATGTTCACTGAGATAATGGGATGGTTTAAGAATAGAGTTCAGCTGAGTTAGAAGGATTGTTGTTTAAGTAACCGAGTTTTCCAGAAGGTCAGTGAACATGTCAGTGTTTGGGCACGTGACACTGCTTTACATGTGTAAAGCAGTGTCACTATTGATGAATTCTTATCTTTCAATCAAAATGACTCCTCTTCATATTCATTGCTATGGGAGACACTTAAATGTTACCTGAGAGGTCAAATTAAGAATAAAGTTGCACAAAATACCCTAAATGCAAATACTCAAGACAAGAACCTAAATTGTATCTTAAGTACGTTACAGTCGTTGAGTAAATGTAGTAAAATTCCCCCACTGCAGACAGTTGTGGTTGGGCTTGGGACAAAAATCACATTTGAAGACTAATTATTTTCGAAGAGGATTAATGCAGCATATCCCCCGAAAGATGATCGAGACTCTAACTCATGTTTTGGTGGTTTATTTGAGCCTTCCTTAAATAACACCGTACAACACCTTACAATACCGTAAGAACTTGTGCCTCTTTGGAGGTCATACAATGAAATTGTATGACTTTAAATTGAGCAAATATTACGCAATAAAATAACAGAAAGACAATTCAAAAATATTAACAATAACATAGATTGGGCTATTTACAATTAACATGCACCCTTTTCAGGGTATATGCAATGAAAATGTTGTGAAAACCCCTGCTCTATTGTGGACAATAACCATTTATTTTGCCTGCAGATGGTTTGCCACGTTTACTAATTTTCTCACTTCCCCACTCTTTTCCCTTATATTTAGAGAGAACTGCAGGATGTTGTTCACCTCTGGAACACTCACAGAATTCGCTCATCCAGAAATGCGGTGTCCCCAGGAGGACGTCCGGTGATGATGTACACCATACCCCAACTATTTGGTGCTAGAGAGTACCTGAAAGAGGTATCCCAACAGAAGATACAGGCATGCAGGGAGGAATGCCTACAGAGAGGACCGTGTCCCTGTGACAATACTTTGTTTGACGTTTGTTGCTTTGTCATGGCAGAAACAAATCTTCATCCACCCACCTCTCCAGAGGAAGCAATTGAGCTTTATAAGTTTTTACGGGCTTACATATATGCCCATATTTAATAATCACAAGTTGTTGTACTGGATCAGATGATTGAATGTGAGCACCCATCTTCAACAAAATAACGCTATGTTTGCATTTTTTCTATGGGTGGAAAATGTAATGTTGACTGCAAATTTCAGTTTAAATGATTAACAGATGTATTGTCTCTAAGTAATGAATAATTAACTCCTCTCTGAGCTTCATATCATCTCTTTTCATTCATCATTATGGAAAAGTTATATACTCAACAAGGTCACTGGGGCTGTCCTGAAAATAAACGTCTCACATTTCTGCTTTACAAAAAATGTCAAATTTGTCCTCATTGTGGAACTATGTAGCATGACTGAATGTCATCTGACACACTGTGGTTATTCTTGCATAATCATCCATAAATCAAACATGTTATAATATCTTATGATGATGGGTGTCTATGGGCTGAAACTTTAAAACTCCAGTGGTGTGTGGCATCAGACAAACCTGGTAATACAGAGAATAATTTAATTTAGTTTAATTTCTCCTCTATGTGATTGAGTGTTTATACACTATTTAAGCATTTATGAAATTCCTTCCTCTTTGTGTCTTTCTCATCAAGATATTTCAACTGCCACGAAATAATGACATAGCATTTGGTGATGTAGAGGATCTTAGGTGTTGAAATATATTATCTATTATTTGTTGCTGATAATTCAACTATCTTTTATCGTTTGAATAAAAGCAGGCCATCTTGCCTATGTAGCCTAATAAAATGTGGTCTGTCATCCTAATATCTTTTTCATTGGCAGTGTGGTTACCATGACACCATCAACAAATAAAGGCTAATTTCCACACTAATTAAGGTGTGCCTAGATTTTTTTCCTTTTTCAATTAAACCATGTTTGGTCACATAAACATTTCTAGCTGTTATGTTCGTGTTTCGAAGGATGAGGCTTAGTTAAAGTCCCAAAGTAGCTTTATTGCAAGATGCCCTAAGCAGCATATATGTGCATCTTTGTGTTTTCTTACTCTAATCTTTTCTGCTTCTTTAATAACTCATATTTAACAACTGCTGCCACTTAGTGTATAAAACATGCAGTAGCATCTGATCACAACAATAAGTAACAGGGAAATGTCTCCTTAAAAGATTATTTGTGAAGGGATTTGATGGATAATATAAGTTGTATCCATTGCTGTTATCCAAAGTCAGCAATTCTGCTCTGTGAGAAAGGGTCAACCAGTTTTAGAACAAATAAATGCTTACAATAAATAGTCAAGTACCATTTGTGGCAATGGATAGTTAAACTTATCTGTAGTAAAAGCACAATTAATTTGATCACAAAACAAGAGAGAAACCAATGCTTTTTATTTATAAACAGTAGGACACTTTTGAGGTACTCCTTAATGTATATTTCAAGAGATTAACAAACAAACACAGCCAGTAATAAAAGCTAACATGAGCAAGAAGCTCCAATTCAATTATAATTTCTCAGAAAAAATTGCAACTGTGTGAGAACCATTTCCAAAAAGATTCTTCTCCAACTGATAACAGACAACGTAAATCAAAGTAAATTTGAAATAGATGTTTCTTAGTCATTTAAATAACAAAATGTGTGCAAAACATGACTTTTGTAAAAGGCTCAATTTGTTTATAGGTCTAGCTTCTTTATAGAATCACAGGGTTCAACAGATGCTCTGTAGAGTGTCATTAATAACACTATAAAATAAATGAAAAGCTTTTCAAAATAATTCAAGAAATTCGAAATTAGTGACATGGAAAAGCCCAGCCTGTTCAGGCATTATAAACATCAACATTTTTCAAAAACAACACATCCAAAATATTTCAACTCTACTTCAGTGTAAAACCTTGGACACCTTAACACAACAGAATGCACAAAATACTTCCTGTTAACAACATCAGAAAGGTTTAGAGGATGATGTCTTTTGTATCACTTAAACACTTTCACATTGTCTACAAAACTGTACTGAGCTGTATATTTAGCTGAAAAAAGTACGCAAAGCAGTAAACTATTTTGCAAACTATGTGCACATTTGTTTTTTGGTGTAATAGTCCTTCAAGTGCATGAACATACTGTTCATAAACCATTTGTTACAAACAGTTTAAGTGAGGGGATGACTGTTTCGATAAAATAGAAAAAGCCCCCCCCCCCCGAGCTCATAATACAGCTCCTGAACTAATTACCACATCTTCCCCACATTAACTCTGTCTCACAATCACACTGTTTGGATCTTGACTGTCGGCTCCAATAAGGCTACAACCGTACAAAAATTTAACAAGAAAGGGAAAAGTGTGTACATGTGAGTGAGTGATAGAGGCACTCCTATGCAATGTCCATTGTGAAGGAGTTACTGGACAGTATAGACTCTATTTCAGAGCGAAGCTCAGGATAGCTGTTGTAAGTTGACGGCAGCTCTAAAGTTGGGCCACAAGTATGTGCAATTGGCCGCTGTGCCAGCCCTTCCAACGAGGTGAATATGACTTCAATTTTCTTAACGCAGATGACATCAGACCCAGTCATAAATCTTAATATTTTCCGGAGGCCTATTTCATCCAATCCCCTAATGTACTGATGTAAAAACCGCAAACTTTGGTTCTCTGATGCTGTATTTGGAGAGGCTGTGATCAGCTTTAACACCTTTCGCGTTGTTGGTCTAAGATCATCATACATCTTATGGATTTCAAGCACACTGGGGAAAAACTTCCTGAGAGTTGGCCCTGCGACTGCTGCAATGTTATCTAGTGCATATTTGGGTTGCTGGATTATTTGCTTGTGGGCCACTTGAAGAAGCACAGCCTTCAAGTTTTCTTGTGTTGGTACTGTTCTTACTCCCATGCGATCCATAAGATCAAGGAACTCATCTTCATCATCACCAACTAGAGCCTCTTGCAAAGCAGTGGACAAGAGATCACGCTCAGACTGACTAAGATACAACATCAGGGAGTCAAACAGTAAATCAGGT
This sequence comes from Platichthys flesus, assembly GCF_949316205.1. Taxonomy (NCBI): domain Eukaryota; kingdom Metazoa; phylum Chordata; class Actinopteri; order Pleuronectiformes; family Pleuronectidae; genus Platichthys; species Platichthys flesus. The sequence goes on from NC_084946.1 coordinate 556,707, forward strand.
GAGACCGAATGTTCACCAAATGTGACTGCTGCTGTAAAGGCTTGAGCGAGCCGAAAAGGGAAATATCCATGGTCCTCCAATCCCTTGACCATTATTCTACCAAGAGATCTCCATTCTTCTTCTTGCCATTTTGGGGACAGCGATGGAACCCTCATATCTGCACCCTCTGCTCCACAGTCTAAAAATTCTGTCCAGAATGCAGCATATACGTCCCTGGACACACCATCCACATCTGCACCAACTTCATCAATGAAGCTGTATTTCACAGAGTAGCTAATCATGTTTTCATCCTTGAATTGAGTAATCAGTTCTTCTAAGAGATTTACTCTGTGAAGTTTCACAGTCACATGCAAAAGTTCAAAAGAAGGACTTCGTGAGGCAGCAGGAACTGTTTCAGAATGAATAGGAGTTGAGGTGAATGTGTCAGTGTTTATTTGTGCGTCTTCTACTGGGAGGATAGGCTCAAATGGGACTGTATCATCGAAAACACCTAAAAATGCGTCACCTTGCATAGTGCCAAAAATGACTTCCGATGTATTGTACAAAGATGTAAGATCGATAATCTCAGATGCAGTAGAGACTAACGCTGACATTTTGTTGGTACTTTGCCCATCTTCTTCCACAGTGTGTGATTGCTGTTTACTGTCTGGTGTTTTCTGTGTCAGCTGCTCAACATTCTCTGCTGTCTTTTTTTGTTGTTTGTCTGCGTCGGTCTGTTTATCAGCTCCCTCTCCCATTTCTGTGATGTCTTCTCTATTGGTCAGATGCTCTGTGAAAAGGTAAAATCTTAACACCCCAAATTTCTGTGCCTCATAGAGTTCTCTAACACTAATACTGTCTTCAAGGTTTGCTTCCTGAAAGTCGACAATATCATGACTAAACTCTTCCCACATTCCATGTATCGATTTCTCATTTGGGAAAAATAGCCCCTTAGCATGTGACAGAATGTCTTTCTTTGTGGCTGTCTTGGAAATATCAAGAAGTCTGGTTCCTCCACCATTGCGTTTTCTCACCTGTCTCTTATCATTTATCCAGCCTATCTCTATTTTTCTTGTCATCTTTGAGGCCCTTCTGTTATTTCTTAGATGCATGTTAGAATGCTCTTCCTCAGAATCTTGATGCCTGTCTTTGTTGCTTTTTGTGTACATTTTTCTTTTTAGTTTTTCAAACATGGACAGTCTTTTTGAATCAACTCCACCTGTTGTCTTTTTTTCCATACAGAACCGCCTTGTAGCAATTCTATCACCATATGCTGGAATGTAGGCAGCCAAAGCGTCATCATCAATTTCTTCAACTACTGAGGTATCAATCTGTAATTAAAACAAAACAACATATCAAGACAAACATCGTTAACTTAAGTGTAAGAGACTGGCTTAAAAATACACCTGAAGTATAACTATAAACTATTGTTATTGTTTATTTCTGTGCTGAAATTATCCTCTCCCTGTTCTGAGACTTACACGATCCTGCAGCATTTTCTGAATATTCTCCTCAGGAATACCCCGACTCTGAAGAAATTTCCTCAGACCTTCATCTTGTGGTTGGGGTGTATTTGAGGATGTAGCCATTGCTGGTTCTGTACAAATGTAGGAAAATGCAGAATCTATGAACATTTTTTTTGCATCAACAAATATGAACAAATTTAAGATGATAACATGAAAATGTAATCTTTAAACTTTTGTAGTTGTTATTTATACAGAAGGATAGTCTGAGAGTTTTAAGCGATGCTGTACGTCATGGCACTAATACAAGGGCAGCGCTGGAAGGGCAGCTTGCGGATCAGCAGCTCTGTTGATCGAAAAACAAAAGTTCGAAAAACAGGATTTTATCTCGGAAAAACAGAAAAAAAAAGGTCGAAAAACAGGAATTTATCTCGGAAAAACAGGAAAAAAAAAAAAAGTTCGAAAAACAGGAAAAATCCTGTTTTCCTAACTTTTTTTTTTTTTTACCCAGAGCTTTTTTTTTTTTTTTTTAGTGAATGCAATACGCTTCCGTAGTCTTCCAGTTGACCAGCATGAAGCTGCAGATCTCCACCATGTTGCTGCTGGGGACATCAGGAGCTGCATTAATGAGGAGCAGAAGCGTACTGTTATGAATGTTTTGTGTTGTTTATGAAGCACTACTTATTTCAGCTAGAACCGATGTACTAGGGTCTGGGTTTGTATCCTAATGGTTAAATGCACATACTTTAAATCGCTTTTGATAAAACGTGACAAAGAAATACAACATTGTACACATAGATAAAATGTCTTTCTACCTCATCTGTAATATTCAAGGTGATGATCTCCCACAGAGCTGTTGATAACAGTCCACATCAAGTCTCTCCACTTCCCTCAGTGTGAAAACATAATTATATAATTAATTGGAGAAGTGTTTACAACACTGATGTGTGGACATTATAATGTTATCACTACTGTCTAATTCACTCTACAACTCCATGACAGACTAAATAAACGATGTGAAAATAGTAATGGCGGATATACCATCCTGTATCAGGATGGTATATCCGCCATTACTGTCGAGTTATCTTGCTTCAATCTGTTCATTAGACGTGATAAATAAACGGTAACTTTTATAACAATTACATATTACAAAAAACTTGAGGCATGTAAGCATATGATGATAGATAAAGCAATAGGTTATGTTGGATAGTTTCAAGGTTACTTACCTCTAGTTCAGCACCAGCGGCTGGCCAGAAGAAGTGGAGCGATCTTCCTTGCCGCACAGGGCAAACGCAGGCAATGTGGAGACGAGCGCTTGGTCATCGAACGTTCTCTCTTCCCCGACCGCAACAGACTTGAAATTGCCTGTGCTCGGGCCCGTTAGTGCTACAACGTAGCCCTAGTTAGGGCCCGAGCACCGAAATCGGTGGGAGGCCCTATTGAAATTGAAATGATTATTATTATTATTATTATTATTATTTTTCTTAGCTTAAATGAATTGGCTTTTTGAGGGCTTTAATGTGCTCAAAAAGTTGTAGGAGTTTGCAGTAAATTCGAAGGCGGCGTAAAATTACGTATTCTGGAGTATTTTGAAAAGGGCGTGGCAAAATGGCTCAAGAGCGCCACCTACGGAAAAGCCCCTCATTTAGCATTCACCGATCCTCAAAAAAAACAAAGATTATTGTGTATCATGACTAGATGCACAAAAAAGTCCATCAGTGCATTATGAATAACGCAACAGGAAGCCCGCCAGTTTGACTTTAGTGGCCATTTTGGTCATATTCCATATTTTTTCTTTGATGTACTTGTCGTACAGCTTTCATCAGATCAACTTCAAATTTAGACGATCGTCATCACAACAAATTGGAGATCTAAAGTTATTGAAGGATTACGTTTTAGCAAAACCGTCTGACCGTGGTGTGGCGTTAAAGTTTGATGAAACGCCATCAAAACACAAGCTTCCATATTTCAGACATATTTTGTCCAATTGAGTCCAAACTAGACACATTCGACAAGAGTCGCCACCAGAAGACATGGGTGCAGAAATTGTGACTTACAATCACAGCGCCCCCTGGTGGTAACGCGAAATGTCTTATTTTGGTACGTGTTATGTTTTTATGTACTACTCAGACAGCTTTCATCAGATCAACTTAAAAATTAGATGAGACTCTACAAAACAAGATGAAGATCTAAAGTTATCAGAATTTAAACTTTTCATCATACCGTGTGACCGTGGTGAGGTCTCAAAGTTCGACTAAACGCCAATATAAGCGAGCTTCTGTAACTTAGACATATTTTGTCCAATCGACTCCAAACTACACATATAAGACAAGAGTCGCGACCGGAAGACATCTACCTAGAAATCATGACTTAAAAGGAAAGCGCCCCCTGGTGGCATCAGGAAATGTCTTGTTTTGGTCATCTTACTCTTTGATGTATTTCCCTCCAGCCACTTTACTAAACCATGTCAAACTGTGTCAAATTGGTCTCAAGATATTGATAATGTAGGCATAACATTATTGTGACTTTTCATCATGCAGATTGTTAATGGCGTGGCATCAAAGTTCATCAGCTCATCATGACCTATGAAACCCATTTTAACAGAGTTACCCTGAACGCAGCATGAGACCGCTTTCGGTTTGTTACGTCTCACACTTGGATGTATTTCTCCTCATTCACTTTGCTAAACCATGTCAAACTGTGTCACATGGGTCTCAATATATTGATAATGTAGGCATAACATTGCTGTGAGTTTTCATCATGCGGATTATTCATAGCTTTGCAGCAGACTTCTTCAACTCGCCATGACAAACGAAGCTGCATTTAACACAGCTGCAAGTGAACGCCTCATGAGTTACGTCGTCACAAGCTGCGGAGCTGTGTATCACGAAGAACCGGAGAACGGTTGGCGAGTCTGGATGAGAGGACGGCGGCGGAGTCACTGTGGACGTTGTTCGCTCAGCAGGTTAGAGTGTGGGACTCAAAGCTTTTTTCCCCCGTCCGTCGTGTCTTTTCCTGTGTGAACTCTGCCGCTCTCAACAGCAGCACTGGCTATGAGCTAGCTCCTGCTACCTCCAACGAAGCATCTCTCAACTGCTACGTAAGTTAAACGGACACTTCTGACTGACTGTGATGATAAGCAAAAGAGACACTGTGGATGTGTGATGTGTTGTACTGCATTTGTTTGATCTGTTTACTAATACTAGCTCTAATAAATACTGTATAAATTATATTTTGCTCCTGAATTGAACTGTGTTAAAGGGGTTCACATGGAAAATATATGTTCAATTATGTAAAGGGTGATTTTTGTTACTATTATACTAATGGAGATTTAGCACTTGCTACACATTGTAAGAGCAGCTGTTCAAAGGAGCACTACGTCTTTTAAGGCTCTTTATTCAGAGTCACGGTGTTGATGTCCTGTCACGTGTTACAGTGAAAAATAACCGTGTCTCCCACCTTCAGTATTTAAATCGTTAATCTCAGACAGACTTCACTGAATTCTTTTGTTAAATATGAGTAAGTCATAGCCTTGTAACTTTACTAGAACAGACAGTGTCATACAGAGTTGTGGGTTTATATGCACTACCTATTTCCTAATCTGAAATGATTATGCTCTGATTAACTTTGAACTAATATTTTATTTTTACCATTTAAAAGTCTGTTAATTACTTAACCTGGCCCATGTATGACTTTACATATCTGTGTATTGGTTTCATGTTCCTCTAGAAGGTCCAACTTGACACACAACTTGAATCCAACCAGACTGAACACTGACTCCAGGTACAGACCTGATTTCATTACTTAAAAACAATCAAAGTATTGCACATAATACATAATGTATTAAATTATAATGCAATACTTTTAATGTGAAATAGCTCCATTAAAAACATTCATTGTCATGGTAGTGCACGTTTTAATCCAAAAGCATATTCAAATACACAGTTGAATATCCACAGAAAATAAGATTACACACTTTGTTCATATGTAACTCTTCCTCTACAATAATGACGATCACTTTCATGTTTCCTATCATTTTATTAGGGACAGACGAGCCTGAAGGACACAGCTGTGATGACCATGTTCTGTCTCTTATGGCAAAGCAGAAATATAAAACACTGGGTTCTTATCTAAAGTGTATCAAATCAGATCTCCACCATGTTGCTGCTGAGGACATCAGGTGCTGCAGTTCTTCATCTATGAAGAGAAAAAACGCACTGTTAAAGAATGTTTTGTGTTGTGTATAAAGCACAACAGATTTCAGATAGAACTGTTGTACTGTGGTCTTGGTTTATATCCTCATGGTGAAATGTACATATTTTAAGTCCCTTCTGATAAAAGTGCTGAAAGAAATACAACATTGTACAAATACATAAAATGTCTTTCTACCTCATCAGTACTATTCAAGGTGATAATCTCCCACAGACCTATTGATAACAGTCCAAATCAAGTCTTTCCACTTCTCTCAGTGTGAAAACATAATTCTATAATTAATTTGAGAACTGTTTACAACACTGATGTGTGGAGATTAAAATCATACCTAAACTGTCTAATTCACTGTAAAACTCCATGACATTCGCAGGCCATCTGTAGTTAAGGGAGCAACGCATGGAGTGATGTGTAGATTACTAGTTTGATGATGCATGAGGAGAGGCGGTGGTCGAGTGGCAGAAACTTGGACTATGGGCAGAGAAGGTCTCTGGTTCGTCTTTGGTTCGACTCCATGGAGAGACAACAAAAGTCGCACCTGGATTGATCTGTCCAAAAATCCAAGAGTCTCCCTACCCTCTCTAGTGCCCATGAGCAAGGCACCTCACTCCCCCAACATCTGCTCCCCCGAGTGCCGTACATGGTCGCTCACTGCTCTGTGTGTCCTGCACCAGATGGGTAAAAAGCAGCGATTAAATGTCCCTACCTGCATGAGTGTGCCTTTGCATGTCTGTGCATGTGTTTTGGATGAATACATGGATTTTAATCTTAATCTTTTAATCTTAATCAGTTGTCTTCCAGTTGACCAGCATGAAGCTGCAGATCTCCACCATGTTGCTGCTGGGGACATCAGGAGCTGCATTAATGAGGAGCAGAAGCGTACTGTTATGAATGTTTTGTGTTGTTTATGAAGCACTACTTATTTCAGCTAGAACCGATGTACTAGGGTCTGGGTTTGTATCCTAATGGTTAAATGCACATACTTTAAATCGCTTTTGATAAAACGTGACAAAGAAATACAACATTGTACACATAGATAAAATGTCTTTCTACCTCATCTGTAATATTCAAGGTGATGATCTCCCACAGAGCTGTTGATAACAGTCCACATCAAGTCTCTCCACTTCCCTCAGTGTGAAAACATAATTATATAATTAATTGGAGAAGTGTTTACAACACTGATGTGTGGACATTATAATGTTATCACTACTGTCTAATTCACTCTACAACTCCATGACAGACTAAATAAACGATGTGAAAATAGTAATGGCGGATATACCATCCTGTATCAGAATATTGGTGAAACAGTTACTATCACATGAAACGTACACGTGTAGCGTATTGATAGTAACTCATTAAAAAAAATAATGTCACAACCAAAACAAGACTGTGGAGTTATCTTGCTTCAATCTGTTCATTAGACGTGATAAATAAACGGTAACTTTTATAACAATTACATATTACAAAAAACTTGAGGCATGTAAGCATATGATGATAGATAAAGCAATATGTTATGTTGGATAGTTTCAAGGTTACTTACCTCTAGTTCAGCACCAGCGGCTGGCCAGAAGAAGTGGAGCGATCTTCCTTGCCGCACAGGGCAAACGCAGGCAATGTGGAGACGAGCGCTTGGTCATCGAACGTTCTCTCTTCCCCGACCGCAACAGACTTGAAAATTGCCTGTGCTCGGGCCCGTTAGTGCTACAACGTAGCCCTAGTTATTATTATTTTTCTTCGCTCAGTGAATTGGCTTTTTGAGGGCTTTAACGTGCTCAAAAAGTTTCTAAAGTGTACAGTAAATTACAAATGTGCGCAAGTTTACGTTTTCTGAAGTATTTTGAAAAGGGCGTGGCAAAATGGCTCAAGAGCGCCACCTACGGAAAAGCCCCTCATTTAGCATTCACCGATCCTCAAAAAAAACATAGACTATTGTGTCTCATGACAAGATGCACAAAAAAGTCCATCAGTGCATTATGAATAACGCAGCAGGAAGCCCGCCAGTTTGACTTTAGTGGCCATTTCGGTCATATTCCATATTTTTTCTTTGATGTACTTGTCGTACAGCTTTCATCAGATCAACTTCAAATTTAGACGATCGTCATCACAACAAATTGGAGATCTAAAGTTATTGAAGGATTACGTTTTAGCAAAACCGTCTGACCGTGGTGTGGCGTTAAAGTTTGATGAAACGCCATCAAAACACAAGCTTCCATATTTCAGACATATTTTGTCCAATTGAGTCCAAACTAGACACATACGACAAGAATCGCGACCAGAAGACATCGGTGCAGAAATTGTGACTTACAATCACAGCGCCCCCTGGGGGCAACAGGAAATATCTTGTTTTTAAGACGTGTTATGTTTTTATGTACTACTCGGAGAGCTTTCATCAGATCAACTTAAAAATTAGATGAGACTCTACAAAACAAGATGAAGATCTAAAGTTATCAATATTTAAACTTTTCATCACACCGTGTGACCGTGGTGAGGTCTCAAAGTTCGACTAAACGCCAATATAAGCAAGCTTCTGTAACTTAGACATATTTTGTCCAATCGACTCCAAACTACACATATAAGACAAGAGTCGCGACCGGAAGACATCTACCTAGAAATCATGACTTAAAAGGAAAGCGCCCCCTGGTGGCATCAGGAAATGTCTTGTTTTTGTACATCGTGCGCTTTGATTTATTTGTCGGAGAGCTTTCATCACATCAATTTAAAATTTAGACGGGTGGCATCACAACAAGATGGAGATCTAAAGTTATCAAAGAAACAACTTTTCGACACACCGTCTGACTGTGGCGGGGCGTCAAATCAGCTCACCATGACACACGAAACCGCTTAAAGGGGACATATTCGCTTTAAAGGGGACATATTATTTCCATTTCAACACAGTTGATATGGTTCCTTGGGGTCTTAATGAAATGTCTGTAAAATATTTTGGTAAAAATACCCCAAGGATAATTTAAAACAGCACCTTTTTACTCTGTCTAAAACAGACCTCCTCAGATCAACCTGCCCCCATCTTACCCCACCCCCTTTCACCCCTCTCATCCCTCCCCCTTCTCACCCCTCCCCCCTCTCATGGAGGTGTAGGACATGTGCTTGAATGTGTTCTCACTACAGAATGCATTCAACATCTATAGGGCAGATTATGGGCCTCGTGAAAATTTACGTAATCTGGGGTATTTGGAAATGGGTGTGGCAAAATGGCTCAACAGCGCCACCAACGGTGCTTTCCCTCATTTACGGAGAAACACCTCATTTAGCATTCACTGATCCGCACGAAATTGAAGACAGTTGTGTATCATCACCAGATGCACAAAAAACGCGCCGGAGCAATATGAAAAACGCAACAGGAAGCACGCCATTTTCAATTTCGTGGCCATTTTGGTCATATTCCATAATCTTTTACTTTGATATACTTCTCGTACAGCTTTCATCACATCAACTGAAAATTTAGACGAGCGTCATCACAACAAGATGGAGATCTAAAGTTATCAAAGAAACAACTTTTCGTCACACTGTCTGACTGTGGCGGGGCGTCACATCAGCTCGCCATGACACACGAAAACGCTTTAACTTCCGTGTTCATGGGTCCATCTCCCTCAAACTACATGTGTGTATCATCAGCCCCCCTCCCTTGAAGATATTCAGATGGTTTTAAAGAATGGGCGTGGCAAAATGGCTCAACAGCGCAACCAACGGAGCTTCCCCTCATTTATGGAGAAACACCTCATTTAGAATTCACTGATCCTCACGAAATTGAAGACAGTTGTGTATCATCACCAGATGCACAAAAAACGCGCTAGGAGCAATTTGAAAAACGCAACAGGAACCCCGCCATTTTCTATTTGGACCATATTCCATGTTTTTTATTTTCAAGTACTTCTTGGAGAGCTTTCATCAGATCAACTGAAAATTTAGACGAGTGTCATCACAACAAGATGGAGATCTAAAGTTATTGAAAGATCAATTTTTCGCCACACCGTGTGACCGTGGCGAGGCGTCAAAATGTGACTAAACGCCATCAAAACACAAGCTTCTGTATCTTGGACATATTTGGTCCAATCGAGTTCAAACTACACATGTAAGACAAGAAGCGCGACCTGATGACATCAACAAAGACACCATGACTTAAAATCATAGCGCCACCTGCTGGCTACAGGAAGTGAAGCGTTTATATCGCAGCAGTGCGCAAATGCATGCAACGCTGAGACGAGCGCTTGGTCATCGAACGTTCTCTCTTCCCCGACCGCAACAGACTTGAAATTGCCTGTGCTCGGGCCCGTTAGTGCTACAACGTAGCCCTAGTTATTATTATTTTTCTTCGCTCAGTGAATTGGCTTTTTGAGGGCTTTAACGTGCTCAAAAAGTTTCTAAAGTGTACAGTAAATTACAAATGTGCGCAAGTTTACGTTTTCTGAAGTATTTTGAAAAGGGCGTGGCAAAATGGCTCAAGAGCGCCACCTACGGAAAAGCCCCTCATTTAGCATTCACCGATCCTCAAAAAAAACATAGACTATTGTGTCTCATGACAAGATGCACAAAAAAGTCCATCAGTGCATTATGAATAACGCAGCAGGAAGCCCGCCAGTTTGACTTTAGTGGCCATTTCGGTCATATTCCATATTTTTTCTTTGATGTACTTGTCGTACAGCTTTCATCAGATCAACTTCAAATTTAGACGATCGTCATCACAACAAATTGGAGATCTAAAGTTATTGAAGGATTACGTTTTAGCAAAACCGTCTGACCGTGGTGTGGCGTTAAAGTTTGATGAAACGCCATCAAAACACAAGCTTCCATATTTCAGACATATTTTGTCCAATTGAGTCCAAACTAGACACATACGACAAGAATCGCGACCAGAAGACATCGGTGCAGAAATTGTGACTTACAATCACAGCGCCCCCTGGGGGCAACAGGAAATGTCTTGTTTTTAAGACGTGTTATGTTTTTATGTACTACTCGGAGAGCTTTCATCAGATCAACTTAAAAATTAGATGAGACTCTACAAAACAAGATGAAGATCTAAAGTTATCAATATTTAAACTTTTCATCACACCGTGTGACGGTGGTGAGGTCTCAAAGTTCGACTAAACGCCAATATAAGCAAGCTTCTGTAACTTAGACATATTTTGTCCAATCGACTCCAAACTACACATATAAGACAAGAGTCGCGACCGGAAGACGTCTACCTAGAAATCATGACTTAAAAGGAAAGCGCCCCCTGGTGGCATCAGGAAATGTCTTGTTTTTGTACATCGTGCGCTTTGATTTATTTGTCGGAGAGCTTTCATCACATCAATTTAAAATTTAGACGGGTGGCATCACAACAAGATGGAGATCTAAAGTTATCAAAGAAACAACTTTTCGACACACCGTCTGACTGTGGCGGGGCGTCAAATCAGCTCACCATGACACACGAAACCGCTTAAAGGGGACATATTCGCTTTAAAGGGGACATATTATTTCCATTTCAACACAGTTGATATGGTTCCTTGGGGTCTTAATGAAATGTCTGTAAAATATTTTGGTAAAAATACCCCAAGGATAATTTAAAACAGCACCTTTTTACTCTGTCTAAAACAGACCTCCTCAGATCAACCCGCCCCCATCTTACCCCACCCCCTTTCACCCCTCTCATCCCTCCCCCTTCTCACCCCTCCCCCCTCTCATGGAGGTGTAGGACATGTGCTTGAATGTGTTCTCACTACAGAATGCATTCAACATCTATAGGGCAGATTATGGGCCTCGTGAAAATTTACGTAATCTGGGGTATTTGGAAATGGGTGTGGCAAAATGGCTCAACAGCGCCACCAACGGTGCTTTCCCTCATTTACGGAGAAACACCTCATTTAGCATTCACTGATCCGCACGAAATTGAAGACAGTTGTGTATCATCACCAGATGCACAAAAAACGCGCCGGAGCAATATGAAAAACGCAACAGGAAGCACGCCATTTTCGATTTCGTGGCCATTTTGGTCATATTCCATAATCGTTTACTTTGATATACTTCTCGTACAGCTTTCATCACATCAACTGAAAATTTAGACGAGCGTCATCACAACAAGATGGAGATCTAAAGTTATCAAAGAAACAACTTTTCGTCACACTGTCTGACTGTGGCGGGGCGTCACATCAGCTCGCCATGACACACGAAAACGCTTTAACTTCCGTGTTCATGGGTCCATCTCCCTCAAACTACATGTGTGTATCATCAGCCCCCCTCCCTTGAAGATATTCAGATGGTTTTAAAGAATGGGCGTGGCAAAATGGCTCAACAGCGCCACCAACGGAGCTTCCCCTCATTTATGGAGAAACACCTCATTTAGAATTCACTGATCCTCACGAAATTGAAGACAGTTGTGTATCATCACCAGATGCACAAAAAACGCGCTCGGAGCAATTTGAAAAACGCAACAGGAACCCCGCCATTTTCTATTTGGACCATATTCCATGTTTTTTATTTTCAAGTACTTCTTGGAGAGCTTTCATCAGATCAACTGAAAATTTAGACGAGTGTCATCACAACAAGATGGAGATCTAAAGTTATTGAAAGATCAATTTTTCGCCACACCGTGTGACCGTGGCGAGGCGTCAAAATGTGACTAAACGCCATCAAAACACAAGCTTCTGTATCTTGGACATATTTGGTCCAATCGAGTTCAAACTACACATGTAAGACAAGAAGCGCGACCTGATGACATCAACAAAGACACCATGACTTAAAATCATAGCGCCACCTGCTGGCTACAGGAAGTGAAGCGTTTATATCGCAGCAGTGCGCAAATGCATGCAACGCTGAGACGAGCGCTTGGTCATCGAACGTTCTCTCTTCCCCGACCGCAACAGACTTGAAATTGCCTGTGCTCGGGCCCGTTAGTGCTACAACGTAGCCCTAGTTATTAGGGCCCGAGCACCGAAATCGGTGGGAGGCCCTATTGAAATTGAAATGATTATTATTAGGGCCCGAGCACCGAAATCGGTGGGAGGCCCTATTGAAATTGAAATGATTATTATTATTATTATTATTATTTTTCTTAGCTTAAATGAATTGGCTTTTTGAGGGCTTTAATGTGCTCAAAAAGTTGTAGGAGTTTGCAGTAAATTCGAAGGCGGCGTAAAATTACGTATTCTGGAGTATTTTGAAAAGGGCGTGGCAAAATGGCTCAAGAGCGCCACCTACGGAAAAGCCCCTCATTTAGCATTCACCGATCCTCAAAAAAAACAAAGATTATTGTGTATCATGACTAGATGCACAAAAAAGTCCATCAGTGCATTATGAATAACGCAACAGGAAGCCCGCCAGTTTGACTTTAGTGGCCATTTTGGTCATATTCCATATTTTTTCTTTGATGTACTTGTCGTACAGCTTTCATCAGATCAACTTCAAATTTAGACGATCGTCATCACAACAAATTGGAGATCTAAAGTTATTGAAGGATTACGTTTTAGCAAAACCGTCTGACCGTGGTGTGGCGTTAAAGTTTGATGAAACGCCATCAAAACACAAGCTTCCATATTTCAGACATATTTTGTCCAATTGAGTCCAAACTAGACACATTCGACAAGAGTCGCCACCAGAAGACATGGGTGCAGAAATTGTGACTTACAATCACAGCGCCCCCTGGTGGTAACGCGAAATGTCTTATTTTGGTACGTGTTATGTTTTTATGTACTACTCAGACAGCTTTCATCAGATCAACTTAAAAATTAGATGTGACTCTACAAAACAAGATGAAGATCTAAAGTTATCAGAATTTAAACTTTTCATCATACCGTGTGACCGTGGTGAGGTCTCAAAGTTCGACTAAACGCCAATATAAGCGAGCTTCTGTAACTTAGACATATTTTGTCCAATCGACTCCAAACTACACATATAAGACAAGAGTCGCGACCGGAAGACATCTACCTAGAAATCATGACTTAAAAGGAAAGCGCCCCCTGGTGGCATCAGGAAATGTCTTGTTTTGGTCATCTTACTCTTTGATGTATTTCCCTCCAGCCACTTTACTAAACCATGTCAAACTGTGTCAAATTGGTCTCAAGATATTGATAATGTAGGCATAACATTATTGTGACTTTTCATCATGCAGATTGTTAATGGCGTGGCATCAAAGTTCATCAGCTCATCATGACCTATGAAACCCATTTTAACAGAGTTACCCTGAACGCAGCATGAGACCGCTTTCGGTTTGTTACGTCTCACACTTGGATGTATTTCTCCTCATTCACTTTGCTAAACCATGTCAAACTGTGTCACATGGGTCTCAATATATTGATAATGTAGGCATAACATTGCTGTGAGTTTTCATCATGCGGATTATTCATAGCTTTGCAGCAGACTTCTTCAACTCGCCATGACAAACGAAGCTGCATTTAACACAGCTGCAAGTGAACGCCTCATGAGTTACGTCGTCACAAGCTGCGGAGCTGTGTATCACGAAGAACCGGAGAACGGTTGGCGAGTCTGGATGAGAGGACGGCGGCGGAGTCACTGTGGACGTTGTTCGCTCAGCAGGTTAGAGTGTGGGACTCAAAGCTTTTTTCCCCCGTCCGTCGTGTCTTTTCCTGTGTGAACTCTGCCGCTCTCAACAGCAGCACTGGCTATGAGCTAGCTCCTGCTACCTCCAACGAAGCATCTCTCAACTGCTACGTAAGTTAAACGGACACTTCTGACTGACTGTGATGATAAGCAAAAGAGACACTGTGGATGTGTGATGTGTTGTACTGCATTTGTTTGATCTGTTTACTAATACTAGCTCTAATAAATACTGTATAAATTATATTTTGCTCCTGAATTGAACTGTGTTAAAGGGGTTCACATGGAAAATATATGTTCAATTATGTAAAGGGTGATTTTTGTTACTATTATACTAATGGAGATTTAGCACTTGCTACACATTGTAAGAGCAGCTGTTCAAAGGAGCACTACGTCTTTTAAGGCTCTTTATTCAGAGTCACGGTGTTGATGTCCTGTCACGTGTTACAGTGAAAAATAACCGTGTCTCCCACCTTCAGTATTTAAATCGTTAATCTCAGACAGACTTCACTGAATTCTTTTGTTAAATATGAGTAAGTCATAGCCTTGTAACTTTACTAGAACAGACAGTGTCATACAGAGTTGTGGGTTTATATGCACTACCTATTTCCTAATCTGAAATGATTATGCTCTGATTAACTTTGAACTAATATTTTATTTTTACCATTTAAAAGTCTGTTAATTACTTAACCTGGCCCATGTATGACTTTACATATCTGTGTATTGGTTTCATGTTCCTCTAGAAGGTCCAACTTGACACACAACTTGAATCCAACCAGACTGAACACTGACTCCAGGTACAGACCTGATTTCATTACTTAAAAACAATCAAAGTATTGCACATAATACATAATGTATTAAATTATAATGCAATACTTTTAATGTGAAATAGCTCCATTAAAAACATTCATTGTCATGGTAGTGCACGTTTTAATCCAAAAGCATATTCAAATACACAGTTGAATATCCACAGAAAATAAGATTACACACTTTGTTCATATGTAACTCTTCCTCTACAATAATGACGATCACTTTCATGTTTCCTATCATTTTATTAGGGACAGACGAGCCTGAAGGACACAGCTGTGATGACCATGTTCTGTCTCTTATGGCAAAGCAGAAATATAAAACACTGGGTTCTTATCTAAAGTGTATCAAATCAGATCTCCACCATGTTGCTGCTGAGGACATCAGGTGCTGCAGTTCTTCATCTATGAAGAGAAAAAACGCACTGTTAAAGAATGTTTTGTGTTGTGTATAAAGCACAACAGATTTCAGATAGAACTGTTGTACTGTGGTCTTGGTTTATATCCTCATGGTGAAATGTACATATTTTAAGTCCCTTCTGATAAAAGTGCTGAAAGAAATACAACATTGTACAAATACATAAAATGTCTTTCTACCTCATCAGTACTATTCAAGGTGATAATCTCCCACAGACCTATTGATAACAGTCCAAATCAAGTCTTTCCACTTCTCTCAGTGTGAAAACATAATTCTATAATTAATTTGAGAACTGTTTACAACACTGATGTGTGGAGATTAAAATCATACCTAAACTGTCTAATTCACTGTAAAACTCCATGACATTCGCAGGCCATCTGTAGTTAAGGGAGCAACGCATGGAGTGATGTGTAGATTACTAGTTTGATGATGCATGAGGAGAGGCGGTGGTCGAGTGGCAGAAACTTGGACTATGGGCAGAGAAGGTCTCTGGTTCGTCTTTGGTTCGACTCCATGGAGAGACAACAAAAGTCGCACCTGGATTGATCTGTCCAAAAATCCAAGAGTCTCCCTACCCTCTCTAGTGCCCATGAGCAAGGCACCTCACTCCCCCAACATCTGCTCCCCCGAGTGCCGTACATGGTCGCTCACTGCTCTGTGTGTCCTGCACCAGATGGGTAAAAAGCAGCGATTAAATGTCCCTACCTGCATGAGTGTGCCTTTGCATGTCTGTGCATGTGTTTTGGATGAATACATGGATTTTAATCTTAATCTTTTAATCTTAATCAGTTGTCTTCCAGTTGACCAGCATGAAGCTGCAGATCTCCACCATGTTGCTGCTGGGGACATCAGGAGCTGCATTAATGAGGAGCAGAAGCGTACTGTTATGAATGTTTTGTGTTGTTTATGAAGCACTACTTATTTCAGCTAGAACCGATGTACTAGGGTCTGGGTTTGTATCCTAATGGTTAAATGCACATACTTTAAATCGCTTTTGATAAAACGTGACAAAGAAATACAACATTGTACACATAGATAAAATGTCTTTCTACCTCATCTGTAATATTCAAGGTGATGATCTCCCACAGAGCTGTTGATAATAGTCCACATCAAGTCTCTCCACTTCCCTCAGTGTGAAAACATAATTATATAATTAATTGGAGAAGTGTTTACAACACTGATGTGTGGACATTATAATGTTATCACTACTGTCTAATTCACTCTACAACTCCATGACAGACTAAATAAACGATGTGAAAATAGTAATGGCGGATATACCATCCTGTATCAGAATATTGGTGAAACAGTTACTATCACATGAAACGTACACGTGTAGCGTATTGATAGTAACTCATTAAAAAAAATAATGTCACAACCAAAACAAGACTGTCGAGTTATCTTGCTTCAATCTGTTCATTAGACGTGATAAATAAACGGTAACTTTTATAACAATTACATATTACAAAAAACTTGAGGCATGTAAGCATATGATGATAGATAAAGCAATATGTTGTGTTGGATAGTTTCAAGGTTACTTACCTCTAGTTCAGCACCAGAGGCTGGCCAGAAGAAGTGGAGCGATCTTCCTTGCCGCACAGGGCAAACGCAGGCAATGTGGAGACGAGCGCTTGGTCATCGAACGTTCTCTCTTCCCCGACCGCAACAGACTTGAAATTGCCTGTGCTCGGGCCCGTTAGTGCTACAACGTAGCCCTAGTTATTATTATTATTATTATTTTTCTTAGCTTAAATGAATTGGCTTTTTGAGGGCTTTAATGTGCTCAAAAAGTTGTAGGAGTTTGCAGTAAATTCGAAGGCGGCGTAAAATTACGTATTCTGGAGTATTTTGAAAAGGGCGTGGCAAAATGGCTCAAGAGCGCCACCTACGGAAAAGCCCCTCATTTAGCATTCACCGATCCTCAAAAAAAACAAAGATTATTGTGTATCATGACTAGATGCACAAAAAAGTCCATCAGTGCATTATGAATAACGCAACAGGAAGCCCGCCAGTTTGACTTTAGTGGCCATTTTGGTCATATTCCATATTTTTTCTTTGATGTACTTGTCGTACAGCTTTCATCAGATCAACTTCAAATTTAGACGATCGTCATCACAACAAATTGGAGATCTAAAGTTATTGAAGGATTACGTTTTAGCAAAACCGTCTGACCGTGGTGTGGCATTAAAGTTTGATGAAACGCCATCAAAACACAAGCTTCCATATTTCAGACATATTTTGTCCAATTGAGTCCAAACTAGACACATTCGACAAGAGTCGCCACCAGAAGACATGGGTGCAGAAATTGTGACTTACAATCACAGCGCCCCCTGGTGGTAATGCGAAATGTCTTGTTTTGGTACGTGTTATGTTTTTATGTACTACTCAGACAGCTTTCATCAGATCAACTTAAAAATTAGATGAGACTCTACAAAACAAGATGAAGATCTAAAGTTATCAGAATTTAAACTTTTCATCATACCGTGTGACCGTGGTGAGGTCTCAAAGTTCGACTAAACGCCAATATAAGCGAGCTTCTGTAACTTAGACATATTTTGTCCAATCGACTCCAAACTACACATATAAGACAAGAGTCGCGAGTGGAAGACATCTACCTAGAAATAATGACTTAAAAGGAAAGCGCCCCCTGGTGGCATCAGGAAATGTCTTGTTTTGGTCATCTTACTCTTTGATGTATTTCCCTCCAGCCACTTTACTAAACCATGTCAAACTGTGTCAAATTGGTCTCAAGATATTGATAATGTAGGCATAACATTATTGTGACTTTTCATCATGCAGATTGTTAATGGCGTGGCATCAAAGTTCATCAGCTCACCATGACCAATGAAACCCATTTTAACAGAGTTACCCTGAACGCAGCATGAGACCGCTTTCGGTTTGTTACGTCTCACACTTGGATGTATTTCTCCTCATTCACTTTGCTAAACCATGTCAAACTGTGTCACATGGGTCTCAATATATTGATAATGTAGGCATAACATTGCTGTGAGTTTTCATCATGCGGATTATTCATAGCTTTGCAGCAGACTTCTTCAACTCGCCATGACAAACGAAGCTGCATTTAACACAGCTGCAAGTGAACGCCTCATGAGACTCTGAACAAAGTTACGTCGTCACAAGCTGCGGAGCTGTGTATCACGAAGAACCGGAGAACGGTTGGCGAGTCTGGATGAGAGGACGGCGGCGGAGTCACTGTGGACGTTGTTAGCTCAGCAGGTTAGAGTGTGGGACGCACTCAAAGCTTTTTTCCCCCGTCCGTCGTGTCTTTTCCTGTGTGAACTCTGCCGCTCTCAACAGCAGCACTGGCTATGAGCTAGCTCCTGCTAGCTCCAACGAAGCATCTCTCAACTGCTACGTAAGTTAAACGGACACTTCTGACTGACTGTGATGATAAGCAAAAGAGACACTGTGGATGTGTGATGTGTTGTACTGCATTTGTTTGATCTGTTTACTAATACTAGCTCTAATAAATACTGTATAAATTATATTTTGCTCCTGAATTGAACTGTGTTAAAGGGGTTCACATGGAAAATATATGTTCAATTATGTAAAGGGTGATTTTTGTTACTATTATACTAATGGAGATTTAGCACTTGCTACACATTGTAAGAGCAGCTGTTCAAAGGAGCACTACGTCTTTTAAGGCTCTTTATTCAGAGTCACGGTGTTGATGTCCTGTCACGTGTTACAGTGAAAAATAACCGTGTCTCCCACCTTCAGTATTTAAATCGTTAATCTCAGACAGACTTCACTGAATTCTTTTGTTAAATATGAGTAAGTCATAGCCTTGTAACTTTACTTGAACAGACAGTGTCATACAGAGTTGTGGGCTTATATGCACTACCTATTTCCTAATCTGAAATGATTATGCTCTGATTAACTTTGAACTAATATTTTATTTTTACCATTTACAAGTCTGTTAATTACTTAACCTGGCCCATGTATGACTTTACATATCTGTGTATTGGTTTCATGTTCCTCTAGAAGGTCCAACTTGACACACAACTTGAATCCAACCAGACTGAACACTGACTCCAGGTACAGACCTGATTTCATTACTTAAAAACAATCAAAGTATTGCACATAATACATAATGTATTAAATTATAATGCAATACTTTTAATGTGAAATAGCTCCATTAAAAACATTCATTGTCATGGTAGTGCACGTTTTAATCCAAAAGCATATTCAAATACACAGTTGAATATCCACAGAAAATAAGATTACACACTTTGTTCATATGTAACTCTTCCTCTACAATAATGACGATCACTTTCATGTTTCCTATCATTTTATTAGGGACAGACGAGCCTGAAGGACACAGCTGTGATGACCATGTTCTGTCTCTTATGGCAAAGCAGAAATATAAAACACTGGGTTCTTATCTAAAGTGTATCAAATCAGATCTCCACCATGTTGCTGCTGAGGACATCAGGTGCTGCAGTTCTTCATCTATGAAGAGAAAAAACGCACTGTTAAAGAATGTTTTGTGTTGTGTATAAAGCACAACAGATTTCAGATAGAACTGTTGTACTGTGGTCTTGGTTTATATCCTCATGGTGAAATGTACATATTTTAAGTCCCTTCTGATAAAAGTGCTGAAAGAAATACAACATTGTACAAATACATAAAATGTCTTTCTACCTCATCAGTACTATTCAAGGTGATAATCTCCCACAGACCTATTGATAACAGTCCAAATCAAGTCTTTCCACTTCTCTCAGTGTGAAAACATAATTCTATAATTAATTTGAGAACTGTTTACAACACTGATGTGTGGAGATTAAAATCATACCTAAACTGTCTAATTCACTGTAAAACTCCATGACATTCGCAGGCCATCTGTAGTTAAGGGAGCAACGCATGGAGTGATGTGTAGATTACTAGTTTGATGATGCATGAGGAGAGGCGGTGGTCGAGTGGCAGAAACTTGGACTATGGGCAGAGAAGGTCTCTGGTTCGTCTTTGGTTCGACTCCATGGAGAGACAACAAAAGTCGAACCTGGATTGATCTGTCCAAAAATCCAAGAGTCTCCCTACCCTCTCTAGTGCCCATGAGCAAGGCACCTCACTCCCCCAACATCTGCTCCCCCGAGCGCCGTACATGGTCGCTCACTGCTCTGTGTGTCCTGCACCAGATGGGTAAAAAGCAGCGATTAAATTTCCCTACCTGCATGAGTGTGCCTTTGCATGTCTGTGCATGTGTTTGGGATGAATAAATGGATGTTAATCTTAATCTTTTAATCTTAATCAGTTGTCTTCCAGTTGACCAGCATGAAGCTGCAGATCTCCACCATGTTGCTGCTGGGGACATCAGGAGCTGCATTAATGAGGAGCAGAAGCGTACTGTTATGAATGTTTTGTGTTGTTTATGAAGCACTACTTATTTCAGCTAGAACCGATGTACTAGGGTCTGGGTTTGTATCCTAATGGTTAAATGCACATACTTTAAATCGCTTTTGATAAAACGTGACAAAGAAATACAACATTGTACACATAGATAAAATGTCTTTCTACCTCATCTGTAATATTCAAGGTGATGATCTCCCACAGAGCTGTTGATAACAGTCCACATCAAGTCTCTCCACTTCCCTCAGTGTGAAAACATAATTATATAACTAGGGCTACGTTGTAGCACTTGCGGGCCCGAGCACCCGCACGTTGAAGCCTGTTGCGGTCGGTGGAGAGAGCGATCGATGACCAAGCGCACATCATCGATCGAGCATGCACTTCTCCACGTTGCATGCGTTTTGCGCTCTGCGGCAGTAGGTTTGCCAGTAGGTGGTCGCCATCACTATTATTACGCACAGACATATATATCTGTTCATGTAGGCGCTCTGATGTAGCGTGAGCAATTTTGTGTCAATTGGACAATGTTTCCGCAACTTAATTTTCACACTGATCAATAGGTGGCGCTATGATCCTGAACTAATATTCATATATGGAGCTGTTCTATTCAGGATTGTGATCATAGGTCAGTAGTTTGGAGCCGGTTGGATAATGCAGAGTGGATTAACAAAGTACTTCCTGTTTCCTGGCGAATCAGTAGGTGGCGCTATGACACTGAGGAAATATTGACACATAGAGCTGTTCAGGCTTGGACTCTGACCATGTGACAGAAGTTTTGTAGTGATAGGACAATGCACAGTGGAGTTATGATAACATCGTGTCCTTTGGCGAAGGAAAATCCTTCGCCGCACATCAATGTTTACACGGTTTGAGGAAACGTCACAATTCTGACCATGATCTAATGACTTGACTGATCTGATTTGAGCTGTATATTGTAAATCAGCCAGGAGCAGTTCATCAAAGTATAAAACATGTCACTTCCTGTAGCCACCAGGGGGCGCTGTAATTTCAAGTCATAATTTCTGTGTAGATGTCATCAGGATGGCACCCTTGTCTTACATGTCTAGTTTGGACTCGATTGGACAATGTATGTCCGAGATACAGAACCTCGTGTTTTGATGGCGTTTAATCAAACTCAAGACGCCACGCCACGGTCACACAGTGTGACGAAAGGTCAATCTCTTAATCACTTTTTATCTCCATCTTGTTGTGATGGAACTGATCTTAATTTGAAGTTAATCTGATGAAAGCCCTGGGACAAGTGCATCAAGTAAAAATGTGGAATATGGAAAAAAAATGGCCACTTAATCCAAAATGGCGGCCTCCCTGTTTGGTCAAGCATACCTATCCAAGATATTTTTTTGTTTGTTATGAAACGACACATGTCCCGATAGATTTGTATAAATGTCGGCCATCGTAGTGCCGGGGTTGCCCTATAGGGGGCGCTGGTCAGTTTTTTTGCCACGCCCATTTCTTAAAACCATATGAATATCTTCAGGGGGGGGCTGTTGTTACACACATGTAGTTTGAGAGAGATAGAATCATGAACACTGAAGTTACAGCAATTTCGTGTTTCACGGCGAGTTGATGAACTTTAATGCCACGCCATTCATATGGCGTTTGACGAAAAGTCACGGTAATCTTATGTCTTCATTGTCAATGTCTTGGGACCCATTTGATACAGTTTGACATGGTTGAGGTCAGTGGATGAGGAGAAATTCATCCAAGTGTAAGACAAGCAAAAAACAAGACATTTCCTGTTGCCACCAGGGGGCGCTGCGGTTTTAAGTCATCATTTATGCATAGATGTCATCAGGCGGGGACTATTGTCTTACATGTCTAGTTTGGACTTGATTGGAACATGTATGTCCGAGATACAGATGCCTGTGTTTTGATGGCGTGTAACCAATTTTTAACGCCATGCCACGGTCACACGGTGTGATAAAAAAAAAATCCCTCAATCATTTTTTATCTCCATCTTGTTGTGATGACACTCATCTGAATTTGAAGTTGATCTGATGAAAGCCCTGGGACAAGTACGTAAAAGTAAAAATGTGGGATATTGCCAAAATGGCCACTAAAAGCAAAATGGCGGACTTCCTGTTGCGTTTTTCATAATGCTCCATGAGACTTTTTTTCATGACTGGTCACGATACACCTATATCCAGATTTTGATGAAAATCCGTTATGTGGAAACCTAGGGGCTGGTTCCAGGGGGCGCTGTAGAGCCATTTTGCCACGCCCAATTCCAATTACTCCAGAATACTAAAATATCCGCAGACCTTGAATTTCCTGCAAAGTTTCATAACTTTTTGAGCATGTCTAGACCCTGAAAAAGCCCCCCAAAGGGAAATAATAATAATAATAATAAAAATCCTTACAGATTCAATAGGGCCTCTCACCATTCGGTGCTCGGGCCCTAATAATAATAATAATAAAAATCCTTACAGATTCAATAGGGCCTCTCACCATTCGGTGCTCGGGCCCTAATAATAATAATAATAATAATAACTAGGGCTACGTTGTAGCACTTGCGGGCCCGAGCACCCGCACGTTGAAGCCTGTTGCGGTCGGTGGAGAGAGCGATCGATGACCAAGCGCACATCATCGATCGAGCATGCACTTCTCCACGTTGCATGCGTTTTGCGCTCTGCGGCAGTAGGTTTGCCAGTAGGTGGCGCCATCACTATTATTACGCACAGACATATATATCTGTTCATGTAGGCGCTCTGATGTAGCGTGAGCAATTTTGTGTCAATTGGACAATGTTTCCGCAACTTAATTTTCACACTGATCAATAGGTGGCGCTATGATCCTGAACTAATATTCATACATGGAGCTGTTCTATTCAGGATTGTGATCATAGGTCAGTAGTTTGGAGCCGGTTGGATAATGCAGAGTGGATTAACAAAGTACTTCCTGTTTCCTGGCGAATCAGTAGGTGGCGCTATGACACTGAGGAAATATTGACACATAGAGCTGTTCAGGCTTGGACTCTGACCATGTGACAGAAGTTTTGTAGTGATAGGACAATGCACAGTGGAGTTATGATAACATCGTGTCCTTTGGCGAAGGAAAATCCTTCGCCGCACATCAATGTTTACACGGTTTGAGGAAACGTCACAATTCTGACCATGATCTAATGACTTGACTGATCTGATTTGAGCTGTATATTGTAAATCAGCCAGGAGCAGTTCATCAAAGTATAAAACATGTCACTTCCTGTAGCCACCAGGGGGCGCTGTAATTTCAAGTCATAATTTCTGTGTAGATGTCATCAGGATGGCACCCTTGTCTTACATGTCTAGTTTGGACTCGATTGGACAATGTATGTCCGAGATACAGAACCTCGTGTTTTGATGGCGTTTAATCAAACTCAAGACGCCACGCCACGGTCACACGGTGTGACGAAAGGTCAATCTCTTAATCACTTTTTATCTCCATCTTGTTGTGATGGCACTGATCTTAATTTGAAGTTAATCTGATGAAAGCCCTGGGACAAGTGCATCAAGTAAAAATGTGGAATATGGAAAAAAAATGGCCACTTAATCCAAAATGGCGGCCTCCCTGTTTGGTCAAGCATACCTATCCAAGATATTTTTTTGTTTGTTATGAAACGACACATGTCCCGATAGATTTGTATAAATGTCGGCCATCGTAGTGCCGGGGTTGCCCTATAGGGGGCGCTGGTCAGTTTTTTTGCCACGCCCATTTCTTAAAACCATATGAATATCTTCAGGGGGGGGCTGTTGTTACACACATGTAGTTTGAGAGAGATAGAATCATGAACACTGAAGTTACAGCAATTTCGTGTTTCACGGCGAGTTGATGAACTTTAATGCCACGCCATTCATATGGCGTTTGACGAAAAGTCACGGTAATCTTATGTCTTCATTGTCAATGTCTTGGGACCCATTTGATACAGTTTGACATGGTTGAGGTCAGTGGATGAGGAGAAATTCATCCAAGTGTAAGACAAGCAAAAAACAAGACATTTCCTGTTGCCACCAGGGGGCGCTGCGGTTTTAAGTCATCATTTATGCATAGATGTCATCAGGCGGGGACTATTGTCTTACATGTCTAGTTTGGACTTGATTGGAACATGTATGTCCGAGATACAGATGCCCGTGTTTTGATGGCGTGTAACCAATTTTTAACGCCATGCCACGGTCACACGGTGTGATAAAAAAAAAATCCCTCAATCATTTTTTATCTCCATCTTGTTGTGATGACACTCATCTGAATTTGAAGTTGATCTGATGAAAGCCCTGGGACAAGTACGTAAAAGTAAAAATGTGGGATATTGCCAAAATGGCCACTAAAAGCAAAATGGCGGACTTCCTGTTGCGTTTTTCATAATGCTCCATGAGACTTTTTTTCATGACTGGTCACGATACACCTATATCCAGATTTTGATGAAAATCCGTTATGTGGAAACCTAGGGGCTGGTTCCAGGGGGCGCTGTAGAGCCATTTTGCCACGCCCAATTCCAATTACTCCAGAATACTAAAATATCCGCAGACCTTGAATTTCCTGCAAAGTTTCATAACTTTTTGAGCATGTCTAGACCCTGCAAAAGCCCCCCAAAGGGAAATAATAATAATAACTAGGGCTACGTTGTAGCACTTGCGGGCCCGAGCACCCGCACGTTGAAGCCTGTTGCGGTCGGTGGAGAGAGCGATCGATGACCAAGCGCACATCATCGATCGAGCATGCACTTCTCCACGTTGCATGCGTTTTGCGCTCTGCGGCAGTAGGTTTGACAGTAGGTGGCGCCATCACTATTATTACGCACAGACATATATATCTGTTCATGTAGGCGCTCTGATGTAGCGTGAGCAATTTTGTGTCAATTGGACAATGTTAACACAACTTAATTTTCACACTGATCAGTAGGTGGCGCTATGACCCTGAACTAATATTTATATGTGGAGCTGTTCAGATCAGTATTGTGATCATAGGTCAGTAGTTTGGAGCCGGTTGGATAATGCAGAGTGGATTAACAAAGTACTTCCTGTTTCCTGGCGAATCAGTAGGTGGCGCTATGACACTGAGGAAATATTGACACATAGAGCTGTTCAGGCTTGGACTCTGACCATGTGACAGAAGTTTTGTAGTGATAGGACAATGCACAGTGGAGTTATGATAACATCGTGTCCTTTGGCGAAGGAAAATCCTTCGCCGCACATCAATGTTTACACGGTTTGAGGAAACGTCACGATTCTGACCATGATCTAATGACTTGACTGATCTGATTTGAGCTGTATATTGTAAATCAGCCAGGAGCAGTTCATCAAAGTATAAAACATGTCACTTCCTGTAGCCACCAGGGGGCGCTGTAATTTCAAGTCATAATTTCTGTGTAGATGTCATCAGGATGGCACCCTTGTCTTACATGTCTAGTTTGGACTCGATTGGACAATGTATGTCCGAGATACAGAACCTCGTGTTTTGATGGCGTTTAATCAAACTCAAGACGCCACGCCAAGGTCACACGGTGTGACGAAAGGTCAATCTCTTAATCACTTTTTATCTCCATCTTGTTGTGATGGCACTGATCTTAATTTGAAGTTAATCTGATGAAAGCCCTGGGACAAGTGCATCAAGTAAAAATGTGGAATATGGAAAAAAAATGGCCACTTAATCCAAAATGGCGGCCTCCCTGTTTGGTCAAGCATACCTATCCAAGATATTTTTTTGTTTGTTATGAAACGAAACATGTCCCGATAGATTTGTACAAATGTCGGCCATCGTAGTGCCGGGGTTGCCCTATAGGGGGCGCTGGTCAGTTTTTTTGCCACGCCCATTTCTTAAAACCATATGAATATCTTCGGGGGGGGGCTGTTGTTACACACATGTAGTTTGAGAGAGATAGAATCATGAACACTGAAGTTACAGCAATTTCGTGTTTCACGGCGAGTTGATGAACTTTAATGCCACGCCATTCATATGGCGTTTGACGAAAAGTCACGGTAATCTTATGTCTTCATTGTCAATGTCTTGGGACCCATTTGATACAGTTTGACATGGTTGAGGTCAGTGGATGAGGAGAAATTCATCCAAGTGTAAGACAAGCAAAAAACAAGACATTTCCTGTTGCCACCAGGGGGCGCTGCGGTTTTAAGTCATCATTTATGCATAGATGTCATCAGGCGGGGACTATTGTCTTACATGTCTAGTTTAGACTTGATTGGAACATGTATGTCCGAGATACAGATGCCCGTGTTTTGATGGCGTGTAACCAATTTTTAACGCCATGCCACGGTCACACGGTGTGATAAAAAAAAAATCCCTCAATCATTTTTTATCTCCATCTTGTTGTGATGACACTCATCTGAATTTGAAGTTGATCTGATGAAAGCCCTGGGACAAGTACGTAAAAGTAAAAATGTGGGATATTGCCAAAATGGCCACTAAAAGCAAAATGGCGGACTTCCTGTTGCGTTTTTCATAATGCTCCATGAGACTTTTTTTCATGACTGGTCACGATACACCTATATCCAGATTTTGATGAAAATCCGTTATGTGGAAACCTAGGGGCTGGTTCCAGGGGGCGCTGTAGAGCCATTTTGCCACGCCCAATTCCAATTACTCCAGAATACTAAAATATCCGCAGACCTTGAATTTCCTGCAAAGTTTCATAACTTTTTGAGCATGTCTAGACCCTGAAAAAGCCCCCCAAAGGGAAATAATAATAATAATAATAATAATAAAAATCCTTACAGATTCAATAGGGCCTCTCACCATTCGGTGCTCGGGCCCTAACTAGGGCTACGTTGTAGCACTTGCGGGCCCGAGCACCCGCACGTTGAAGCCTGTTGCGGTCGGTGGAGAGAGCGATCGACGACCAAGCGCACATCTTCGATCGAGCATGCACTTCTCCACGTTGCATGCGTTTTGCGCTCTGCGGCAGTAGGTTTGCCAGTAGGTGGCGCCATCACTATTATTACGCACAGACATATATATCTGTTCATGTAGGCGCACTGATGTAGCGTGAGCAATTTTGTGTCAATTGGACAATGTTAACACAACTTAATTTTCACACTGATCAGTAGGTGGCGCTATGACCCTGAACTAATATTTAGGGCCCGAGCACCGAATGGTGAGAGGCCCTATTGAATCTGTAAGGATTTTTATTATTATTATTATTATTATTATTTCCCTTTGGGGGGCTTTTTCAGGGTCTAGACATGCTCAAAAAGTTATGAAACTTTGCAGGAAATTCAAGGTCTGCGGATATTTTAGTATTCTGGAGTAATTGGAATTGGGCGTGGCAAAATGGCTCTACAGCGCCCCCTGGAACCAGCCCCTAGGTTTCCACATAACGGATTTTCATCAAAATCTGGATATAGGTGTATCGTGACCAGTCATGAAAAAAAGTCTCATGGAGCATTATGAAAAACGCAACAGGAAGTCCGCCATTTTGCTTTTAGTGGCCATTTTGGCAATATCCCACATTTTTACTTTTACGTACTTGTCCCAGGGCTTTCATCAGATCAACTTCAAATTCAGATGAGTGTCATCACAACAAGATGGAGATAAAAAATGATTGAGGGATTTTTTTTTTATCACACCGTATGACCGTGGCATGGCGTTAAAAATTGGTTACACGCCATCAAAACACGGGCATCTGTATCTCGGACATACATGTTCCAATCAAGTCCAAACTAGACATGTAAGACAATAGTCCCCGCCTGATGACATCTATGCATAAATGATGACTTAAAACCGCAGCGCCCCCTGGTGGCAACAGGAAATGTCTTGTTTTTTGCTTGTCTTACACTTGGATGAATTTCTCCTCATCCAATGACCTCAACCATGTCAAACTGTATCAAATGGGTCCGAAGACATTGACAATGAAGACATAAGATTACCGTGACTTTTCGTCAAACGCCATATGAATGGCGTGGCATTAAAGTTCATCAACTCGCCGTGAAACACGAAATTGCTGTAACTTCAGTGTTCATGATTCTATCTCTCTCAAACTACATGTGTGTAACAACAGCCCCCCCCTGAAGATATTCATATGGTTTTAAGAAATGGGCGTGGCAAAAAAACTGACCAGCGCCCCCTATAGGGCAACCCCGGCACTACGATGGCCGACATTTATACAAATCTATCGGGACATGTGTCGTTTCATAACAAACAAAAAAATATCTTGGATAGGTATGCTTGACCAAACAGGGAGGCCGCCATTTTGGATTAAGTGGCCATTTTTTTTCCATATTCCACATTTTTACTTGATGCACTTGTCCCAGGGCTTTTATCAGATTAACTTCAAATTAAGATCAGTGCCATCACAACAAGATGGAGATAAAAAGTGATTAAGAGATTGACCTTTCGTCACACCGTGTGACCGTGGCGTGGCGTCTTGAGTTTGATTAAACGCCATCAAAACACAAGGTTCTGTATCTCGGACATACATTGTCCAATCGAGTCCAAACTAGACATGTAAGACAAGGGTGCCATCCTGATGACATCTACACAGAAATTATGACTTGAAATTACAGCGCCCCCTGGTGGCTACAGGAAGTGACATGTTTTATACTTTGATGAACTGCTCCTGGCTGATTTACAATATACAGCTCAAATCAGATCAGTCAAGTCATTAGATCATGGTCAGAATTGTGACGTTTCCTCAAACCGTGTAAACATTGATGTGCGGCGAAGGATTTTCCTTCGCCAAAGGACACGATGTTATCATAACTCCACTGTGCATTGTCCTATCACTACAAAACTTCTGTCACATGGTCAGAGTCCAAGCCTGAACAGCTCTATGTGTCAATATTTCCTCAGTGTCATAGCGCCACCTACTGATTCGCCAGGAAACAGGAAGTACTTTGTTAATCCACTCTGCATTATCCAACCGGCTCCAAACTACTGACCTATGATCACAATACTGATCTGAACAGCTCCACATATAAATATTAGTTCAGGGTCATAGCGCCACCTACTGATCAGTGTGAAAATTAAGTTGTGTTAACATTGTCCAATTGACACAAAATTGCTCACGCTACATCAGAGCGCCTACATGAACAGATCTATATGTCTGTGCGTAATAATAGTGATGGCGCCACCTACTGGCAAACCTACTGCCGCAGAGCGCAAAACGCATGCAACGTGGAGAAGGGCATGCTCGATCGATGATGTGCGCTTGGTCATCGATCGCTCTCTCCACCGACCGCAACAGGCTTCAACGTGCGGGTGCTCGGGCCCGCAAGTGCTACAACGTAGCCCTAGTTATTATTATTTCCCTTTGGGGGGCTTTTTCAGGGTCTAGACATGCTCAAAAAGTTATGAAACTTTGCAGGAAATTCAAGGTCTGCGGATATTTTAGTATTCTGGAGTAATTGGAATTGGGCGTGGCAAAATGGCTCTACAGCGCCCCCTGGAACCAGCCCCTAGGTTTCCACATAACGGATTTTCATCAAAATCTGGATATAGGTGTATCGTGACCAGTCATGAAAAAAAGTCTCATGGAGCATTATGAAAAACGCAACAGGAAGTCCGCCATTTTGCTTTTAGTGGCCATTTTGGCAATATCCCACATTTTTACTTTTACGTACTTGTCCCAGGGCTTTCATCAGATCAACTTCAAATTCAGATGAGTGTCATCACAACAAGATGGAGATAAAAAATGATTGAGGGATTTTTTTTTTATCACACCGTGTGACCGTGGCATGGCGTTAAAAATTGGTTACACGCCATCAAAACACGGGCATCTGTATCTCGGACATACATGTTCCAATCAAGTCCAAACTAGACATGTAAGACAATAGTCCCCGCCTGATGACATCTATGCATAAATGATGACTTAAAACCGCAGCGCCCCCTGGTGGCAACAGGAAATGTCTTGTTTTTTGCTTGTCTTACACTTGGATGAATTTCTCCTCATCCACTGACCTCAACCATGTCAAACTGTATCAAATGGGTCCCAAGACATTGACAATGAAGACATAAGATTACCGTGACTTTTCGTCAAACGCCATATGAATGGCGTGGCATTAAAGTTCATCAACTCGCCGTGAAACACGAAATTGCTGTAACATCAGTGTTCATGATTCTATCTCTCTCAAACTACATGTGTGTAACAACAGCCCCCCCCTGAAGATATTCATATGGTTTTAAGAAATGGGCGTGGCAAAAAAACTGACCAGCGCCCCCTATAGGGCAACCCCGGCACTACGATGGCCGACATTTATACAAATCTATCGGGACATGTGTCGTTTCATAACAAACAAAAAAATATCTTGGATAGGTATGCTTGACCAAACAGGGAGGCCGCCATTTTGGATTAAGTGGCCATTTTTTTTCCATATTCCACATTTTTACTTGATGCACTTGTCCCAGGGCTTTCATCAGATTAACTTCAAATTAAGATCAGTGCCATCACAACAAGATGGAGATAAAAAGTGATTAAGAGATTGACCTTTCGTCACACCGTGTGACCGTGGCGTGGCGTCTTGAGTTTGATTAAACGCCATCAAAACACGAGGTTCTGTATCTCGGACATACATTGTCCAATCGAGTCCAAACTAGACATGTAAGACAAGGGTGCCATCCTGATGGCATCCACACAGAAATTATGACTTGAAATTACAGTGCCCCCTGGTGGCTACAGGAAGTGACATGTTTTATACTTTGATGAACTGCTCCTGGCTGATTTACAATATACAGCTCAAATCAGATCAGTCAAGTCATTAGATCATGGTCAGAATTGTGACGTTTCCTCAAACCGTGTAAACATTGATGTGCGGCGAAGGATTTTCCTTCGCCAAAGGACACGATGTTATCATAACTCCACTGTGCATTGTCCTATCACTACAAAACTTCTGTCACATGGTCAGAGTCCAAGCCTGAACAGCTCTATGTGTCAATATTTCCTCAGTGTCATAGCGCCACCTACTGATTCGCCAGGAAACAGGAAGTACTTTGTTAATCCACTCTGCATTATCCAACCGGCTCCAAACTACTGACCTATGATCACAATACTGATCTGAACAGCTCCATATATGAATATTAGTTCAGGATCATAGCGCCACCTACTGATCAGTGTGAAAATTAAGTTGCGGAAACATTGTCCAATTGACACAAAATTTCTCACGCTACATCAGAGCGCCTACTTGAACAGATATATATGTCTATGCGTAATAATAGTGATGGCGCCACCTACTGGCAAACCTACTGCCGCAGAGCGCAAAACGCATGCAACGTGGAGAAGTGCATGCTCGATCGATGATGTGCGCTTGGTCATCGATCGCTCTCTCCACCGACCGCAACAGGCTTCAACGTGCGGGTGCTCGGGCCCGCAAGTGCTACAACGTAGCCCTAGTTATATGTGGAGCTGTTCAGATCAGTATTGTGATCATAGGTCAGTAGTTTGGAGCCGGTTGGATAATGCAGAGTGGATTAACAAAGTACTTCCTGTTTCCTGGCGAATCAGTAGGTGGCGCTATGACACTGAGGAAATATTGACACATAGAGCTGTTCAGGCTTGGACTCTGACCATGTGACAGAAGTTTTGTAGTGATAGGACAATGCACAGTGGAGTTATGATAACATCGTGTCCTTTGGCGAAGGAAAATCCTTCGCCGCACATCAATGTTTACACGGTTTGAGGAAACGTCACAATTCTGACCATGATCTAATGACTTGACTGATCTGATTTGAGCTGTATATTGTAAATCAGCCAGGAGCAGTTCATCAAAGTATAAAACATGTCACTTCCTGTAGCCACCAGGGGGCGCTGTAATTTCAAGTCATAATTTCTGTGTAGATGTCATCAGGATGGCACCCTTGTCTTACATGTCTAGTTTGGACTCGATTGGACAATGTATGTCCGAGATACAGAACCTCGTGTTTTGATGGCGTTTAATCAAACTCAAGACGCCACGCCACGGTCACACGGTGTGACGAAAGGTCAATCTCTTAATCACTTTTTATCTCCATCTTGTTGTGATGGCACTGATCTTAATTTGAAGTTAATCTGATGAAAGCCCTGGGACAAGTGCATCAAGTAAAAATGTGGAATATGGAAAAAAAATGGCCACTTAATCCAAAATGGCGGCCTCCCTGTTTGGTCAAGCATACCTATCCAAGATATTTTTTTGTTTGTTATGAAACGACACATGTCCCGATAGATTTGTATAAATGTCGGCCATCGTAGTGCCGGGGTTGCCCTATAGGGGGCGCTGGTCAGTATTTTTGCCACGCCCATTTCTTAAAACCATATGAATATCTTCAGGGGGGGGCTGTTGTTACACACATGTCGTTTGAGAGAGATAGAATCATGAACACTGAAGTTACAGCAATTTCGTGTTTCACGGCGAGTTGATGAACTTTAATGCCACGCCATTCATATGGCGTTTGACGAAAAGTCACGGTAATCTTATGTCTTCATTGTCAATGTCTTGGGACCCATTTGATACAGTTTGACATGGTTGAGGTCAGTGGATGAGGAGAAATTCATCCAAGTGTAAGACAAGCAAAAAACAAGACATTTCCTGTTGCCACCAGGGGGCGCTGCGGTTTTAAGTCATCATTTATGCATAGATGTCATCAGGCGGGGACTATTGTCTTACATGTCTAGTTTGGACTTGATTGGAACATGTATGTCCGAGATACAGATGCCCGTGTTTTGATGGCGTGTAACCAATTTTTAACGCCATGCCACGGTCACACGGTGTGATAAAAAAAAAATCCCTCAATCATTTTTTATCTCCATCTTGTTGTGATGACACTCATCTGAATTTGAAGTTGATCTGATGAAAGCCCTGGGACAAGTACGTAAAAGTAAAAATGTGGGATATTGCCAAAATGGCCACTAAAAGCAAAATGGCGGACTTCCTGTTGCGTTTTTCATAATGCTCCATGAGACTTTTTTTCATGACTGGTCACGATACACCTATATCCAGATTTTGATGAAAATCCGTTATGTGGAAACCTAGGGGCTGGTTCCAGGGGGCGCTGTAGAGCCATTTTGCCACGCCCAATTCCAATTACTCCAGAATACTAAAATATCCGCAGACCTTGAATTTCCTGCAAAGTTTCATAACTTTTTGAGCATGTCTAGACCCTGAAAAAGCCCCCCAAAGGGAAATAATAATAATAATAATAATAAAAATCCTTACAGATTCAATAGGGCCTCTCACCATTCGGTGCTCGGGCCCTAACTAGGGCTACGTTGTAGCACTAACGGGCCCGAGCACAGGCAATTTCAAGTCTGTTGCGGTCGGGGAAGAGAGAACGTTCGATGACCAAGCGCTCGTCTCCACATTGCCTGCGTTTGCCCTGTGCGGCAAGGAAGATCGCTCCACTTCTTCTGGCCAGCCGCTGGTGCTGAACTAGAGGTAAGTAACCTTGAAACTATCCAACATAACATATTGCTTTATCTATCATATGCTTACATGCCTCAAGTTTTTTGTAATATGTAATTGTTATAAAAGTTACCGTTTATTTATCACGTCTAATGAACAGATTGAAGCAAGATAACTCGACAGTCTTGTTTTGGTTGTGACATTATTTTTTTTAATGAGTTACTAT
The DNA here is from genome assembly GCF_949316205.1 of Platichthys flesus. Taxonomy (NCBI): domain Eukaryota; kingdom Metazoa; phylum Chordata; class Actinopteri; order Pleuronectiformes; family Pleuronectidae; genus Platichthys; species Platichthys flesus. Next base: position 591,041 of record NC_084946.1, read on the forward strand.
CAATACGCTACACGTGTACGTTTCATGTGATAGTAACTGTTTCACCAATATTCTGATACAGGATGGTATATCCGCCATTACTATTTTCACATCGTTTATTTAGTCTGTCATGGAGTTGTAGAGTGAATTAGACAGTAGTGATAACATTATAATGTCCACACATCAGTGTTGTAAACACTTCTCCAATTAATTATATAATTATGTTTTCACACTGAGGGAAGTGGAGAGACTTGATGTGGACTGTTATCAACAGCTCTGTGGGAGATCATCACCTTGAATATTACAGATGAGGTAGAAAGACATTTTATCTATGTGTACAATGTTGTATTTCTTTGTCACGTTTTATCAAAAGCGATTTAAAGTATGTGCATTTAACCATTAGGATACAAACCCAGACCCTAGTACATCGGTTCTAGCTGAAATAAGTAGTGCTTCATAAACAACACAAAACATTCATAACAGTACGCTTCTGCTCCTCATTAATGCAGCTCCTGATGTCCCCAGCAGCAACATGGTGGAGATCTGCAGCTTCATGCTGGTCAACTGGAAGACAACTGATTAAGATTAAAAGATTAAGATTAAAATCCATGTATTCATCCAAAACACATGCACAGACATGCAAAGGCACACTCATGCAGGTAGGGACATTTAATCGCTGCTTTTTACCCATCTGGTGCAGGACACACAGAGCAGTGAGCGACCATGTACGGCACTCGGGGGAGCAGATGTTGGGGGAGTGAGGTGCCTTGCTCATGGGCACTAGAGAGGGTAGGGAGACTCTTGGATTTTTGGACAGATCAATCCAGGTTCGACTTTTGTTGTCTCTCCATGGAGTCGAACCAAAGACGAACCAGAGACCTTCTCTGCCCATAGTCCAAGTTTCTGCCACTCGACCACCGCCTCTCCTCATGCATCATCAAACTAGTAATCTACACATCACTCCATGCGTTGCTCCCTTAACTACAGATGGCCTGCGAATGTCATGGAGTTTTACAGTGAATTAGACAGTTTAGGTATGATTTTAATCTCCACACATCAGTGTTGTAAACAGTTCTCAAATTAATTATAGAATTATGTTTTCACACTGAGAGAAGTGGAAAGACTTGATTTGGACTGTTATCAATAGGTCTGTGGGAGATTATCACCTTGAATAGTACTGATGAGGTAGAAAGACATTTTATGTATTTGTACAATGTTGTATTTCTTTCAGCACTTTTATCAGAAGGGACTTAAAATATGTACATTTCACCATGAGGATATAAACCAAGACCACAGTACAACAGTTCTATCTGAAATCTGTTGTGCTTTATACACAACACAAAACATTCTTTAACAGTGCGTTTTTTCTCTTCATAGATGAAGAACTGCAGCACCTGATGTCCTCAGCAGCAACATGGTGGAGATCTGATTTGATACACTTTAGATAAGAACCCAGTGTTTTATATTTCTGCTTTGCCATAAGAGACAGAACATGGTCATCACAGCTGTGTCCTTCAGGCTCGTCTGTCCCTAATAAAATGATAGGAAACATGAAAGTGATCGTCATTATTGTAGAGGAAGAGTTACATATGAACAAAGTGTGTAATCTTATTTTCTGTGGATATTCAACTGTGTATTTGAATATGCTTTTGGATTAAAACGTGCACTACCATGACAATGAATGTTTTTAATGGAGCTATTTCACATTAAAAGTATTGCATTATAATTTAATACATTATGTATTATGTGCAATACTTTGATTGTTTTTAAGTAATGAAATCAGGTCTGTACCTGGAGTCAGTGTTCAGTCTGGTTGGATTCAAGTTGTGTGTCAAGTTGGACCTTCTAGAGGAACATGAAACCAATACACAGATATGTAAAGTCATACATGGGCCAGGTTAAGTAATTAACAGACTTTTAAATGGTAAAAATAAAATATTAGTTCAAAGTTAATCAGAGCATAATCATTTCAGATTAGGAAATAGGTAGTGCATATAAACCCACAACTCTGTATGACACTGTCTGTTCTAGTAAAGTTACAAGGCTATGACTTACTCATATTTAACAAAAGAATTCAGTGAAGTCTGTCTGAGATTAACGATATAAATACTGAAAGTGGGAGACACGGTTATTTTTCACTGTAACACGTGACAGGACATCAACACCGTGACTCTGAATAAAGAGCCTTAAAAGACGTAGTGCTCCTTTGAACAGCTGCTCTTACAATGTGTAGCAAGTGCTAAATCTCCATTAGTATAATAGTAACAAAAATCACCCTTTACATAATTGAACATATATTTTCCATGTGAACCCCTTTAACACAGTTCAATTCAGGAGCAAAATATAATTTATACAGTATTTATTAGAGCTAGTATTAGTAAACAGATCAAACAAATGCAGTACAACACATCACACATCCACAGTGTCTCTTTTGCTTATCATCACAGTCAGTCAGAAGTGTCCGTTTAACTTACGTAGCAGTTGAGAGATGCTTCGTTGGAGGTAGCAGGAGCTAGCTCATAGCCAGTGCTGCTGTTGAGAGCGGCAGAGTTCACACAGGAAAAGACACGACGGACGGGGGAAAAAAGCTTTGAGTCCCACACTCTAACCTGCTGAGCGAACAACGTCCACAGTGACTCCGCCGCCGTCCTCTCATCCAGACTCGCCAACCGTTCTCCGGTTCTTCGTGATACACAGCTCCGCAGCTTGTGACGACGTAACTCATGAGGCGTTCACTTGCAGCTGTGTTAAATGCAGCTTCGTTTGTCATGGCGAGTTGAAGAAGTCTGCTGCAAAGCTATGAATAATCCGCATGATGAAAACTCACAGCAATGTTATGCCTACATTATCAATATATTGAGACCCATGTGACACAGTTTGACATGGTTTAGCAAAGTGAATGAGGAGAAATACATCCAAGTGTGAGACGTAACAAACCGAAAGCGGTCTCATGCTGCGTTCAGGGTAACTCTGTTAAAATGGGTTTCATAGGTCATGATGAGCTGATGAACTTTGATGCCACGCCATTAACAATCTGCATGATGAAAAGTCACAATAATGTTATGCCTACATTATCAATATCTTGAGACCAATTTGACACAGTTTGACATGGTTTAGTAAAGTGGCTGGAGGGAAATACATCAAAGAGTAAGATGACCAAAACAAGACATTTCCTGATGCCACCAGGGGGCGCTTTCCTTTTAAGTCATGATTTCTAGGTAGATGTCTTCCGGTCGCGACTCTTGTCTTATATGTGTAGTTTGGAGTCGATTGGACAAAATATGTCTAAGTTACAGAAGCTCGCTTATATTGGCGTTTAGTCGAACTTTGAGACCTCACCACGGTCACACGGTATGATGAAAAGTTTAAATTCTGATAACTTTAGATCTTCATCTTGTTTTGTAGAGTCTCATCTAATTTTTAAGTTGATCTGATGAAAGCTGTCTGAGTAGTACATAAAAACATAACACGTACCAAAATAAGACATTTCGCGTTACCACCAGGGGGCGCTGTGATTGTAAGTCACAATTTCTGCACCCATGTCTTCTGGTGGCGACTCTTGTCGAATGTGTCTAGTTTGGACTCAATTGGACAAAATATGTCTGAAATATGGAAGCTTGTGTTTTGATGGCGTTTCATCAAACTTTAACGCCACACCACGGTCAGACGGTTTTGCTAAAACGTAATCCTTCAATAACTTTAGATCTCCAATTTGTTGTGATGACGATCGTCTAAATTTGAAGTTGATCTGATGAAAGCTGTACGACAAGTACATCAAAGAAAAAATATGGAATATGACCAAAATGGCCACTAAAGTCAAACTGGCGGGCTTCCTGTTGCGTTATTCATAATGCACTGATGGACTTTTTTGTGCATCTAGTCATGATACACAATAATCTTTGTTTTTTTTGAGGATCGGTGAATGCTAAATGAGGGGCTTTTCCGTAGGTGGCGCTCTTGAGCCATTTTGCCACGCCCTTTTCAAAATACTCCAGAATACGTAATTTTACGCCGCCTTCGAATTTACTGCAAACTCCTACAACTTTTTGAGCACATTAAAGCCCTCAAAAAGCCAATTCATTTAAGCTAAGAAAAATAATAATAATAATAATAATAATAATCATTTCAATTTCAATAGGGCCTCCCACCGATTTCGGTGCTCGGGCCCTAATTAATTGGAGAAGTGTTTACAACACTGATGTGTGGACATTATAATGTTATCACTACTGTCTAATTCACTCTACAACTCCATGACAGACTAAATAAACGATGTGAAAATAGTAATGGCGGATATACCATCCTGTATCAGAATATTGGTGAAACAGTTACTATCACATGAAACGTACACGTGTAGCGTATTGATAGTAACTCATTAAAAAAAATAATGTCACAACCAAATCAAGACTGTCGAGTTATCTTGCTTCAATCTGTTCATTAGACGTGATAAATAAACGGTAACTTTTATAACAATTACATATTACAAAAAACTTGAGGAATGTAAGCATATGATGATAGATAAAGCAATAGGTTATGTTGGATAGTTTCAAGGTTACTTACCTCTAGTTCAGCACCAGCGGCTGGCCAGAAGAAGTGGAGCGATCTTCCTTGCCGCACAGGGCAAACGCAGGCAATGTGGAGACGAGCGCTTGGTCATCGAACGTTCTCTCTTCCCCGACCGCAACAGACTTGAAATTGCCTGTGCTCGGGCCCGTTAGTGCTACAACGTAGCCCTAGTTATTATTATTATTATTATTATTTTTCTTAGCTTAAATGAATTGGCTTTTTGAGGGCTTTAATGTGCTCAAAAAGTTGTAGGAGTTTGCAGTAAATTCGAAGGCGGCGTAAAATTACGTATTCTGGAGTATTTTGAAAAGGGCGTGGCAAAATGGCTCAAGAGCGCCACCTACGGAAAAGCCCCTCATTTAGCATTCACCGATCCTCAAAAAAAACAAAGATTATTGTGTATCATGACTAGATGCACAAAAAAGTCCATCAGTGCATTATGAATAACGCAACAGGAAGCCCGCCAGTTTGACTTTAGTGGCCATTTTGGTCATATTCCATATTTTTTCTTTGATGTACTTGTCGTACAGCTTTCATCAGATCAACTTCAAATTTAGACGATCGTCATCACAACAAATTGGAGATCTAAAGTTATTGAAGGATTACGTTTTAGCAAAACCGTCTGACCGTGGTGTGGCGTTAAAGTTTGATGAAACGCCATCAAAACACAAGCTTCCATATTTCAGACATATTTTGTCCAATTGAGTCCAAACTAGACACATTCGACAAGAGTCGCCACCAGAAGACATGGGTGCAGAAATTGTGACTTACAATCACAGCGCCCCCTGGTGGTAACGCGAAATGTCTTGTTTTGGTACGTGTTATGTTTTTATGTACTACTCAGACAGCTTTCATCAGATCAACTTAAAAATTAGATGAGACTCTACAAAACAAGATGAAGATCTAAAGTTATCAGAATTTAAACTTTTCATCATACCGTGTGACCGTGGTGAGGTCTCAAAGTTCGACTAAACGCCAATATAAGCGAGCTTCTGTAACTTAGACATATTTTGTCCAATCGACTCCAAACTACACATATAAGACAAGAGTCGCGACCGGAAGACATCTACCTAGAAATCATGACTTAAAAGGAAAGCGCCCCCTGGTGGCATCAGGAAATTGCTTGTTTTGGTCATCTTACTCTTTGATGTATTTCCCTCCAGCCACTTTACTAAACCATGTCAAACTGTGTCAAATTGGTCTCAAGATATTGATAATGTAGGCATAACATTATTGTGACTTTTCATCATGCAGATTGTTAATGGCGTGGCATCAAAGTTCATCAGCTCACCATGACCAATGAAACCCATTTTAACAGAGTTACCCTGAACGCAGCATGAGACCGCTTTCGGTTTGTTACGTCTCACACTTGGATGTATTTCTCCTCATTCACTTTGCTAAACCATGTCAAACTGTGTCACATGGGTCTCAATATATTGATAATGTAGGCATAACATTGCTGTGAGTTTTCATCATGCGGATTATTCATAGCTTTGCAGCAGACTTCTTCAACTCGCCATGACAAACGAAGCTGCATTTAACACAGCTGCAAGTGAACGCCTCATGAGACTCTGAAAAAAGTTACGTCGTCACAAGCTGCGGAGCTGTGTATCACGAAGAACCGGAGAAAGGTTGGCGAGTCTGGATGAGAGGACGGCGGCGGAGTCACTGTGGACGTTGTTCGCTCAGCAGGTTAGAGTGTGGGACTCAAAGCTTTTTTCCCCTCTCCCGTTGTGTCTTTTCCTGTGTGAACTCTGCCGCTCTCAACAGCAGCACTGGCTATGAGCTAGCTCCTGCTAGCTCCAACGAAGCATCTCTCAACTGCTACGTAAGTTAAACGGACACTTCTGACTGACTGTGATGATAAGCAAAAGAGACACTGTGGATGTGTGATGTGTTGTACTGCATTTGTTTGATCTGTTTACTAATACTAGCTCTAATAAATACTGTATAAATTATATTTTGCTCCTGAATTGAACTGTGTTAAAGGGGTTCACATGGAAAATATATGTTCAATTATGTAAAGGGTGATTTTTGTTACTATTATACTAATGGAGATTTAGCACTTGCTACACATTGTAAGAGCAGCTGTTCAAAGGAGCACTACGTCTTTTAAGGCTCTTTATTCAGAGTCACGGTGTTGATGTCCTGTCACGTGTTACAGTGAAAAATAACCGTGTCTCCCACCTTCAGTATTTAAATCGTTAATCTCAGACAGACTTCACTGAATTCTTTTGTTAAATATGAGTAAGTCATAGCCTTGTACCTTTACTAGAACAGACAGTGTCATACAGAGTTGTGGGCTTATATGCACTACCTATTTCCTAATCTGAAATGATTATGCTCTGATTAACTTTGAACTAATATTTTATTTTTACCATTTAAAAGTCTGTTAATTACTTAACCTGGCCCATGTATGACTTTACATATCTGTGTATTGGTTTCATGTTCCTCTAGAAGGTCCAACTTGACACACAACTTGAATCCAACCAGACTGAACACTGACTCCAGGTACAGACCTGATTTCATTACTTAAAAACAATCAAAGTATTGCACATAATACATAATGTATTAAATTATAATGCAATACTTTTAATGTGAAATAGCTCCATTAAAAACATTCATTGTCATGGTAGTGCACGTTTTAATCCAAAAGCATATTCAAATACACAGTTGAATATCCACAGAAAATAAGATTACACACTTTGTTCATATGTAACTCTTCCTCTACAATAATGACGATCACTTTCATGTTTCCTATCATTTTATTAGGGACAGACGAGCCTGAAGGACACAGCTGTGATGACCATGTTCTGTCTCTTATGGCAAAGCAGAAATATAAAACACTGGGTTCTTATCTAAAGTGTATCAAGTCAGATCTCCACCATGTTGCTGCTGAGGACATCAGGTGCTGCAGTTCTTCATCTATGAAGAGAAAAAACGCACTGTTAAAGAATGTTTTGTGTTGTGTATAAAGCACAACAGATTTCAGATAGAACTGTTGTACTGTGGTCTTGGTTTATATCCTCATGGTGAAATGTACATATTTTAAGTCCCTTCTGATAAAAGTGCTGAAAGAAATACAACATTGTACAAATACATAAAATGTCTTTCTACCTCATCAGTACTATTCAAGGTGATAATCTCCCACAGACCTATTGATAACAGTCCAAATCAAGTCTTTCCACTTCTCTCAGTGTGAAAACATAATTCTATAATTAATTTGAGAACTGTTTACAACACTGATGTGTGGAGATTAAAATCATACCTAAACTGTCTAATTCACTGTAAAACTCCATGACATTCGCAGGCCATCTGTAGTTAAGGGAGCAACGCATGGAGTGATGTGTAGATTACTAGTTTGATGATGCATGAGGAGAGGCGGTGGTCGAGTGGCAGAAACTTGGACTATGGGCAGAGAAGGTCTCTGGTTCGTCTTTGGTTCGACTCCATGGAGAGACAACAAAAGTCGAACCTGGATTGATCTGTCCAAAAATCCAAGAGTCTCCCTACCCTCTCTAGTGCCCATGAGCAAGGCACCTCACTCCCCCAACATCTGCTCCCCCGAGCGCCGTACATGGTCGCTCACTGCTCTGTGTGTCCTGCACCAGATGGGTAAAAAGCAGCGATTAAATTTCCCTACCTGCATGAGTGTGCCTTTGCATGTCTGTGCATGTGTTTGGGATGAATAAATGGATTTTAATCTTAATCTTTTAATCTTAATCAGTTGTCTTCCAGTTGACCAGCATGAAGCTGCAGATCTCCACCATGTTGCTGCTGGGGACATCAGGAGCTGCATTAATGAGGAGCAGAAGCGTACTGTTATGAATGTTTTGTGTTGTTTATGAAGCACTACTTATTTCAGCTAGAACCGATGTACTAGGGTCTGGGTTTGTATCCTAATGGTTAAATGCACATACTTTAAATCGCTTTTGATAAAACGTGACAAAGAAATACAACATTGTACACATAGATAAAATGTCTTTCTACCTCATCTGTAATATTCAAGGTGATGATCTCCCACAGAGCTGTTGATAACAGTCCACATCAAGTCTCTCCACTTGCCTCAGTGTGAAAACATAATTATATAATTAATTGGAGAAGTGTTTACAACACTGATGTGTGGACATTATAATGTTATCACTACTGTCTAATTCACTCTACAACTCCATGACAGACTAAATAAACAATGTGAAAATAGTAATGGCGGATATACCATCCTGTATCAGAATATTGGTGAAACAGTTACTATCACATGAAACGTACACGTGTAGCGTATTGATAGTAACTCATTAAAAAAAATAATGTCACAACCAAAACAAGACTGTGGAGTTATCTTGCTTCAATCTGTTCATTAGACGTGATAAATAAACGGTAACTTTTATAACAATTACATATTACAAAAAACTTGAGGCATG